>NC_142608.1:57766600-58133462 GCF_041222555.1 Hakea prostrata
GATGAGCCTCTCGAAGATGAAAAGAATGAGGATGGAAGTTCTTCCCATCAAGAAACAAAACCAGTTCTTCATGGATAGAGGTAATCCAATTTCCTTCTCAGTTTCCACAACTCTTTCTTTTGTTCAGGATATTCTTTATTTCTTCTCTGGTAATGCGTACATATTTCTTCAAATGAATAATGGTGCTTTTAAAATTTTTTAGGACTTCAGTTGCATATCGTGGTCAATGATAAATAAACCATACTTAATATAGACAGGCTTCTACATATGGGGTTCTAAGCATGGAACAAAGAAATAAAAGCCTTTACAATCTATTGGTCCATCAGGACACTCCGCCATTGCCAACATCAGGCTGGCATTTTTTATTTATAAAGAATCATTACCATTCAGAAACAAAAATTTATGTCACTGCAATTCATAATATACTGAATGCCTATTAGTTTTTTTTTTCTTTGGTGGAAAAACACAGAAAGTTTGTATTCCAGGATGGTAAAGTTTACAGTAGTGTATTTACAGACCTTATATACATATTATACCTGCCTTCCCCATATTTACATACCCTCTTAGTGTACAACAGGATCCTGGGATACCTGTTGAATATCCCAGAGGACAAAAGGCTGGATGCCTGTTAGTTACTCTTTAGAAACGTTATGGGTTTGCAGACGACATCGGAAGCATGCAGTATAAGGATAAGTTAATCTTTTATTATCAAGTTTATTGTGTTAACCTCGTGCATTAGTTAGCACATTTTTTTATTGCACAGCTTGAAGAGAGTTTAAATGTGTAATGGAATACAGTGTTGGAAAATGAAGGAATTTGGTGCTTCAACCACTATTTAACCTAAGGGCATTTTATAAAGAAATAGTCATTGAGGGACCTAGAGACAACATAAGATATTAATGTGATACTGAGCTTCCAGGCTCATTTTCTCCAGTATCTTGTATTCCAGGGGATTTTTAATATTTCAAGTATCTTGTTTTAACTGAACAACAGCTTTATGCCTTTCTTTTTTGTTTGTTTATTTCCACAGAGCCTTTTTGTCCAGATTGATCATTGGGATTTGCATCTAATTTTTTTTTCATGTATCTTTTTTATTCAAGTTGACATGATCGGTGAGCCTATGCACTCTTCGGTCTTCATCTGTCATGAAAGAGTAAAATTGGAATTGGATGGTTGATGGGATTAAATCATTATGGTTGAAATGTTTATCCTGCATTTTTAGACATGTTTTTGTACTTATAGTTGATCAATCCCTTGTTTTAACATTCAAAAAGTCGTGTCTTCTTTCAGGTCTCTCTGCAGAATATCTTCATTAACTCGGGCTGATAATGATGTATATGTGCCAGATCTTTATAGCTCATTGGATGACAATTTTTGTTGGCTTGGCAAGTTTCTGAGTTTACAAATGTAGAGATTGAATGTTAGTTTGGTGATGTTATCCAGACTGAGGGACAAAAAAAAAGGGAAAAGACAATAATCAAAATTGCTCTGTTAACCTTAATGTTAAAGTCCATTCTTGTGAAAGTGTAAAATAATGCAGTATCCATCAAAAAGGCCAAAGGGTGCCTTCTGTAAGTAAAACGGGCATGGGTTGTTTCTTTTCCAACTACTTTGGGACTAGATTGTATTTTTTCTTTCCTTTTCTTTCCCTTATGCCCTTCTTTATATTCTATATTTAGTAGAATTTCTCTAGCTTTTACAATCAGTTAAAGCATGGGTCACAGAGCAATTTTGGAAAGACTGATGTTCAGGTATGTTATACATGTTTTACTCAAAACTGTTGGGGATGCAAAGTGAAAAGGAAGAGAAAATGTTCCAAACAAAGTGTACCCCTACTTTCGAGCTTCAGTTTTTCCTTTACTCTTTCTCATTTTACCCCTTTGAAGTGTTTGGGGCTAGAATGTGCAGATGAACACTGATCATTACTGTAACAGATGGAAAAGAAAAGAAAATTTTCTTTAATGTGCCTAAATAAATTGAGTAACCAGACCCCAATGGGTTGGCTTGAGGTCAAAAATTTGAATCTCTTTGAGGCCAAGGTTTTGTGTTTATTGAAAAGATCAACTGATGCGTGTAAGTTGGTTTGAGCAACTCAAGTGCAAAAATAGAAAAGAAGAAAAGGGAACGGACAATGCAACACGACGATGCGTACAATAACTATTGAGGCCCTTAAAAAGACCAGAATGACTCATGTGGCCTTGTGTGTGATAGTACATGTGCACAGAACTGTTACGCATACAATTTAACTATAAGACAAGACTTTGCCCTTAGCCTAAGAAGACTCAAACTCTTGACCTCATAGTTGAAAAAATGGATCCTTTGCCAGCTGGGCAACCAATGAAGGTTTCATTTCACAATCTTAATATGTCATACCAAAATCTACCCAGTGGGTGGGTGGGAATATGCCACTTGGCATAATTGCATCCCGAAGGAGCTATAAATGCCAGATCAGTACAGCCAATGAGTACCTGACACTTGTCAAATTCTCATTAACACTCATAGATTTCCTTGGATGAGATTCAATCCCCAATTCCCCATCGACCAATTGAAAAACACTCTCCTTATCCCTGACTTTGTGTTCAAAACCCACGCTCCCCGCTCACCCTCTCCATTTGCTTCCTTCTTCTGCACAAAAACAACTCTCTGCTACTAACTACCGCTGGAAATGGCAGCAGAGATGGCTTTGTTTAAGCCCATCTCTAAGTTTTGCGGAACCACACCCAAATTCGGCAACCCGAGGCCATGCTCCAAGTTCTACATTAACATGTCAGTTACCTCACAACCCACCACAGCGAAGCCCAAGAAACAAGCCAAGGCTGCAATTAAGGAAACCCTTCTCGCTCCTAGGTTCTACACTACTGATTTTGATGAGATGGAGACACTATTCAACACTGAGATCAACAGGAACCTTAACCAGTCTGAGTTTGAAGCTCTGCTCCAAGAGTTCAAAACTGATTACAACCAGACCCATTTCGTTAGGAACAAGGAATTCAAGGAGGCAGCTGATAAAATCGAAGGCCCTCTGCGACAGATCTTCGTCGAGTTCTTGGAGAGGTCCTGCACCGCTGAGTTCTCTGGTTTTCTTTTGTACAAAGAGCTGGGAAGAAGGCTAAAGGTAAGATTTTGATACATTCACCTGCAGAGATATTTCCATTGAAAGGCTTGAATCCAGCTAAAAGGTTACAGAAATAAAGAAAGCTGTGTTTATGAGCTTAGAATTAAGTTAACCAATATTGGAGATATATTCATGGATAAACCATGGTTTCAGCATATGAGCTTCAACATCTGCAATTGTGCTTGATTAATTGATCTTTATGAGATACTTTGTGGCAGAAAACAAATCCGGTGGTGGCTGAAATATTTTCACTCATGTCCAGGGATGAAGCCAGGCACGCTGGGTATGTAAACTGTGCATCTGCTTTCGTTGCTGTGTCTTTTTACGATGATAATGTCAATTCTGGTACAAGGAGTTTGGATATCCTTGATCTGTGTCTCTGTCTGACATGTCACTCGATCCAGTTGCAGAATCTCCTAAATCACATGCAGATCTATTAAGCATGATCATTCTTGAGTTAAATTTTCACTTTAGAGTCTTACATAAGATACTTGTGACCACAGTATCTTTTGCAGCAATGTCAAGAATCCCAGTTCCTACCAATGCACAGTATAAGGAAAAATTAAGTACCTTGTTGATCATCATTGTTACTGTAAAATACCTTACTAATCCTCACTTTTACTGAATTACAGGTTCTTGAACAAGGGTTTGTCAGATTTCAATTTGGCCCTTGATTTGGGTTTCTTGACAAAAGCTAGAAAATACACATTTTTCAAGCCGAAATTCATCTTCTATGCTACATATTTATCTGAAAAAATTGGATATTGGAGATACATTACAATCTACAGGCACCTCAAGGCCAACCCAGAGTACCAAGTCTATCCAATTTTTAAGTATTTTGAGAACTGGTGCCAAGATGAGAACAGGCATGGAGACTTCTTCTCTGCTTTGATGAAAGCCCAGCCTCAATTCCTCAATGATTGGAAAGCAAAATTATGGTCTAGATTCTTCTGCCTATCGGTATGTGATTGTTTTCCATTTATCTTGCAATTTTGCTTTGTCCTCTTTACAGTAGTATTCAACTCAATGCCTGCTTTTTCTTTGCAAGAATTTACTACTCATTGGTTTAGAACTGCATAAGCCAAAATTGCAGTCTATGAGTGGACTTCTGCTCATTCTAGTCATAAGAACTGTCTTATCATGTCTTGGCTTTAGGTCTTGGGTGTGTGTTTTATTCCACTCCTATTGCTCTACCATTTGTGGGAACTTTCTCTAAATTTTTCCTGCTTGTGCATCATGGGATGGTCTTTTAAGTTGGTTTTCATTATCTTTTGTCTCAAAGTACACTATTTTTATTATTTTTATCATGGTCATAATGGTTTTACATTACCTTTGTTTACATAACACTCTCTTCAACCTTAATGAATTTGTATCACTAGAAATGCTCTTCTGTAGAAGAAAACTATTAAATTTATAGACTGATGCTTTGATGGGAATGTATCAATATCATGTTCTGTTTTTTCGTGCTTACAAACTTGGTTTCTGTTCAATAGCTTTCTTGAGACAGTAACTGATGTAGAATAACTAAGTGGATTGCAGCTTCTGTACCTTTACTGGGATTTCTCATGACTTTGATTCCTGCAGGTATATGTGACAATGTATCTGAATGATTGCCAGCGTACGGCTTTCTATGAAGGTATTGGCCTTAACACGAAAGAATATGATATGCATGTCATCATTGAGGTAAGCCATAGATTACCTTTTCTACTCCTTCACGTACAAAACTCTGATTTTCCATCAATTTTCAATAACAAATCTTCTCTTTCCCATTTCATTGGCTTATTAGTTTGATTCCAAGAATAGGATCAGATCCTGATTAACCATTTTTGTTTCCTGTAAATTAGAAAGATTAAATTTGTCTTCATGTACCTGCCAAAAGAAGCAAACAATTTTTATAGCCTTTTTTGCCCTTTTGTATTCAACTAAACTAGTGTCTGTGATGGTCCTATGACTCTGCTGTTGCAGACCAACCGTACAACTGCTAGGATTTTCCCAGCAGTTCTGGATGTTGAGAACCCAGAGTTCAAGCGGAAGTTGGATCGGATGGTGGAGGTCAACAAGAAGCTTCTTGCAGTTGGAGAGAGCGAAGACATACCCTTAGTGAAAAACTTAAAGAGGGTCCCCCTCATTGCAGCTTTGGTTTCTGAGCTCTTGGCTGCCTATCTCATGCCTCCAGTTGAGTCTGGATCAGTGGATATTTCAGAGTTGGAGGCACAACTTGTCTATTAGATGTTCCATGTTTGATCTCACGCAGTGCCTGATGGCTTGAGTGCTATTGTTAATGGTCACTGCAAGGCTCTTGTATGCAACTGAGGAAACATTACTTCTCTAAATGGAACTCTTCATGCATGTTCTATGTAAAGCTACAAGATTTTGTCATTATCCCCTTTCTGGGGAGTGTGTGGTTTCTTTGTTTATATCTCTTGGCAATTACAGTGCATATCCCATGGCTAAACTTGGAACAGTTCCTTTGCCTCATCGGCTATACCCTCTTCCAGTTCCAGTTCCCTGTGCCGCCTCTACTTTATGAGGAAGAAGCGCTTGAGCCTGGCTTCTGGCTTTGTCCAATGTAATTGACCCTTATTTTGTTGGATCTGAAATCTACGGAAATCCATGCATTCTAAGAGCAGTGTCTCTGCAAATCTTCTTTGATGCCAACACCTGCTCTTGGAACAGGATTTGACTTGTCTGAGGTTTGGGTGTGAGCAGCCATGGTGGTGCCGACATGCCCGAGTCTGGCTTGTTTTTTTTAGCTTGTAACAAACTTAGGAGTAGCCCAACAAACCACTCCTGATGGTTTCATTTGGCTTGCATTATTACAAACCAATCTGCAGTGATTCTAAGATTCCTAACCCATCCTATGTGAAAGATTCACTTGCATGGAATAAAAGTCTCACTGAACAAATGGTTAAAGCGAACACTAAAAAATCACAACCAGAAAGTGAAACAAATTGAAGCAATATAGCAATTTAATAGGGTTTAAACACCAATGCAGTGTGTTACATGACTTACATCCACAGGCAAAAAAGAAGAACTTTCTTGCCCGTTGTTGGAACAACATTACAAAACTCTTACTGAAAACCTTAAAGGCAAAATTCCCCAAAATCTCATAATGACTTTTATGCAAAAACGTAAGGTACATATTTATAATGTCCAACTTCCAATTGAGATAAATATGGTATCCTGGTTGGCTAGTGCTTTTTAACCAAAGCATAATAGTCTAGCAGGGGTATAGCTGGATGCAAGAAACTCTAAAATACCTTGAAAACTAAAAAAACTCAAAATAGCAATTTCAGTAGCTACAAGCCTATCAACTATGATGTTTCAGCGACAAACACCCTGGTAGACAAGCCTATTAGGGACATTTAAATAAGAAACCGAGCTCTAAATTTGGCTAAATCCTCTGCAATGAAGCTTTGAGGTTCGGTTGCACCACCTTATTCACTACACCTGGTTGTTGGAAAAATAGGAATTGTTGATTGTGCATCCCTATATGTTGGAGATAGACTTATAAGCAGATAGGATTCGGCTCGAATACACCAGTATCCGAATCCGAATCCGATTAGAAGACCGTATCTGAATCTGAATCCGGTAGAAATTTAGAGAAGGCATCCGAATTTGAATCGGGAACTTTATCGGATATCTGATAACAATCTGATCCGATAAACCATCCGATTATTGATTTGTGATTGTCATTTTTTTATTATTTTTAATTTTTGATTTCCAATTTCCGATTACCGGTTTCCAAATCCAATTATTAGCCTCATTTTTAGAGAAAAATGTTTAATACTCTACTCTAACTGGATAATTTTTTATTTTCGATTTTCCGATTACCAATTACAAGTTTCCGAATCCGATTATCATCCTTTTCAGAAAGAGAAAAAAAAAATGTTGGATACTTTACTTATCTTGATATTATCTGATCCGATAAGCAATTATCAAAATCCAAATTAGGTTACTTAGCGGACGGATACAAACACCCTTAAACGAATACGAATGCAAATTCAAATGCGGATTTTGGCTATCCATTTATTGGAGAGGGCTTGATCAAAGAAACTAATGTTTATTAGCAAACCCTTTGTTAATGGGATATCATTAAGGACAGAGTAATAACACATCTTAACTATGAATGGAAAGAAATACATTGTTGTTATGGAAAAAAACAAGAAGAGAGAAACAAAAAAATTCCATCTGGTAAATCATTGATCCGATATTACACATCTTCATCATGACTTTTGCTTTTGTGGTCCTTGAGTTATTGACTCTTATCCAATGTACTGTGCACACGGCGATTTATCGTGGTGTCGCGGGTGTAACACGAAAGCCCCAGCGACACGATACTTCCTTTTTATCGACGATTTATCGCCGATAACCGTCGACTTTTCGCCCAGAAATTGGCGATATCGCCGATCGTTGACTTCCCTAACGACGGGTACAAGAGCGTCCGCACTCAGCGCATAAGAACCGGAATTGTCACCGAATCCCAGTGGGTATGCGTCGTTGGAGACTGAAGAGGAGGCCAGGGAGAGGACAACGAACGCCAGCATTTAGAAGCAACAAAGAAGAATCGAGGGAGCTTTCATTTGGGAATCCATGGTGGAAGAAGCAACGAAACAACGAAGTGTCGAATGTCGAGTCTAGAATCATCTGCAAGCAAAGAGATGAACACCTGAACCGCTTCTGTAAACAGAGACAAAGAGGCAAAAATGAGATTGCCTCCCTGTATTGATGAGGCCCTTTCAACAATTCTCTTTTCTCTTCCCCTTCCATGTAAATCTCCAAGGAATTGTCTACTCCAAAACTCTAATCAGTTCTCATTTTGTAGGAATCCGCTATTGGTTCTTGACTATTGTTATCTTTCTATTCTCTCTCTCTCTGGATTATTCATATCACTGCAACTAAAGAACACCTGGAGCAGCAACCATGCTTCCAGAACTTGAAGAAGCCATCAGTCATTGAACAAATTCAGACAACAACGAGACAAGGAAGTGGAATAAACAGGAAATAAAGAGATCAAGGCGGAAGGAGGGAGCTTTAAGCCTTTAACAACCAAAAAAAAGACAGCACACATGGACTCTGCAACCCAATCTCTTTCCGGCCAAAACCCACAATGCCCAGTTCCTCTGCCTTCAACCTCTGCATGTCCAACGATTTTTTCTTCATTCCTCCAGGCTCCAACAAGTAACAACTACACCATCTCATCCTACCTACGGGAACTCACCCTTCACCCCCCACCGAGGCTGGCACTGAAGCATCTCTTCGAACGAAGCCGAAAGCACTCGAAACCCATTTCAAGGATTTTGGTCTTCGAAAAATACATAAGCGGATCCTCCCAAAGATTCGGGTCGTGGGTGATTGCCTGCATGTTTAGTGAGAAGGAATCACTGTATCATTGCTTAGTTGGACATCCAATGATACTGCCCTGGTAGATCGTTGATCCAATATAAACACACATCTTCATCGTCACTTTTGCTCCTAAGGTTTTTGCTTGTGATCTGGCTTTTTATTGCATCCATGCTCTTCTTTCACCAAGACTATAAAATCCTCTAAGCAATGTAGTATATTATTGAACAAAATATGGACCACAACCTATACAAATGGTGAATGATAATAAGATATACGAATAATTTTATCGAAAGAGGCAGAGATTATGAAGAAAACAACATTAGAGAACATAGATGCTGAACCGAGCAATAATTAAGAAAGAAGAAGAAGGAAAACAAAATAAGAATTAGGAAGGTATCTTACTTGAAAGAGTCCTCCATTAGAATTTGAGGAAGCTCTAATTGTAAACTAGCATTTTATAGAAAAACCAGCTGAAGTTTTCTATGAAATGGTCGTAAAGTATAGTAGCGTGAATGATTGCGCAATTAACGGTATTAATGAGATGCGTTGTATAATTGTATTTAGTTAATCTATGGAAACTCATTTATGACATTCAAAATTTTTGGAAATCGTGATATATACATATCTTAGCGTTGAAGGAAAGGTATACGTTAGCATTTCTCTATCAGGAGGTGTATGTTAGCAAAATCTATATGGAAGTAAACAAGCCACCTTTGTGGTTATCAATCTCAACTAGTCTTGATCCTTCTCTGTGGATTGAGTCAAGTCCATGGGTTAATTTTTTTGTACATGTGTCAATCTTTGATTTATTATACGAAAAGTTAAATGAGGGTATTTATTTAAACTCTCCTTGCTGATGTAATAGTCCCCTTTTTAATATAAAGTTACAATTTCCCCATCCCCAAAAAAAAAAAAGAAAAAAAGAAAGAAAAAAAGAAAGAGAAGGATTTGACTTGTCTGAGGTTTGGGTGTGAGTAGCCCCATCGTGGTGCCAACAGAATCCGGATCATCTCCCCCCCATGGCTTCCTGACCACAAAAATCAATGGGTTCCACTGGTGAAAAAGTTTTTTTTTCTTTTGTTTTTTCCAAAAAGTATTTTTCACCATGGGCCCCACAGGTTTTTGTGATCAAGAAGCGTTGGGGAGCACAATATGCTCCCCATCGGTATCGCAGATCCGGACTCGTGCCAACATGCCTGAGCTTGGCTCTTTCTTTTTAGCTTGTAGCTAAGTTAGGAGTAGCCCATCAAAACCACTTCTGATGTTTTCATTTGGCTTGCATCATAAACCAACCTGCTATGATCCTAAGATTCCTAATCCATCCTATGTGAAAGAAACACCTGCATAGAATAAAAGTCTCACTGGACAAATTATTAAAGCCAAAACTAAAAAATCACAACCAGAAAGTGAAACAAATTGAAGTAACAAATTAATTCAATATGGTTCACATATTAATACAATGTGCTACATTAACGAGCGAAAAATAACTTTCTTGCCCAGGTCGCTAGAACAACATTATAGAAATCACACCCAAAACCTTAAGGCAAAAATTCCCAAATCTCACGATGACTTTCTTAAAAATAAATAAATAAATAAAATGTAAGGTGCATATTTATAAAGTTCCAATTGGGTAAATATGGTATCGTGGTTGCCTAGCACTTTTTAACCAAAGCATAATAGTCTAGTAGGGGCATAGATAGATGCAAGAGACTCTAAAATACCTTGAAAACTTAAAAAACTCAAAATAGCAATTTCATTAGCTACAACTATCAAATGTTTTCAGCGACAAACACACAGGTAGACAAGCCTATTAGGGACATTGAAGTAAGAAACCGAGCTCTAAATTTGGCTAAATCCACCATATTCACCACATCCGGTTGTTGGAAAAGCAGAAATTGTGAATTTGGCATCCCTGGATGTTGGAGATAGATGTGTAAATAGATCGGATTCGGATACTATCCCAATCCGATTAGCAAAATTGCTATATGAATCCGAATCCAAATCCGGTAGAAATTTAGAGAAGGCATCCAAATTTGAATCTCGAACTTTATCGGATATCCGATAATAATCTAATCCGATAAACTATCCGATAATTGTTTGATGATTGTCATTTTTTAAAATTTTTTATTCCGATTTTCAATTTCCAATTACCAATTACTGATTTCCGGTTTCTGAATCCAATTATTAGCCTCTTTTTTAGAGCAAAGTGTTTAATACTTTATTCTAACTGATAATTTCTGATTATCGGTTTACCGACTACCTATTTCCGAGATCCGATTATCATCTCTTTTCAGAGAAAAATGTTGAATTCTTTACTCTAAATTTTTATCTAGATATTATCCGATCTGATAAACAATTATCTGAATATGAATCCAGTTGTTTAGTGGATGGATAAATATATTTTTTGGTAAGAAAAATTGTTGTATATGAACACCCATAAACGAATACCTAATGCAAATTCAGAGGCGAATTTTGACTATCCATTTATAGGTCTAGTTGGAGAAAGAGTTTGATCAAAGAAACTAATGTTTATTAGCAAACACTTTGTCAATGGGATATCATTAAGGAGAGAGTAACACATCTTGAACTATGAATGGAAAGAAATACATTGTTGTTATGGGGGGAAGGAGAAACAAATAAAATTCCATCTGGTAAATCGTTGATCCGATATAACACATCTTCGTCATGACTTTTGCTTCTAGGGTCCGTTGAGTCATTGACTCTTATTACACGATGACCAGATCGATAGACGTAATGATCCGCTTCAAATGGAATTTTCTGGTTTGAACATAAGCGGATCCTCCGAAAGGGTCGGGTCGTGGGTTATGGCCCACATGCTCACCATTGTTTGAGCGGGGACCATCATTTCACTACTTAGTTGGACATCCAATGATACTATTCTGGTAGATCATATTGATCCGATATAAACACACATCTTCATCGTCACTTTTTCTTCTAAGGTTTTGATTATGATCTGGCTTTTTATTCCATCCATCCTCTTCTTCCACCAAGACAATGGATTTTATACTCTGAGAACCAAAGTAAATAAAATTAGCTTCAACAAGGAAAACATACTCCTGACTTAAAATTTATAGGAAGAGGCAGAGATTGTGAAGAAAACAACATTAGGGAACATAGATACTGAACCGAACAAGAAGAAAGTAGAAGAAGGAAAACAAAATAAGAATTAGGAATGTATCTTACTTGAAAGAATCCTCCATTAGAACTTGAAGGAACCTCTAATTGTAAACTTGCATTATATAGAAAAACTAGCTAATTAAAGTTTTCTATGAAATGGCCATAAAGTATAGTGACGTGAATGGTTGCGCAATTAACGGTATTAATGAGATGCGTTGTATTTGGCTAATTTAGGAAAACGCATTTATGACACTCAAAATCTTCGAAAATCGTGATATATACATATCTTAGCGGTGAAGGAAAAGTATATGTTAGCACTTCTCTATCAGGAGGTGTACGTTAGCAAAATCTATATAGATTTTATCAAGCCACCAACCCTCATGGTTATCAATCTCAACAAGTCTTGATCCTTTGCCGTGGGTTGAGTCAAGTCCATGGGTTAATTTTTTTTTGTACGTGTGTCAATCTTTGATTTGTTATATGAAAAGTTAAGTGAGGGTATTTATTTAGACTCTCCTTGATGCTATATGTAATAGTCCCCATCCCCTAATATAAAGCTGCGATTCCAACCAAAAGTTAAGTGTTACCTTTGCTATTAAATATTTTTTTAATCCCCAAAATACTCTTAAATACCCAAAGCATATCATTCCCAGGAATGGCCATGAGAGAGTTTATTTTTCATTTTGCAAGGGAGTTTGAAAACCTTAGTTAGGTTGATTGACTTCTTGGGATCAGAAATCCACTTGAAAACATGAATCAACTTGGTGACCCATAGGCTCAGGATTATCAGACTAAGGTCATTCCTTGGACAGATGCTACAATCTACTTAAAATGGACCTTCATGGTTTGAGGACCAATGGGTCATTCAAAAGCATAGGGTTGTGGGTTATGATTCATAGATTCAACATAGTGTGGCTGAAATATTTTCACTCATGTCCAGGGGATGAAGCCATGCATGTGCCAAAAAAGTCCCTTGTACCTATAGATAATTATACCTTCGTAATGAAGTCAATGTTTGTCCCATGGAATATTATCTCCTTCAAGAAATAAACTAAGACAGGAGTAAAAAAACACTTAGACACCATGAATAAAATCCTAAGTATTTGTGAAATGGATAAAATTACAAATAGTCTTCTTCAAACTTATCATTGCTATGAGAAGGGGTTTAAATAGAGGAGGAATGAACATTGGGAGAAGGCATGAGTGGTAATGGAAAAAGAGAAGGAGAGATAGAGAGACCTAAGAGAGAGAATTTTCATTTTCTTGGAAAAAGCAACAAGATAGGTGAAGGGGAGAGGCCAGATCCTCGACCCACATGAAGCGGCTCTAGTGTGTAGCAAAGATTGTTGTTCTTGCAACCACATTGAAGGAGGCTATGGATGTTATATGTATTAGCCCATCGATTGCAAGGAGAGCCCCCACGAAAGCGCTATTATTCCCTTGATAGGATTGTCACTAATGCATCTTCTACTTTCAAGTTTCAATAGCCATGGGTAGAAAAACAAGAGAAACAAAGGACTTGAGGTTACCGCTAGTGGAGGTGATGGAGGAGTTCTAAACTCATTTTTCTCGAGGTTTCTTGGATGATGTCTTCAATTCTTTAAGAGAAACAGGGTAATGTCACAATGGTTGAGGGTACTTTTTTAGGAAAAAAAATAAAAGAAAAAAGATGACTCAACAGAAAATCTATACTATGTGAGATTCTAAGTTGTCTATGTAACTGTGACTAGGAGTGCAAGTTTGGCTTTGGTGGCCTGACCCACCCTAAGCCCACCTTGAGCCCTTAGGCTAAAGATTTTGGCCTTAAGAGGCAGGTTAGGGTCAAAATATTCTCACCCTGAACTAGAGCCAAGGGCGGGCTTGGGATTACTCTCTGGCCTGTCCAGCCCATCCCTGATTTTTGCCCTGATTTTGACCCTGATTTTGGCTTTGATTCTGGCCCTGATCTTGACCTGTGGTTTGGCCCTGATTATGGCTATGATTTTGACCCTGATATTAGCCATGTTTCTGGCCTTGATTCTAGCCCTGATTTCGGCCCTGATCTTGGCTTTGATTCTGACCCTAATTTTGGCCCTGATTTGAGTTTGGACTCTCCACCTATACGGAGAGGAATTAATTATAATCCACACAAGTGTCAAAATTTAAAAACATGATCATGTTTTGTAGAAAATTAATGAAAATAAATTATATTTTCATTACCAATGTAATAAGCATCCATCTGATTTTGGCTCTAATCTTGACCCTAAATTTGGCTCTAGTCTTAATGTTAATTTGATACTGATTATGTATTAGATTTTTATCCTAATTTTCATATTAACATTAATAGAACTATAAATCTCTCTGATACCATATTTAAAAATGAGACATCGAGTACTGATGGAAGTCTTTTGAAGAATTGACCCTTAACATCGACCATCATTATCTATTGTGTATTCTCACTGCACGAGATGGCTTACTCGGATGTGAGCTTTCTTTTTCAAACCTATCTCAATGTACTTATTCCCATCTTTTGTATCCAAAATGGCAAACTCAATGCACGAGGCTTCTTCCATCGTGGGGTTTGGACAAATGTCATAAAGTATGTAATATTTGCCACTGCTTTACAGAAAGAGTGTTTTCTTACTTGATCTCACAACTTCAAGGTCACAATGAAGAAACCTAAACTTTATGTCAAAACCCACCATCTTCCATATTCTTTATCTTGTAAAATATTATTTGACTCTTCTGAACTTATGAATTCATCTTGTTTGATCTTTTCTGGCATACAAACGCACAATGATTATTCCAGTGAAATAGATCAAAGATAAAAGCTAAGAACTTAATGTTATTATATCATTTAGAGATTACTTTATTGTTTTTTTATTCTCTTATAGATTGTCGTCAGTTTTTTTCTTTTTCCTAGTATATGGGGCTTTCATTAGTAACCTAACAATTCAATTTTCTTAGCTTTTAATGTTATCAAGCCTTTAAGTTATTTCATTTGAAAACAAACCCTTATGCTTTCCAGATATTTTTACTATGGGCGATTAGTGGTAAAAAATATGGAGGATTAAGCTTTACTTCTCAGATAGTTGGTCAGATTCTTGCAATCTCAGGTTTGTAGGCTACCTTACATATTCTCCAAGATATTGAAATTTATTGTTCATTAGTTTTTTTTATTTCTTCTTTCAATATACTTGTGCAGAGTCATTATAGATTCAGAAAACAAACTAACTAATTACTTGTGGCATAAATAGGATTTAGACTTTTACTATTTCAATTTTTTGTATTTCCACCTTTTGAGAAATGGCTTGAACCAGTAATGGTTACTTGTGTTTCTGCGTATGTTTTTATATTTATCAAAGATATAAATTTTTTTAACACAAATGAGAGATAAATTTTTTTAACAAAAATGACATTTTAGCAGAAAAAAAAATGAACTTAATATTGCTAAGTTAAAATTTTTATATACAATCATATGCTGCTAAAGTGCTAATACTAGCATTTGAAAAATATGAAATTTTCTTGAATTTTTAAAAGAAATTTTTATATTTGAATCACTTTAAATATTAAAAAAAATTCAAGTTAAGTCACTTATTTGGATAAAATTGCTCTGATACCACATGTAAAAATATTTGCTCTGATACCACATGTAAAAATATTTATATTCAATATTACATAAATCGATTAAAATCTCATTTTCACAATAACAGTAAAAGATGATGATAAACATATCTTGTTTAGGATCCATTGGAGACGAAGCGCAGCGGAATCTTTTTCTATTTAGTTTCCCACTTGGAACAAACATAAATCTTAAGTTGATTCTCCATGCACTCCATTTTAGGCTCTAATAGAATATGATGTTGCTCATATTTTATAATTATGGTGCATTCCATATTGGGTTTTTTATGATTAAGACAAAATCCACCCTAGAAGGGTTTATAAATTTCTATGCTCGTCATTTTTTTTTCTTCCCATATTTGATAGTGGGTGGTATCATTATAACTTTGTTTTTCATATGTGGTGGATGAAAAATTCAGAAAAATAAAGAATGCCTAATTATTTAATTTCTAATAAGTCTAATATTTGATTTGTAATCATGGTTTCAATTTTAGATTATTTAAGTTGATATGAAAATTTTTATGGATTATCTCCACTTTATTCCTTTTTTATATTTGTTTCATCAAATATTTATTAACTTTACTGATTAAATTCTTTGAATCTGCAGAGAAGTTCTCACATATTTTTTCTAAAGACTCAATATTTGGGAGGTTTGTCACAGTACTTAAATTTGGCTAGTTCTTTCCCCTTATTCATTTTTTTTTTCATTTATGTTGTGGATTTTGTCATGCTTAATGTTTTAGCCTATATTCTATAGGTATCTGTATTTCTTATAGTGCTTTGTCATATCAATCTTCTCAGCATGTGTATTTGTTGTTTGTTTCTGGCTTCCAATAAGTTATTTGGACTAATTTCAAGTATAGAATGTGCTTAATACTTGTACAAAGCCATTATAGATTCAAGAAACAAACTGACTAATTACTTGTGGCATGAATAGGATTTGGATTTCTACTATTTCAATTTTTCGTATTTTCACCTTTTGAGAAGTGGCTTGGACCAGTAATGGTTACTCGTGTTTCCGTGGTATGCTTTTTTGCTCATCAAAGATAGACTGCATTCATTTTCAATCTCTGTACATGTGCCTAATTGTCATGTTTCAATTCTTGAGCTCTTATCAATTCCATTAACACTGAGTTACCCATTTATTGCTGGGCTATCTGGATTCACTCTCGATTTGGTATTGAATGTTGTATGCATATTCAAGAATGCTCTATCTGTAAGTATTTCTCAAGTTCTCAACTGCTACTGTTTGTTTTCTCATATATCAGCTCTCTCTCTCTCTTATAAGGATGTTGTATGCATATTCAAGAATCATTGTTCACAAAATCTAGCTATGACCCAAAAAAATATATTTTCCTCATAGAATTTTCATCGTTGAAGCTTTAGTGTGATCACTTCTTCTTAATCTTTAACTTCAAGTTCTTTTTCTCTGTTTGGTGTTTTCTTCAATTTAATTTCGTAGTATAAATTTGAGGACAATGTTGAATAGCCCAACAGTCCTGACTTCGAGCTAAACCAATAAAAGGTTCTATTAAGTCCTCTTCAACTTTTAAGTACCATTTGGTGATAATCTTGTCAAAGGGAGAAGGTTATCTGTACATTTTCTTTTATTCCTGAATTCATGTTTTATGCCTTCCAATGTCTTAGGTTTATTCTTCTAATCTTGAGCCTATTGTCATGGAATAACTCCATTTTTTTTAGCACAAACGATCAATCACAAATAAAAAAATCTAATATTCCCCTCTGTCAGATTATAACAGTCAAAATATTCTTCTAAAGAATCTAACCAATGAAGGAATACATATACGGTTTTGTCTGTTCCCTCTAAATACTACTATTGTTATCTGACACATCCCTTCACACACATAGGTCAATGTGTAGTATAGGCACAGGATAGAGTTTTGTCTTGAATGATTGTGGCATAGCACTTGTTCACTAAAAATTTAATCCTAAGCAGGTGTCCACCATCACTGGATTATTCATTTTGCAAAATGTTGCAGTTGTAAGTTTCATTTTTTCCTTAGTCTGATGTTAGCTTTGTCTTAACTTTTTTTTCCTTTTGGGTATTCAAGCTCTTTTGATTTTGACTTCATATTTTGCTGATGAATCTTATATGATGTTGCTATAGCAGTCCCAACATCAAAGAGCTGCAGCAAATGACATTTCTATGACTTTAACGTCTCTCTTCAAAGCATTGGGTCTAGTGGGGGCAGGTATCATGTAAGTATTCATTTGAAACACAAACATCAACCATGATAAAAACTGATTTAGATTCATATGGATAATAGGGAATGCAATCACATATTACTCATGTTTCTGCGGTATGCTTTTATGCTTATCAATGATATAATTTTTTTTTAACACAAATGACATTTTAGGAGAAAAAAATAAACTTAACATTGTTAAGTTAAAATTTTTATATACAAACACATGTTCTGAAGTGCTAATACTAGCATTTGAAATATATAAAACTCTTCTTGAATTTTTAAAAGAAGTTTTTTACATTTGAATTACTTTAAATAATAAAAAAATTCAAGTTAAGTCACTTATTTGGATAAAATTGCTCTGATACCACATGTAAAAATATTTATATTCAATACATTGAATTTTACTTTATTGTTTTTTTTATTATCTTATAGATTGTCATTAGTTTTTTTTTCTTTCCCCTAATATATGGGGCTTTCATTAGTACCTAACAATTCAATTTTCCTACTTTTGTTTTTAATGCTATTAAACTTTTAAGTTATTTCATTTGAAAACCAACCCTTATACTTTCTAGATATTTTCACAATGGGTGGAGAAGGGGGGTTCGGGGGCGGGCCCCGTGCCCCCCCCCCCTTTTTTTTTTTTTTTCAAAAAAAATAAATTCCTTTTCTTTTCCCCCCCCCCCCTTTTTTTTCTCTTTCTCCTTTTTTTTATCCCCCCCCCTTCTCCCGTTACCAGAAGGCGGTTGGTGAAAAGAAGTATGGAGGATTAAGCTTTACTTCTCAAATAGTTGGTCATGTTCTTGCAATCTCAGGTTTGTAGGCTACCTTACATATTCTCCAATGTATGAAAATTTATATTTATTTTTGCAATATACTTGTGCAGAGTCATTATAGATTCAGAAACAAACTAATTAATTATTTGTAGCATTAATAGGATTTGGACTTCTGCTATTTCAATTTTTCGTATTTCCACCTCTTGAGAAGTGGCTTGGACCAATAATGGTTACTCGTAATTTCTGCGGTATGCTTTTATGCTTTTCTGTTTATCAAAGATATAATTTTTTTTAACACAAATGAAAGATAATTATTTTTAACACAAATGACATTTTAGCAGAAAAAAATGAACTTAATTGCTAGGTTAAAATTTTTATATATAGGCACATGCTGCTGAAGTGCTAATACTAGCATTTGAAAAATATGAAACTCTTCTTGAATTTTAAAAGAAGTTTTTATATTTGAATAACTTTAAATAGTAAAAAAATCAAGTTAAGTCATTTATTTGGATAAAATTGCTCTGATGCCACATGTAAAACTATTTATATTCAATATTGCATAAATCGATTAAAATATTATTTTTACAATAATAGTAAAAAATGTTGATGAACATATATTGTTTAGGATCCATTAGAGATGAAGGCAATGATCCCCCGACAAAGTTAGGATTCCCGAAATTTCTTTCTCTTTTAGTTTTTCACTTGGAACAAACCCCCTGAAGGGTTTATAAGTTGATTCTATGTACACCAAAAAAATTTTCCCCTTTTTTTTTGGGGGGGGTTATTTTTTTTTTTTTTTCACATGTGGTGGATGAAAAATTCAAAAGATAAAGAATGCCTAATTATTTAGTTTTTAATAAGTCTAATATTTGATTTGTAATCATGGTTTCAATTTTAGACCATTCAAGTTAACATGAAAATTTTTATGGAGTATCTCTACTTTATTCATTTTTTATATTTGTTTCATCAAATATTTATTAACTTTACTAATTAAGTTCTTTGAATTTATCACGGTACATTAGCCTACAGAGAAGTTTCCACATATTTTTTCTAAAGACTCAATATTTGGGAGGTTTGTCACAGTACTTAAATTTTGCTAGTTCTTTCCCCTTATTCATTTTTTTTTCATTTATCTTGTGGATTTTGTCATGCTTTAACCTATATTATATAGGTATCCGTATTTCTTATTGTGCATTGCCATATCAATCATCTCAGCATGTGTATTTGTTGTTTGTTTCTGGCTTTCAATAAATTACTTGAACTAATTTCACGTATAACATGTGTTTAATACTTGTACAGAGTCATTATAGATTCATGAAACAAAATGACTAATTACTTGTGGCATGAATAAGATTTGGACTTCTACTATTTCAATTTTTCGTATTTGGACCAGTAATGGTTATTCGTGTTTTTGCGGTATAGTTTTATGCTTATCAATGATATAAATTTTATTAACACAAATGAGAGAAAAGAAATTATATAATTTTTTTTTAACACAAATGACCTTTTAGCAGGAAAAAATGAATTTAACATTGTTAAGTTAAAATTTTTATATATAGGCACATGCTTCTGAAGTGCTAATACTAGTATTTGAAAAATATAAAATTTTTCTTGAATTTTTAAAAGAAGTTTTTAGATTTTAATCACTTTAAATAGTAAAAAAATTCAAGTTAAGTAACTTATTTGGATAAAATTATTCTGATACCACATGTAAAAATATTTATATTCAATATTGCATAGATCGATTAAAATCTCATTTTAAAATAACAGTAAAAGATGATGATGAACATATCTTGTTTAGGATCCATTAAAGACGAAACGCAAAGGAATCTTGTTGGATTTAAAAAAAATAATTATAATATAATATACTATTTAGATAAGTTTCAAATCATTAAAATTCTATCTCCATAGTTTTGTTTTAGGACTCATGTTTATTCTTACTCTATAAGACTCTTCTGGATGTATAGATTCCAATCAAAGGGTTTTGGCAATTCGGCATATATATTAGGTAATTTAGATTACCATATGTGTTTAGTCCCATATCGGATGGAGCTAATGATTATATGATTTATATATACATATATAGCTCCCAAGTGGGGTGTATGCCGGGAGAGAGCTAAGTGTGGATCACGCGTATGCACCGAGTTGGACTGAGTTGAGTGTGGTTGCGGTAGTGGTCCGTAGACCCTAGTCTAACCAGGCCATGGGGCACTATAATATTATTTATAGTGCCTATGATGGGACTTGGGACTTGGGGTCGTGGATCTAGAAAACCCGTTTTGGGTTTTGTAGTAGGGAGATGACTGATCATGCAGTTGGGTCTCTAACATTTGACGAAATTACAAGCGAACTCCCTTAGAGTTTTAGACTCTATGACTGGTGCCCATATGTTGGTGGGACATTTGATTATGGTTGCAATTACAATTATAGACATATTAATGGGCCCTAAGCAAGCTTAGTTATGCCAAATCGTATGATCAACTCCTTGCTTTGGTATGCACAACACAATTTGATAAAAACAAGCAACCATAGATTATAATAAATAGGAGATGGACTGTAACAGATGTAGAATATGGTTTTATTTAGAAATAAGAATGCAATTTATTTGTTTATTTATTATTATTATTAGTTTTTGCATTATTAAAGCAATATAAAATATTATTTTTATTTTTTTGCTAAAAGGTCATTTCTATTAAAGGCGAAAAAAAGATTACAATCATATAATGACGTTTATTACTAATTACAAGGATAATTATATCATTTAAATCTTAATTTTTGATTGTGGTTGCTTGAAGATCATATAATCTTAGATTAAAATGCTACTTCTGTAATCTGTTGTTATGCACACTCTGTGGAACTCATGTTGCGAGAAAGGCTTGAGTGCTAAAATCAATCAAAATAGCAATTTCAGTAACTACAACTATCAAATGTTTTCAGCGACAGTAGACAAGCCTATTAGGGACATTGAAGTAAGAAACTGAGCTCTAAATTTGGCTAAATCCCCTGCAATGAAGTTTTGAGGTTCGTTTGCTCCACCATATTCACTACATCCAGTTGTTGGGATTGTGCATCCCTAGATGTTGGAGAGAGCTTGATCAAAGAAACTAATGTTTATTAGCAAACCCTTTGTTAATGGGATATCATTAAGGAGAGAGTAACACATCTTGAACTATGATTTAAAAAAAAAATACATTGTTGTTATGAGAGTTCAAAAAAAAAAAAAAAAAAAACAAATAAAATTCCATCTGGTTAATTGTTGATCTGATATGAACACATCTTCATCATGACTTTTGCTTCTGAATAAGCATAACGATCCACTTCGAATGGACGTTTTTTCTGGTTTAAAGATAAGATGATCCTCCCAAACAATCTGGTCGTGGGTTATATGGCCCACATGTTCACCATCATTTGACAAAGAAACTTCGCATGATTGTTTAGTTTGGACGTCCAATGATACTATCTACGTCCAATGATACTATCTGGTAGATCGTTGATCCGATATAAACACAAATCTTCATCGTCACTTTTGCTTCTAATTCCATCCATCATCTTCTTCCACCAATACAATGGATTTTTTACTCTGAGAACCAAAGTAAATATAATAAGCTTCAACAAGGAAAACACACACGTACCTGACTCTAAGCAATGTAATACATTATTCAACAAAATATGGACCCAAATAAAATTTATAGGAAGAGGCAGAGGTTATGAAGAAAACAACATTAGAGAACATTGATGCTGAACCGAGCAATAATTAAGAAAGAAGAAGAAGAAGGAAAACAAAATAAGAATTAGGAAGGTATCTTACTTGAAAGAATCCTCCATTAGAACTTGAAGGAAGCTCCGACTGTAAACCGGCATTATATAGAAAAACCAGCTGAAGTGTTCTATGAAAAGGTTGTCAAGTATAGTGGCGTGAATGGTTGCGCAATTAGCGGTATTAATGAGATGCATCATATTTAGCTAATTTAAGAAAAAGCATTTATGACACTCAAAATTTTAGGAAATCGTGATATATACATATCTTAGTTTCGAAGGAAAAGTACACGTTAGCATTTCTCTATCCGGAGGTGTATGTTAGCAAAATCCATAGAGATCTTAACAAGCCACATTCTTGGTTATTAGTCTCAACAAGTTCATCCTTCGGCATGGGTTGGGTTGAGTCCATGGGTTAATGCGTGTCAATATCTGATTTGTTATACCAGAAGTTGGTACATGTTGCACCCAATTCTAAACTCTTGAGTTAACCATAGTTCTTCCCACTAATTTGGTTCACGAACATTGTTTGTAGAATAGGAAAGTGAAAGCGGGTAAGCGCAGGGGTCAGGAAGCTACCTCCGATTGTTAAGTGAAAGCGGGCTAGCTTTAACAAACAATGTGGGAGTGAATGAGCATTACCAACAACGGTGGCAAGTAATGAAATTACTAGTGTACCCTCACTTCAAAACAGTGTTAAGTGATTGTTAGCTCATATAGTGTACAAAGACTATTTATCCTTCTTTTAAGTTCACTTGTTAATGCAAAAAGTCCATTTTGTAAAAATGAGATATTAATAAATTACTAGTTTGCTCTCATTAATGGATCATGGACTAACTATTAGCTTTAGTATTGACTTCAAATTGGGGTAAATCGTGAGAAATAAGTTTTCTACCAAGGGTAGAAAAGTAATATAAAGTTTAAACTACTACTGTCTACCACTTAGGGTTATTTTGGGCATTTTAAAGAATGGAGACATATCATGTAACTGTAAAGAGGGAAATAATATAAGCAGTTAAAAGTACAAGAATCGATAATAAAAAAATTAAAAACTATAAAGAATAAGACTAAATTTTTTTGATACATTCACTTGGAACAATTAATTTACAACAAATACAATAATGAATCAATGATCACAATTGCTTCCTTAAGAATGTTAAACCAAAAATGATTTGAAAAAGCTGTTTACACAAAGCATAATAGTCTAGTAGAGGCATACATCGATCCGATAGATACATGCAGGAGAGGAGACTGGAGATATTCTCAGAAACCACTCAAAAAACTAATTAAAGAAACTCAAATGGCGACCGAAATAGCTATAGCCTAGGTTTAAAGTATCCCACGATACCATGTGATACTAGCCGAGACGTTTCCATATTTGACCCAACCAATACGATTCATCTCGATATGTCTCTCCATTGAATTACACTAAAATATATTAACTAGAGCGATACAATACTTGATACAGGACGATACATCTCTTAAAATCACATGACCGATACGATACTCGATACCGATACTTTAAACCTTGGCTATAGCTATCAAATATCAAATATAGCCAGCGACAGCAACAATGGACGAGCTCCTCAAAGACACTGAAGTAGGAAAGCCAAGCCCTAATTCCAGAAATCCCATTGTAATGAAATTCTGTGCTTCAGGATGTTCCATGCACGCTAAATGTTGTATGCCCAAATGTGGGCATAGGTCCAAGAGGGTAGTTTTGCTGGTAAGATCCACTTCAAAGCAGTGAGACTGGATAACCCTTAGAAAAGTTTCTCCTCTGGTTCTCTCATATCTCTCTGCCTTGTGATAGCATGCAAGGCTGATTTGGTGAACTGCATTGGAGCTCCAGTCATGGGCACCATTGATTTGCATTTCTCATGCATCACCCACTCTACTCCCTGCCCTCACCAAATGAACCTGGTTTTTGTAATGTTCATTAGCAAAACATCCCCATCAATTCACAAAAGAAATACAAAGCCAAAAAAAAAAAAAAGAGAGAGAAAAGAATATAATACCGTCTGGTAAATCATTGATCCGATAAAAACTTTGCCTTTTCTTCCATCTTCTTCTATGAAAATTGATTGTATTCGCATAATAAATGTTGAATGAAAGAGCGATTCACAAATAAAATTTACAGAAGAAGGCATAGATTGAGGAAGAAAACAATATTAAAGAAAAAGAAAACTAAAATAAGGATACAGAAGAGATTGAAGCTTGAACAATCTCCATTACAACTTCATGGAAACTTTGACCTTAAAACTCACTCCATATTTTCTGTGCAAAGGCATAACATATAGTGAGACATGCATTTGTGTAATTAATCGTTTTAATGGGATGAGTTGTATTCTACTCTATTTGAAGGTAAATATATTTATGACGCAAAAAATTTAATTGCTTTAATTACTATGAGAAGGCCGTAAAGTATGCTGACGTACGCAGTTGTGTAATTAATTGTTTTAATGACATGCGTTGTACTAAGATAATTTAAGAAAAATGTATTTATGAAACTAAAATTTAATAGCTTTAATTTCTACGAAATGGCCGTAAAATAATGTGCTGTATTGTACTTAGCTAAAATCCAGAGATTTGAAATCTCTGGATTTTAGCTAGTGGGAGATTTATACTCGTTTGGTTGTGTGAATCCTAGATTCAAGAAATTTAGAGATTTATTTTTTTACACTAAAAATGTGAATCTGTAGATTTATGGCTGATTTCAGATCGGATAAAATTGACTTCCATCTACATTCGGTTACCGACTTCGAGTTTAAAACCTCACCCAATTGCCAAAGCCCACGGCCCACGACCCACGGCCCATCTTATCATATTTTTCATTTAAATGACGAAATTACCCTATCACTAGTTAGTAATGGATGAACTGAAATGAGATTTGAAAAAACGGCTCGGTCTTTCTCGAACCTTCGAGCTCTTTCACCAATATGCTCTTCTCCTAATGAGATAAATGATCTCTCTCTCTCTCTGTTAATGAAACTGTGGAAGCCAACAACAATTGCTGCTTCGCGCTTACGCGCAGGTGATGAATAACACATTTGCCTGAGCAACAGACCCATTTCTTTCACTCTACAACTCGTTCAGTTTCATCACTGTTGATCATCCAAGTTATCAAAGATGAGGTGAGTTCTGAATTCCTTGGATGATTTTTCTTTCCTTCGTCTTATTTTGTTTTTTCTTTCACTTTTCATTGCCGAAAATGGGTCCTTGCCAGAAAGTGAATCCTATTAATTGTTGTAAGGTTGGCTTTGCTGTTGCTCTTCTGCTATTCTTTTCAATTCTCTGTTGTTGGATAATGGGTTTATGAGATATGCTAGCGTATGAAATCTATGAACTAGCTGCTGGAAAATAATTTTGTGGTGGGTTATATTTTATCTTTTGGAGATTCTAGAGTTGTTCGTGGGAATGTATGTACTTATTGTTCGTATGGATTTCTTTGAATGTCTCTGTTTGATCTTTTGGAAACCCAGCTTTGACTATTTCTATGAGTAAGAACTCATACTTTTTGCTTGATATCTGATTATTATATATTTTTTCGGTTGATTTTTGGTTTGAGTTTATGCCCCAATTGTGCCAATTTAACTTCTTATTCTAGAATATTAAGCGTTAGGTGAGAAATATCAAGTACTTCATGTATTCTGTTCGGTATTGTTGATGAAAAACCCATAGAAAACCCTGCACAATCTATTTATAGCAGATTTTGTGTATCAATTTTCTAATAGGCGATTGCATTCCTCAGTCTTCATAGAGGAGATTGGATGTTTCTTTTGTTGATAGGTTGGAAGGTAGAGAATCATGTGTCAAATTAGAGTCATACTCCATCGTTGGTTTGTTCAAGTCCTTCATGCTTTATACTTGAGCAGCTGCCTGAAGCTGCCTGCATCTGGCTTAAGTTTTAGGGTGGACCTAACTAATCCCTACTGGAGCCAAGTGCTTTTGTTTAACTCTTAAGCAATCTCTCCATGTTAAGAATCACTTTCTTGTTTGTAGTGGGGTTGGTTCTTGAGATTGAATAATGATGCCGGAGGAATGATGATGCGCACAAAAAGTAATGAATCCCTGGTGACTCAAGCATTTAATCTTGTAGAAACTAATATGAGAAACTTAACTATTATCCGTATCAGTTTGTGTCACATTATCAATTTATAGGCCGTTTTTCTGTTTCATCTGAGATATACATTTGGTGATAAATTTAAAATTTTCCATGTAATGGATCATCTTGAATTGGTGCTGCATACTGTTTATAGATTAATGTCACTTCTGGGATTGGATAGCTTTCAAAAGGAAGAGGTTGATTGGGATTCTAACTTCGAAAGAAGTTCAAATCTTTTTTATGAATAAATGCTGGATCGAACAAGTAATTTTTAAATATTCAACCACGAGAATTAGGTAAACAAGCAACAGACAGAGAGAATTATATGGTGGTTGGGAGGAACTTCACTATGACAATGCTTTGCAAGTACTTGGCTTCCACTACTTAACTTCTTTCCTAGGTAGCTGCCATGAAATCCTTATAAGTTGTCGGTCCTGGTCCATTGGAAAACCAAGTGTGTTTCTTAAGGCCAAAACAATTGTACAATGTGCTTAATGACATTTCCTGTGTGTTCTAAACCTCTAACATGAGAAACTACTTTAGGATTTTTTTTTTTTTTGGGGGGGGGGGGGGCGACAAATTTCTGATAGGTGTTAAAACCCAAGAAATGAAAGTACACTAACTGTTATTCTGATTAGTCAAACTACACTTATATAGCCAAATATGTTCTAAAGAAAATCTAGATTCAAGCCAAAGCACATTGTGGACAACTGCCTGGGGTTCACAAGCTTCCCTTGATCTCCAATGGTTTAGAATATAACCACTGGGTTTTCAATGGCTAGAAATTCTTCCTCATAGATAGGTATCTGGATGTCTGTTTTGGGTTGGTAGACATCTAATAGGCTGAATGACCTCTGACTCATCTAAGATACTAGATTAGTGTCCAAATGATTAGGTGGATATTCTTTAAAAGCACTGCTGGTCTCGATTTATTCGAATACCCAATTTCAAGCTCAACGTCGATTGAGTGGCTGCATGACTGTGTGGATGCTTGAATGTCTCTTTATGCGGTGACAGCTGACAAAAGACTAATACATATATTTGATGACTTCGACTCTTGCCTTGTTGTTGCTTGCTGACATCCAAAAGAGCCCGCACCTTCTGTCCGTTGCTACCGTTCAACTGGAACAGAATATCCTCTGCCCCAGGGGCTTAGACATATAACCTAAGGTTAAAAAAAACGATCACTATCTCGAAAGGTACAATGGCAAGATGGATAGACTAAGATGGGGGAAGGTTGGGAACTCAACCATCAACAAAAATACTCAAGAGAAGTGCTGGGAACTAGAATAGCATTTGAGCCATGCATGTTGAACAAGCTCTTTGTTGGTCACATATGAGACTTTCTGAAATGGATGACCGAAAGCAGCGAAAGTGTTGTCTGGGCCATTGTTCCCTGATTTCTAGCCACGTAAGTTTAGGGATAAAACTAGTCAGGTCTTTTAAGGGTACATTATGAAATTACTTGTGATTCGTAAGTGTAAATCTTATATCTAATGGAACTGCCTTCTTCATCAGTACCTCCAAGACTTGGTTTCTTCGCTTCATTCATTAAGATATTTTTCAACTTATATGAGACTACTGTTTCACTCCTCCATGCACGCATATACACCATATACTCACTTTGATGTCAATATTGGTAGATGATTGATCTTCACATTCAAACGGATGTTGGTAATCCCAAACTTATAATCACCAAAACAGGGGATTTACTGCAAGTTCTCTTTTTCTTTACTTGGTTTTCTTTTTTCTTTTTTACTTTTTCCTTCTTTTTTTTTTTTTTTTCCTTTTTTTCTTTTTTGGGGGGGTGACAGATGGAACATACAAATACCGTATCTTAAATGAGAAGAAAACCAAAATCCTGTATGTTGTCCATAAGAGAAATACAAAGCAGAAAAACTCATGAAATATTTTTCTTCATGTTTTAGCCGACATCCAACTGTGAAGTGGGCACAAAGGTCTGACAAGATCTACCTCACAGTTGAGTTGCCTGATGCCAAAGATGTGAAACTTAAGCTTGAGCCAGAAGGGAGGTTCATTTTCTCAGCCACAAAAGATGGTATACCCTATGAAGTTGATATCGAGTTACATGACAAGATCAATGTTGAGGTATGCAACCAGTTAAGTTAGTTTGCGATATATGAATGGACATTGAGTAATGTGCACTACTTTCACTGCAGGAAAGTAAGGTTAGTATTGGTTCGAGGCATATAGTCTATGTTATTAAGAAAGCTGAGAAAAAGTGGTGGGGTAAGCTGGTCAAGCAAGAAGCAAAACCTCCTGTGTTCCTCAAAGTCGATTGGGATAAGTGGGTTGATGAAGATGAGGAAAACGGTGGGTGGAGTGGTTTGTTCTGATCTATCCTGTTCCTGTAAGTTATGTTTCTCTTCTCACATTAATTCGTTTATGTTTCAACAGAGAAAGCTGGAATGGACTTTGATGATATGGACTTCTCGGTGAGTCATGAACTTTAATCATTTATCATCCTTTTTTTTTCCCCCTCCTCTCTCTCTCTTAGGAGCTTTCTCATCTTATGACTTTCTGGGGTATCTGCCATTGTGATGGGGGCTATTATGCCCCTTTTAGATGATTTGCTAGCATGTTATATCTGTCAATGGTTTTCCTTGATGGTACTGGTGTCTTGTATATCCATCATACTATCTGTGGTAACTCTTCCATTATTTGGCCTACAATGCTTCAGTAATTAGGCATTAAAGCCACTCCAGGACTTTGGATGAATAAAACTGAATGACTCAATGAACTTATTGTTTCTTAATCTTACGAGTCATTTCTGCCAAGTAGTCACTGTGAGACATGTTAGTTTGCTTTTGATCTGGAAAAAAAAATGTCAAGCTGATACAGCATCAAATGATGCATGCTGGGTTCCTTGCTATTAAGTGAACCGAGTCCTGTAATTTGATGTGTGTGTTTTTACCAGCTGCTTGTTCTTTCTTGTAGAATGATCACGATGTCTGTTTTTTACTAGCTGGTTATTTTGCTGGCTGATGTGGAAGTGGCTTATCAATATCTTTTTCTAGTTCTGTTCATCTTCTACAGCTAATCAGTCTCACCTGATATGTTTCTGGTTATTAAGAATATTTTTAATAGTGAGGGATGGATAGATTTTATTTCAGTCGTAAAACTTAACTTGCCTCACTAATTGACCCAAATTCAAGGGATAGATAGATTCTGTTGTTGCGTAAACTTTTGGGTTTTAATATGCTGACTGAGATGGATATTGTGCAGAACCTAAACATGGGTGGGGATGATTATGATATGGATGAACCACAGGATGAGGAAGGTTAGAATTTGTTTACACCTCTTCACCACAGGCCCTTAAGATTTTGTTTTTCCTTCTCCAGTTATGCCTCTTCTTCTGTCCCCAACATGCATCCTACAGTAAAAACTGGAGGATTTATACACTTCTCTTCCCATTTCTGTTCTGATATTCTACTCTCAGATTTCTGCAACAGAGCTTTACAGATATTATGGTGCATTCAATGTTATCAATGTCACTTTTGTAATGTGTAATTGTTTCTTTGCAGAAGAAACAGAAACGAAAGAAGAGGTCGAAACCAAGAAGGAAGAAGGGGAACCTTCTGCAGCGCATGCTGAGGAGACTAAGGCTTGATTGCATTCCCCAGAGATAATCTTAGGCAGAACATTACTGACAAGGATGATACACGATCTTGTGCCATGCCTTGTAGTATGTTGAACTGGAATTTGGTGTGTGGTCGATATTAATGTATGGAGGGTATCTTTTCTTTAGGAAATCTGTTGTTGCATGCTGTTTTGAACTTTGCTGGTTCAACTATTTGAGAGTTTAAAGTCTTAATTGGACTCATTTTTATTAATTGCAAGTTTGCAACTATGTAGATTGTTGTGTTGCCAAATGAAAACAAGTTTTGTCCTTAAAAAGCGAACAGCTCTGATTTGGGGAGACTAATAAATGACTTGGGCATGCATTTGAGGTTGCCTATGCAGCTTACTTTAAGTGGTGAAGAACAGTATTGTGGAAGCAAAAATGACAGGCTTTGGTTTAAAAATGAAAGGTGTTGGTAACTGAAAAAACATCACAATCTTCATTGTGTATGTGAGAAAGACAAAAGGTTAGCATCAACCCTCCTAAGTATATTTTGCGAGTTGCCGAAAAAAGCTGAGACTTGCCGGAAAACTGGAGCAGCTTGGGCTACTAATCATGAAGAGCTTGCAGAAGTACAGATTTCCATGTTCTTGAGACCAATCTGCAAGTAAATTGTGGTCCTCCATTTTTGGGTCCAGAGAAAATTTTAGATAAGGAGCAGAAACTGATTTAATGTAGACCCAAATGACAGAACCATGGAACACCAAAGGCAAAACGGTTACAGTTGTTGTACCAAAAAAAAAAAGGATTAGGATAAGCCAAGCATTAGAGCCCAGGAGTCATAGTAGTTGAACAGACAAGAGTCATGAAGAGGGGTCAGCAAAGAGGAATAAAAGAGGAAAAGTGGTCCATGGCTCAATAATGATATTGGAGCGTGGCAGAGGCAATCTCTTTTTTGGGGGAAATTTCATGAAGGTGTCCCCCATTAATAGTTCCAACTTCAAATGAATTATGTTAAATATACTAGTCAAAATTTTATTTGAAGCTTCACAAAGATATGATAGTGACATATAGATAGATAAATTAGATTGGTAAAGAATACTAAACCGGCTCGACTAGGTTCGAGGAATAATTTTCCTACACAATCTTACCTTAACAATTTTTTTCGAAGATATCGATTTGGGCATTACAATTCAGTGAAACGAATTAGTGAAGAAGTATAGTTCACGAGTAAAGATGACAAGAAAAAAACCCTTTTGGAAATGAAAGGTTTAAAGGGATTCTTATCTGGGCAGGGCAGAATCTAGGACCTTTATTTGCTGTTCAAACCTGCCGACTACCCAAAGAACAAAGCAACAAGGTGGGCCCTGACCCGGCCCATGAAACATGATTGAGGGGTACATAGGAAACCTGGCAATATTGGCTAAAGGTTAAGAGTGTTGGCACTTGGCCGTTGAGGGAAAGAACCAAGAAGAAGAAGAACAAGAACAAGTCCTCGTTGATGGCATCAACTTTATAACCTCATAGGCCAAAGATACGTAGGCCACCAACCTAGCCTGCCGTTGTGACAACATCTCTGTGGGCCAGTATCTCTCTTTGGAAAGTTGATATGTGGGACCTGATGACCCACCTAAAATGGGTTCACTGTGAACCACCTGGTTTCTGATTCAACCACAGTTTTGATACCAATGTCAGGCCGTATTTCTCTGAGTTTTAAAGGACAATGGGTAGAAAAGTCATTATGTTCTGTATGAAATATCAATACTTGTCGCCTCCATCCCTCGATGTTAAATCCTAGCTTTGTCCGTATGTTTCACGTCAAAATGGGTTTTAATATGAACCCTCTAAATTTGGTTATTTGGTTGAACCAAAAAGTGAACCCGGTTCAAATGGTTGGCCTTGAAAACGATGAAGCTTGTAATAGGTTCCAAATGGCCCCCACAAAAGGAAGAAAAGCAAAAAGGTTGACGCCCATCATCTCTTTCTAAATGGGTAAGATTGTAGAATATTTAAAAGTTCCACTTGACCAGGTTAGAAAAATGGGGATTTGGGAGAAAAAAAAGATTAAAGAGTTGATTCTTCCTTTCAAAACCAAGTTGGAAAGGCAGTCATATCTGTCAAAGTTTGCTAAGCTGCCACTCTGTCTTGGCCCCTACGCTTCTCATTTCCATCTGGCTCTCCCTATCTGTATGATGTTGGTAAGCCCTTACTGTCTACTCCAAACCAAGACTTCTCACCTAAGCACCCTTCCCCCAAAAAAAATTACAAGATTTTCTGATTCAGGGTTCTCCCTGTAGTTTACTAAAGAGAAAATTTAGCCCAACAAAATTGATTTTTTTTTTCCTTTTTTTAAATGGATGGTTGGGTTTTATCTTTAATAATGTTGGAACTGTGAAGGGTTGTTGTAGTTTGTTGAAATTGTCAGTGTACCTGCTTAAGAAATAACTATCTTACCAGAATCAGGAACCATATATTTACAGGCTTGACTAAGTTTTTCATAAAATAAAAGTTGAAATGGATAAATATAACTTTATGGTTCTAATAAAACCTAGCTATGATGAGATGGATTTGAAGTTGATTAACAAATTTATACTTTAATTTGGATTCTAATGGAGAGTTGTTAATAAGTGGGTGTGTGTGTGGGTACTGGGTAGTGGCATAGCTATGATTTGAGGAGATGAAAGAAAGAAATTCATGTATTTTCTCAAAGTGAAAGAGAAAAGAGCTGTCCAACTTTATGAAAGATAAAGTGTTTGGGTGGGTATCTTTGTAATTTCAGTGATGCTTTTTGTAAATTTGCTCACAAAGAAAGCTAGTTGGTATGGGACCTTTAGGAGCCAACCTTTGTTTATAAGCACCTGCAATAGGAGAAAGACAACAATCATTCTAAAGCTGAAAAAAAGAAAAGCAGTAAGAGAGAAGAGAGGAGAAGAGAACTGAAGAAGAAGAAAAGAGAAGAGAAGACTAGAGAGAGAGAGAGAGAGAGTTCTGAAGGGGAAGGAGTGTTTCTCTAGAGATAGAGAAGAAGAGAAGATGCAAACCCAGAGGCAAATCACATGGGAGCAACAACCAGGGCAGATCCAAAGGACAAAGAACTCAGGTATCATCGGCAGTGAAAGCCCACCAAGGGAAGATGAAGATCTGTCAAGATCTGCTCTCACAACTTTCAAAGCCAAAGAAGAGGAGATAGAGAGGAAGAAGATGGAAATCAGGGAGAGAGTTCAGGCACAAATTGGTCGTGTTGAAGAAGAAACCAAAAGATTAGCAGAGATCCGTGGAGTAAGTTCAAAATTCAACCTTTTTAAGTTTCTTTTAACATCATCTTACTAGGTTAAACATAAAAATCGAGCAGAATTTGTTTTCCTTCCAACTAATTTCATGTTCCAACTCAATTTCAAGAATTAATTTGACTTGTTCTTCTCAAAGACCAAACACAGCTTTGAAAATTTTCTTCTGTTGATCTTTTCTTCTTTTAAGAAAACAGTTATGAGATGTTGAACATGGTAACCCTGAGAGCTAAAACACAAACTTCCATATTTACTTTTCCTTTTTATCTTCTGAGTTTTTCTGATGTGAACTCAGCTTCAAGTGGGTTTAACCTTAGAGGTGTTGCAGAAACTCTTTACAATTTTCTTTACTTCCTATAATTGATTCAAATAAATGGAAATCATTTAATGGGTTTCTACCAAACGGGGCACTACAAAAGCTGTGGACCCAAATTTCGGTTTGAACCAATCAAAATGCTCTAACAAAGTAGATTGTTGTAATTAAGTGAAGCAACAACATCATTTCATATCTCAGTCACTGTAAGCAACACTATTAGGTACCATACAACCCAAAAAGACAACAGAAAAAGAGAGAGAGAGAGAAAATGAAAATAATATTTGAAAAAGAAAGAGTATAACATTCTCTTGAATAAAAAATTAAAATCATACATTGGATGCTCTTTTCTTCAATTTTCCTTCTTTATCTCATCCCACTTTTTTTTTTTTAAAAAAAAAACCTTAATTAGGAAAAATAAAATTAAGAACTCAAGTATTACATAACAGTAAGAGTAGTTTCAGTTGTTGAATGTATTATATGGTTGTTGAATTCATATAAAAAGGGTTTGTGTTCTTCCCATTAGAATGTTTTCTTCTTTTCTTTCTTCTTTATCTCACCCTATTAGAATCTTTATCAATCATTTTATATAATGAGATTTTTGTTCAAAACAAAATAAAATTTTGATAGGAACTTGAAGCATTGGCGGATCCAATGAGAAAGGAGGTTTCTTCAATACGTAAAAAGATTGATACAGTGAACAAAGAATTGAAACCCTTGGGACAAAGCTGCCAAAAGAAGGTGAATTTCATTATCATTATCTTCAGAAGTTTGATAATATAAATTAAACAGATGATTTATGCTTATAATGCATTTCATTACAGGAGAAGGAATATAAAGACGCTCTTGAAGCTTTCAATGAAAAGAACAAGGAGAAAGCTCAACTAATTACTAAACTTATGGAGGTGAATACGGTATTTTTCTTTGGTATAAAAATAATTTGTCTTCTCAGTTCAATAATTTTTACTGCAATTTGTTTCTAAAACCATTTTATCCTTTGTATGATCTTTGTGGTGAATATAGCTTGTGAGTGAAAGTGAGAGACTAAGGATGAAGAAGCTGGAGGAGCTGAGCAAGAACATTGATTCCCTTCGCCTTTAAAGTCACAATGTTTATACTAAATTAGGTCTCCAGTGTGCTATATTTTAGATGACCTTGATTACTCTCTTTTATTATTTTCGTTGATTTGGTGTATTGTAATGTTTATGTTTTTGTGTTTCATTTGCTTTTCATGAGGGGTTCTTGATCTGATTTATGAAAGAACTAAACACCCCCCTTAAACAGGTTTCTAACTAAGAACACCTTAACTTTTGATATTTCTGTTTCTGATTATTCTTGTAATTAATAGTAAGATAAGCTTCCCTGGTTGCATGTTTAAGATGATTAATGTCATTTTCAGTTTATGCTTATAACTGAAAACCTAAAAGCAAAATATTACATCATTCACTTATCAAATGGTTTAAGTGTTTGATAAGTTTCATTACTTTATAATATAATGAAAGTTCAGTGCTCCATAACCTACCATATGTGTTGAAACATGAATGGGTTAATGCATGTCGATCTTGACCCGAAATGAATAAACTAAGTGAATAAAAAGTTCAACTATGTGGAACTTTATTGATAGGAAAAACATCTTTTGCTGTGCACGGCTGCCGTGCACTGATATGCCAAACAAGTGGTTGAAAAAACTTAAAAATTATAAAATTTTAATCACAGCCTTCTGTTTGGCATATAAATGCATTGTTGTGCACAACTGAGGATTTTTTTTCTCTACTGCTAAATGTCAAAATTTGACTTTTGAATTTGAAATCTACTGTCAAGTCTCTATATTTGCTAGGTGTCACATTCATACACACAAGCGTACGAGATACACAACCGGAGGAAGTAGACAAACTTGAAACCTTCTACAATGGCCAGATTGATATCAAATGTGTATATATTATAGATTTATAGCCTAGTTGGAAATATTTTCACATTTTCTAATTGATATTAACAATTTCTTATGAGAGCTTAAGTTTGATCAACAGGCGTTAAACACATTTGATAGGGGACTAATGATGCTTAATCTCCTTATCAATCTTTGCACTTAAGTTTAAAGAAAGTCAGAAAATTTGAGGAAGAACAGAGATGAAACCTAAATTATATGTCATATCATCAATTTGAATCAGTTCTTAGTTAAACATAGAATCAGAGGTGTGCATGTAAAACAATCATACCCTTATTAAAATTGGTGGACTTAGAATGAGATTACACGGTATGCAAAAAGACAATCATACCCTTATTAAAATTCAAAGTAAGCTTTCTTGGAAATGAAGACTATGAACACTACAATTATGAAACCAATTTTCATGGCATAGATAAGAACATATTCTTCGAATGTATGGAGAAAAGGTTACAGACGTCTTAATTCACCAATTCTGTAGTAGAAAGGTGGAATTGGGTCGGACCATTTAAAATCTTAATCATAACTCTATAAGACTAAGCCAAGGTAGGCTAAGTTAGACGCTTGACCTAGACATTTGCTTCGATGGTCACCTTAATTTAACCAAAATCTAATGCTAACCACTTGTATAATTCCATATTGTTGCCTTATTTTACTAAAATATCTTACGAGGTGTTATGATCGAATCAACCCAAATCAAACACTCAACTTAACTTGGCTTCTAGAATTTTTTGGACTTAGAATGGACCAAGGTTGCCTTTAGGGCTTTTAAATGTTGAAAATGAGATTTGTAGAAGTTCAAATATTCAAAATTCTACCAAAAAAAGAAATGTTCAACTGTTTTCCAGTGTTAAATTTTTTAGGTTTATATAAGTTCATTATTCACTTTATCATTACCAAAATTTAAAGGAGGGGGGGAATTTACTATTCACTTTACTCAAGAAATTGGTGGCCGTGAATGAAATTACAAGACTTACAAAAGGACTATCATAATTCAAAGCAAGCTTACTTGGAAATGAAGACTCTAGACACTATAATTATGAAACCAACTTCCATGGCGTAGAGAAGACTCTGAAAGATGTATGTTCCTCCATATTTGAATGTATAAAAAAAATGTTACAAATGTCTTAATTCACCAAACATGAATGTTGCATTGGCGAGATTAGACACTTAAGTTAGATCTTGGCCTTGATCTCGGCCTTGATCTCGGCCTTAAGCAGAATCTAATACTAACCACAAAACAATGAAACATTAATGTATAATTCCATACTATTGTTTTACATTATCAAAAATATTTACAATGTGGTAGGGTCAAACCAACCCTAATCAAACACTCAACTTTAATGGTTCCGGACCTTATCAAAATTTTGAACCCAAAACTTATTCAGACTTAGAATAAACTAAAATATGCTCAAGTCATCAATTCAAAACTTGCCCCAAAATTATCTATTGTATCACATCACATAATTTATTTTGAATGCTGGTCCTTGCACTGAGTGCCATAGAAGTCACAACAGGGACCAAATAGGAGTTAGACAAGGCATCCATAGGGGTCCAAGAAGGGGTCCATCAGCCATACTTATGACTACAACTACCATTTCCAGTTAATATGTGAAACTTAATAGTAATAGACCCAGCAACTGTGTATATAAATATTGTCAAGAGTTGGTTCTATAAAATATTTCTGCATTGATGGAACTCAAGTAAAAGATGAACTCCCCTTCCTGTGTATTTATTTGAATTAAATGCCACCTGATTTTCTAGCTCTCACACATTTGAAGGTTGACAGCAACTGCTTATGTTCTTTCTGAATTCTTATCCTCTAAATCAATAAATTTTAATACTATTCTTCATGTTCTTGAAATTAATGATCATTAAGGACATACACTTTCTTTACCCAGAAAAAAAAAAGTACACAGGTTTGATGTAAGTTCATCTGGTTGTTCTGTCCATTTAAATACCTGGGGGCTGGTAAGTTCTTGATTCTCTTTATTTATGAACTTCATGAAAACTCTTTATTTTTTTGGGTTAAATCAAGAAATTCTAGGGTAAAGTACATGTACTAAGAACTATATTTTGAATGCATGAAATCAATAGAAAAAGTTCACCCAAATAAATAATCAATGTAAAATATGTATTCTTGGTGTTATGTGTATGTATGATTTCCAATTTAAAGAGGTTAAAGAGGATGGTTTAGTTGGATTTGAGCTTCAGAGGTAAGATCCAAGCCCTTAATATAATTTTTCATTTGATACGAGCTAAAATGATTTGATAATAATCTTAAAAGTAATTCAACCTCAACCAAAAACCGATAGAATATTATCATCTGAATCCGACTAAATCAGTCCGAAAATCGATAGAATATTATCCGAATTTGTCCAAATATAATATGATATTACCACGGTTCGATCCGAATCCGATCAGTTTATAACCGTAGCTTCACCTATCTAAGTATGTTGTTGAACCGGTGAGGGAACCATAAAGAATCTCCAATAATGAAGGGAACAATCCTCGTGGCATTTATTATTCAAACGATTGAAGACATGAAACTATGAAAACGTGAAGGCTGGCTGAAGAAGAAGCCAAGGTCATGAGCCCAGGGCGCAAAATAGCAAGAAGTAGATATTTATGGCGAAGGGTAATTTGGTGATTTAGACAGAAGCGCAATTAATAAGAAGAGGTTGTTATCTTGTTCTATCGTTGGGGTTTGGGAGAGTAATTAAATGCCGTATCGTATCGTATCAGGGGGACCATTACGGTCTGGTTTCTTAATTACGCTCGTCGTCCGCCTCCTTGGGCTTCCTTTTCGCATTTAAATGCCATCAATTCTCTAATTATAGTTTTACTGGCTAATGACAATGAAATTTCAATAAATATGAATGAACCATTAATAGGTTAAATTGCAAAAGAGGAGATCTTCTCCACCCAAACATCATGTATTCTCATCCTTCCACACTCACATAAGACATAGATTGCAATGGGTTGACCATATAATTACACCAAGGTCTGCCTTGTTGATAGAAAAGCTAGGGTGCAACCAAGGTCCGACATGTCGGCCCGTGTCGGACCCTGGCGACACGGCAACTCGGGCGACATGTCACCAAAAGTCGGTCGACTTTTGGCAGGGATTCGATTTTTAATCGAACCCCTGTTTCGAAGGGTATTTCAAATCATTTTGACTTCAAATTTAACATGTAACCTGATTTGAGGTCAATAAACACATTGGGAGTGTTATTTTGACCTAAAACATCACCTAACCTAAAGTTTATAATTAGCACATGTCCGGTTATATGCGGACAAAACTGGAAGTTTGGAAAATTCATATAAACTAATGTAAATATGCAAAAAGAACACAAATACAAAATTAATAAAGAGATGTACTAAAGTTTACAATTCATTATACAATTATGTTGAGTATGGCTCATGCTTCACATATTGTTGCCAACAGACACGGAGGTTTGGGGAGGCCGCCCCGGAAGGGGTGTGGGGGCAGCGCCCCCGGAGCTTTTAAAGGCCCTATGTCACTTTGGCAAAAAACGAACGAAAAATCGGCGAAAAACAAACGAAAGGCTGTTATATATGGCGAATGTAGCGATATATCGCCCATTTTTTGGCGATATATCGGCGATATATCGACACAGGACAATATATCGCCGACTTATGGTATTATCGGTGTCGCTGGGGGGTGTCATGTCGCCCCCCAGCAACATGACGAAATATCGCCTCGCGTCGGCGATGGGTGCAACAAGATTGGCCCCCAACCTTGATTCAGGATCAAAATCTCAATGGAAGCCCAATCTTACGGGGTCAACTTAGCCCAGACCCACCTAAGCTGAACCGGGTTGGTCCTAATAAACCCTGCTCAGCCTTGATTAGACCTGTTTGGTCCTATAGACCTCGATCAACCCTTTTTGGCTTAGATTTGTGAGTTAACCAAATTAAAGACAAATGCATCTTATCAATGGCAAATTAGGGGCAGAGTAAGTATTTGTCATCGGAAGGACAGGGGGTCAAGTACTAATATTTCACACATAGAAAGAGAGGAAATTGGCCGGAATGAAATTTCGAAAAATTGCACCAAAGAGGAAGGAATTTCAAAATATGGATGGGGAAGGGGGGGTATGGCCTCCTTTGGCCCTAAGGTTAGCTCCGCCTTGGGCAAATGTAAGAATCCTCTCCAATGATCGTAGGGTAAGAGCAGAAAACACAATAGATTCGAGCAACCAATTATTGTGAAACCAAATTAAACCCATCAAACATTTTCAAACTCCCAACTACCATGCCCTCCATTATTGCTCAACTAAGCTTAAACTACACCAATTTAGAGCATTTCAAGCCACCTTAAAAGCCCAACAGCTTCATAGAGTAAAGGAAACCTTTTTCTTTCCAAATTTAGTTCATGATTAGCCTTAATCACATTGAGGTTAGGAGCTGTTATATGTTTACATCAATTCAATTTGTGATTGATTCATATAATAACCCAATTAACTATCAAACTAACACATTATACTTTCTACTTAATGGTTGACACATGCTTTGGAATCATGATTAGATTTAGCAAATGGTTTAGGTCAGCCAGTTCATCTTCCTCCCTTGAATTAAGGTTTCAATTAATGGGTTTAAGTCTCTTTAACGAGTTAGTTTTTAACGATCAACCAACAATAACGTCACATTTGTCGCGTAAGATGGATTCTTTTAAAATATAGTTACATGAAAGTGCAACATTTTAAACGAAAAGCATGCTCGATAAAATCTATGTTTCTCATTTTTATTGAGTTCTAAATGTTGCTTGGTGAGATAACATTTCAAATTTAAACTTAGGTATATATATATTTTTTTTTGTTCGGGGAAATATTAAGTTGGGATGGGATATTAATATGCCTCAGCAGAATCGAACTCACTACCTATTCACTAAGTGGTGTTGGTTTCAACCACTAGCATGTTATATTATTATCGTATCATATTTATTAGATACGGTCTAATATATTATTTTTCTTTTGGAGTGAAAAATATAGACCATCGTATCGATTGTGCCAAATATGAATACATATCGATTAGTATCATATGGTATCGTGGAATACTTTTAAACCTTCATCGGAATGGTACGTTCAGGGCAATCTTCAATAGGGATGGGTACACCGACCACGTGGCAAAATGAAAAAAACTTGATGATACTTATCACGGCGAGCCGTGCTGGATTGTTTATAATTAAAAATTGGAAGGAAGCGATGAGGCCAGTTTGGTTTTGGTGCAGAATTGAAATTCGATTAGTACTTCTCACGAACATTTAATGCCCGCCGTTACTGACAGCTTCGCTCTTCATTATTTTTCTGTCCTTTCTAATAATCTCTCTCTCTCTATCCCTCTGGGTTTCTCATTTACTAAAATTCTCTTTCTCTTATAAATTGATTCTCTCTCTTTATCAGATTTTCATTTCTGCTCGGCTTCTTCATACCCCATTGCCGTTCTTTATCTTCCTCTGCTTATCCTTGTTGAGCTTGGTCTGGGAAAGATAATGGCTGCGGATGTGAGTTCTCTGGTTCAAATACTGAGTGGGTACAAAGAAGAAGAGTTGAAGAACGAAGCTGCTGGTGGGAAATCGAAGAATTTGATTACTAGGGATTTACTTGGAGGGAGTGGTGGGTTCTCTTCCACCGAATTGGATCTTGATATGCAGGTCCCTAGTGGCTGGGAGAAACGCCTCGATATGCAGGTTTGTGTGTTTTCCATTGATTATTCATCAAAACCCTTTTTTGGGTTTCTTTTGTTTTGGGTTTCCCCCAATCAAAAATTGTCTTATGTTGGTTTTGTGATCCTTTATAGTTTCTGGGTTTTACGATGATTCAATTTCGAACTGTAAAGCTCTGATTTTTCTGCAATTTAACTAAAATTGGGGGAGATTAGATAGAGTTCTATATGAATTCTCTCTGTTTTCTGATCAGAGTTGAATCTCTCTCTCTTTGCAACAGTCAGGTAAAGTCTACCTGCAGAGATGCAATTCGTCAATCTCACCATCATCATCGGGTTCAGAACAGAAACATTATAATCATCAACAACAACGATCGCAGAATCGAAGTATTCCTGAGCTTCAAGATTTGAATTTTCCTCCATTAACAGCATCAACAAACCCTTTGGAAGAAACCCGTTTGGAGTTGAGACTCGTTCCTTCTTTCGATTACCAGAGTGTCTGTACTCTTGATAAGGTAAAATCAGCGTTGGAGAGAGCCGAGAGGGAATCGAGTAAGAAGCGTTCGTCATCTTATGCATCTGCTTCGTCTTCTTCAATCAAGGAAGCAGCAAAGGAAACGGATGAAGGAGAAGTGAAATCATCTTCTTCATCTGGGTTTGATTCTGGTTCTGATTTGTTGCTTGCTGCGGGTTGTCCTGCTTGTTTGCTCTACGTTTTGATATCAAAAAACAATCCCAAGTGCCCTCGTTGTGAATCCATTGTTCCAATTCCTCTGCAGAAGAAACCAAAAATTGATCTCAACGCTTCTACAGCAAACATCTGAGAAGATGAAGAGCAGAAAGAACAGAATTGGCTCTTGGGTTTTCGCCTTTTTCTTATTTTTTGGGTTTAATTTTGTAAATGATAGATAAATTATTACGGTATAGGCTGGTTAGTGATTAGTTAATTACATTTTAAAACATGTGATCAAGATTTTCATTTAATATAGGAAGGATATTGAAAGCTCTTTATTTCTTATTTAATAAGAAGCTTTTTATTTCTCTTTTTTGTTCCTTGGAAAAAGTTGGGAATTCAAAGAATGAATGGCTAGGATCAATTCTTCGTAATTTCCGAGGTAATTATTTATATTGAAGCAATTATTGAATTCATTTATGAACAGTAGTTAATGGTTGTTGATGGGATCAAAATTTAATGCCTATTAAATTAACTTCAAAGCGTGGTTAACCTATTAACTTCAAAGCTTGGTTAACCTTTATAAATACGTAAGAGGTTAAGAGTTTAAATCTCATTAAAATGGTTGGTTCAATTAACAAAATTTAATATTTTATAATAATGCGGTCAACTATATATTTTGTTTTTACTCAATTGGATAGAGGTTTATGTTCTCCTTATATTTTTTTTTTCATCACGTACTAGAAAATGGGTTCAATATTTTTTATTCATTTTATCGAACTCATAGATGGATTCCCTTAGGGCTTGTTTGGTTACATTGAATCCAATCTCTGGATTCATAAATGCGAGTTTTATACCTGTTTGGTTGTGAAAATTCATGGATTCATGAAATCTAGAAATTTATCTTTTTACATTAAAAACGTTATGGGTATGGAGTGAAATCTAGAGATTTCATCAGAGCTTTCCAAACTTGGACTTTCGAACCAGAACAAAGATCTCTCTAGGGTTTTCATTCCACAGGTTCAAGTTAACTAAACAATCAATTTTATGAATTATGACTAGTCATAATTCATAAAATTGACTTTTTTGTTAACCTGAATATATGGAATGAAATATATGGATTCATCCTACAAAATTGTGTAGTCAATGTGACTTTTATGAATGTACAAATGTCATAGTAGGGGTGAACTAGGTTTCACCCCGTTTCACCCCATACCCATAAAACTACAAATTCACGTTTTTAATGTAAAAAAATGAGTCTCTAGATTTCATGAATTCAGGAATTTTCACAACCACACGGGTATAAATCTCGCATTCATGAATCCAGAGATTTAAAATCTGTGAATTCATCTAACCAAACATGCCATTAAGAGAGTAGAGACATATAAATTGAATCAGATGAACTTAAGATTGAAAAAGAAAAAGAAAAAAAAAGTAGTTTCATTAATAATTTCAATAAATAAGGTTCATAACTCAATTACAAGAAGATCTTTTCTTGGAAATTCTAGCCAATTTATGAAACCTAATCTTGCACTCCTTTTCCCCCATTTGGACCTCCTTTATGTCCAAGGAAACCTTCATTTATTTCGAATTTAAGTTTCTAATTGAAAATGAACCGGATTAGGTCTGGCAGAGTTATTGCCCCATCCCATTCCTGGACCGGCCACCTAACCCGGACCAAAAAAACCAACCAAACGAAGCCACGAGGAATGGGGAAAACGAGAGCCGGAAATTTTGACTGGAGAAGTCAAAGTAATTTGAAATTATAAACTGAGTGGAGGTTATTTAGGTCATTTACACCACATATAATTAACGCCATTTATGAGAGGAATTTCAGACGAACGTAAACAAAACCATTAAGCAGGGTCATACGGCAGCATTAAATGCTAAGGAGATGCAAAGACCGTAATTAGTGTGACAGGAGTATGGGCATTTAAGTAATTTAACTACATCCATGGTTAGGTTAGTTTCCTTAAGTAGGGTATTTTGGTCAACTCAACTTATACATCGAATCTGCACGAGCCAACTTTGGAACAACTTAACAAGCAAGGAATATTACCATTAAACAGCTATAATGACGGCAGAGTTAACGGCAGTTAATCAAGGAAGACCTTCTAGTCTTCCATTTTATAACCCTCAACTGCCAATCTATAACTTGACGTCATCTCTCCGTCAGCATTAATTAAGCCACTTTCCTCCATTAAAACCCTCACTTGAATTCAAAACCCGATATTCCAAACCAACGACTTTTTACCACCGACGTGGAAAATAACATCCAATAAAAATTCATCACGTGTTCATAAGTGGGACCAGCAATAAATAGGCGCCACGCGTCGGCTTCTGAGTCGTTCCATTTACACGTGTAACGCATCACGGGTCACGACATACTTGTGAGATGTGTGTGACATTTAATACGGAAGATTTTGTTAGGGTTTTTAATGGGTTGAAGTGAAGTATCGGAAGCCATAAATGGATGCGCATGTTAAAAAGTAGGTAAAATTACTAACGTGCGCTTGGGGTGGCTATACTTCCGTCACTCTCAACGGGGTTCCATTAAATGTCACGCTTTATTGTTGCCGTTGGGTTTTAGTTGAGGGAAGATATTAAGAAAGAGAAAGAGAAAGAGAAAGAGAAAGAGAGAGAGAAGGGGAGTTTAAAAAGTCTTAAAAAAAGACCTGAAAACAGTAAAGACTAATGGTGGCATTTAATATGCTTTGCTTAAATTGTCACGGACATTAAATTTCATGTTCATTTAGAATGAAATAAATGGTCATAAAAACCAATGATATTTATCAAAGGGAGAGGGTTTAAATGAAGGGTGAAATGATAGTCATGAAAAAATGACAAAAGTGTGTTGCTTGTGAAATCTTCCATGATAGCAATTAATTAGGTAGCTTTACATTTATGAACTTTTGGGTAGACAACCAGACTTTGACAAGTTCTATAAACATGCTAGTTAGGTTTTGAGAAGCTTGGTTTATTGGCAAAGTACATTGGCTTTGAAGGTCATGAGCATTTATTTATGATTCATGGTAATTAATGTACTTTGTGAGAGAAGCTCTAAATTTGGAAGAAAAAAAAATTATTCGTTCAGCATATCTCTTTTATACCAAATGAAACGTCGAGATTAAAAGTTTAATTTTAAAATTTGAAATGTTTAAAATAGCATTTTTATTTATTGCTTTGTTAGCCACTTATTTGATATATATATGTGTGTAAAGAGTTCTGCACAACAGATGATGTTTTTCCAAAAGTTTGATCTTTATTTTTCTTATAAATGGTAATAGATCAATTTTTAAATAGTCTTGATCCTCTATAGGTCTATCTCTAATTGGTAGGTGATTGTATTATTCTCTCTTCTCTATCACACATTTAGAAGGAAGCTTGTCTCTGAGTATTAACAAAGTAGATCATAAGAGAGTACTTCTCTTAAATATATGATAAAAAATGTATGAGGGAGCACAATCCTCTACCAGTAGGGATTGAGGATCCTAACTCATATTCCATTACGTAACATCTATATCAATATGGGACCAATGGAAGTAAATATGTTTATTGGAAAGAAACCGCTAACCAAAAGATTGATACATTAGCAATTGTAGGATCATATTTAATTCAGCTGTAATTTACCCAAAAGTAAATTAATATTGATGTGACTGATGAAGAAAGGGCATGTTCCAATGGGGAAGAATTGAGAGCAACAACCGACTGGAGTGTCTGACAAAGAACTGGATCTGATTCAACAGAGTAACAAGAAGGTCAAGAGGAGAAGGCAGGTCGTGGATGGGGATGGCTCTGATGAAGGTTTGGGTCGGAGGTCATAAGTTGAGATGGTGGCTACCGGTATGCGTGACGAGGTTTTTATCAGGATTTTATGAACGAAAAGGAGGCTAGCAATGATGATGTGGAAGCTTATACGGAGGGTTTGTCAAAGTGGGACACGAAAGATGACCGTGGTGAAGAGAGTCAGGCGAAGAGCTTAAGAGGTAGGAAGGGAGAGGATTATACTTTCGATGCTAATGACTTGTGCCCGACAATCTACATATCATTGGAAGAGAAGGAGCGGCTCCGGCGGCCTTGGAGGTAGGCTGTGATAGTTAAGCTCGCAGGTAGATCGAATGGATATAAGATGTTGTCAAGGCAGCTACTTTAGCTTTGGAAACCAAGTGGTACCGTGGAGTTAATTGATGTTGGAAGGGATTACTTTATTGTCAAGTTTGGTTCTTCAGATGATTCCAGGAAGCTTCTAACCGATGGTCCTCGGATCGTTGTTGACCATTATCTATGAGTTCGTAGATGGGAGCCAGATTTTGATCCTAATACTGATGAGTTGAAGAAGTTGGTTGTTTGGGTTCATTTCCCGGGGATAGCGAACTAATATTTTGATCATCAATCCCTGGCGAACTTAGGAAGTAAAGTTGAAAAAGTAATTAGGGTCGATGCCATGACAGAAAGGGCTACCAGGGGGCAGTTTGCAAGAGTCTATGTTGAACTTGATCTAGAGAAACCTCTTCTGTCCAAGTTCAAGTTGCAGGGGCGAGTTTATGATGTGTTGTATGAATCTTTGCAACTTCTATGCTACTCATGTGGTCGTTTGGACATAGTAGAGAAAATTGTTCTTTCCATAAGGTGGCAGAAGAGATCTCAGTGGTGAACCAAGTAGAAAGGGTTGAGCAGTAACAGGGGGAGGTGAATGATGGTGGTGGTGTAGCTTCGGCGGACATGTATGGGCTGTGGATGACGGTGGTGAAATTGAGATACCAAAGGACAATAGGGGAGGAGATGGCGATGGCATGGAGGGGATCATCCTCGTATGGAAGGTGGAGGCCAATATAGGGAAGGTGTTGCCACCAATGATGTGGGCACAATTCTGGATCTCGATTTCAAATGTTGAGGGAAACTGATTTGGAGGGTGATGCTAAGGTGGGGCCAAGGGCTTTAAACTTGGGAAGCCAAGGTGTTGGGAGAGAATTTTCAAGTCAACCGCAATAATGGAGGGGTTGTGCGTGGTAGATTATAAGTTGATATGGAAAGGAATGATTTTCATGTGGTTGGTAGGGATTTAATTAATGCTAATCAAAGGAGGAAGTCTTTGGATCACCAATTCATTACTTTTTACCTAATGAGTTGGCACGAGCTAGGCAATCTCTAGCTAGTAGGCTTTCAAAAGTAGTAAGCTCGAATGAATTTATGGAGATGGAGGATCCTATACGTGCACCTAATTCGGAAGCTTCCTTAGACATTGGAGAACATACTCGTTTGGTGGTGAGTGATCTGTAGATTCCTTGGGATCCAAATAAGCCATTTGACCTATTGGATCACGGTGTAGGTCAGATCCAAGTTGAGACTATGGCAGTGGATAGAGGGCATCGCAAGGGCAGCAATGTTATGCAAACAGATTGATATTTCTTCTCCTTTTTTATTATTTTATTATTATGAAGGTCTTTGCATGGAATTGGCGAGGTGTAGGGAGCAAATTATTCTTTGAGATCCTGAAACACTATAAAAAAGGGTTCAAACATGATTAATTAATTATTGTTGAGCCTAAAATCAGTGGGGCTAAGGCGAATAAGGTGATTAAGAAGATGGGAGGAGTGTATCATTTCAAGAGGGATGCAGTTGGGCTAGCTGGTGGAATTTGGTGTATTTTCTTGGATGCTCGATGGCAAAGTAACTTGTTGTTCTCTCACTCTCGATTTCTTTTAATAAAAGTGAAATATGTGAATGATAGTTGTAGGTTTCTTTTAATAAATTTTATGTTTCCTTAAGAAGCAAGGTGAGTGTGGAGAAGACTAGGATTTTTTTTTTTCTCTCTAAGAGTGTTCTTCTTGCACAGGCTAAGGACATTTTGAATATCAGTAACTTCTTTAAATCTAAGAACATTGGGCGCTATTTGGGAGTGCCAGTGATGGGTGGCAGAGGGAAAAAGGGAAGGTACAACTTTATTATTTCGAAAGTTAAGGAGCGTTTTGCCAGGTGGAAGGCGTCTTCTCTTTCTTTGGCTAGTAGAGTGACTCTTGCAAAGTCAGTTGTTATGGCTCTTCCTTATTACACTATGCATAGTTATGCTATCCCAAACAAAATTTTGAGCTAGGTGGAGAAGCTTGCCCGTAGTTTTGTGGGGGGGGGGGGGATACTCCGGAGAAGAAGTGGGTTCATCTGGTTAAATGGGATCACTTATGTTGCTCTAAAGAAATTAAATGGAGGTTTGGGGTTTAAAAATTTTCCCTTAATGAATAATGCTTTCTTGATGAAACTTACTTGGATTTTCTTACACCAAGATTCTATGTGGGCGAAGGTTCTCAATTCCAAGTACCTTTCTTCTTGTCGGTGCTCTCCTTTTGTGGGGATCTACCGAGTGCTTCCCAAAATTATCAAAAATTGTAAGTTTGTTATTCAGCTCTACACTGTTTTGGTGGATTCCTTGGTCTAAGCAAGAGTGGTGCTTTATCAACATTGTTGAGCAGGTACCTCCAAAAATAATTTTGCTCAATTCAATTAGTGATTTTGTGGATGACTTTAGTGAGTGGAAGTGGCAAAAGTGGAGCGCTTTCTAAACTAGGAAGCCATTAGTAGACTTGAGCATGTTGATCCGCCTAAGGTAGAGATGGGTAGGGACGTCATTATTTGGACTCTAGCTGTGGATGGTGTTTTCAAGGTGAGATCGGCATATGGAGTTTTGTGTACAGAATCTCCTCAACTCATGCAGTTAAATTTGAACAAGAAGTTTTGGGAGGCTTTGGAAGTTACAAGTGCCTCTCCGGATTTGTTTCTTTGTTTGGTTGGCTAGTCTAGGGAGGATAATTACAAATGAGAGGAAGTTCAACATGGGTTTGACGGCTAATGAGAGTTGTGGATTGTGTTCTGCCATGAGAGAGGACACTATTCATGTTCACAAGGACTGTTTTGCCATTAAAGGAGTGCGGAGTCGTATGGTAGATGTTTGCCATCATTCTTGGTTTTTTGGGTGCTCGTTTGAGGAGTGGATTAGGGGTAATATTTGTGATTCAAGGGGGCGATGGAGTGAGGGGTGGCCAAAGTATTTTGCTTGTGCCTTGTTTTTATTTTGGTTTTGGTGTAACCAAGAGTATCATAATCTCAAGTTTTCAAGACTAGCTGATGGGAAGGGTGCTATTGATGGTCTTTATGCTTCAGTGAGGGAGGCTTGGGAGCCATGCCGTTTGCAGGTGCAAAGAAGTCATTGGCGAAGGAGTGTAGCCAAGTGTGAGCGTCCTCATGTACTCCCCTTCAAATGCAATGTGGATGCGACATTTGGGAGGAAAGGAGGTGATTGAGTTGGCGGGGTTATTTGAGATAGCGAAGGGATGTCTTTGGGAGGGTTTGTGATGAGGATTCAAGATAACTTGGTGGTGGAGGCCAAACAGTTGGTGATTTTGGAGGGAGTTCATTTGGTGGAAAGCTTAGGTACTTGGCCGTGTTATGTAGAGACTGGCTCGGTCAAGGCGGTGGGTCTCTTTGAACCAAATGCTTGGGTTCAAGGAGTGGTTGTGAGGGTGGTTGGAAGTATTCAGGATGTGGTGGGGTTGTGTGGGCGTTTCCGCTTCAAGCATGTTATGCGAAAAGCCAATAAAGCAGTTGATTGGATGTCGAAGATGGGGCTTCTTGCTTAGAGATCATTAGTGTTCTTTCTAGATCCCCCTGAGGATTTGAGGGAGATCCTTAGTGTTGATCTTACGCTAGGATCTATTTAGTTTTTTCTTGGGTCTGTGACCCTGCTTTTGTACCCAAAGGTATATATATATATACTAAAAAAAAAACGAAGAAGAAAAAGAATAAGGATCTTGTACTTGTTAAGGTAGAGATTTGTTCTCGCCTCATACTTAGGGGTCTACAGTGTTATCTTTGTTTTATTTTGTCAAGACTCAAGGCTTCCTATTGTATGGTAAAAACTAAAAGGTGTGAGAAGAGTACAAACCTCTACCTTGATGAATAGAAAATTTAGATTGGTAAACATTGATTTGATTTTCTATTTCAAAGAGGACAAGAATACATTTTCACATCCTCCAATTTTACCTTCCTTTTTTTTTTTTTTTACCCCAAAAATAAATTACTGGTCTAAAAGTAACGGTCAAACAAGCCCAGCCCAGCCCAATTAGCATCGTTCAGGATGGGCCTTTGTCGGGCCGACCTGACCAGGTTTGGTTTGAGCTGAGACCCCTAGTTAATATATTACATGATTGAAAAAAGGTGGATAATCGAAATGCATGACATTCCAGATACCCTTGAAAACTAATTTGAAGTCCTGAAGAACAAGAATTCATAAATAAAGAAGAGACAATCATAACAAAGTTACCTGTTCTTAGTTTACACATCAAGGGCAACATTCAAATATCCATTTTCTTTATGCAAACCTGGTAAAATTTTTACATAAGAATTGAACAATGCTCTCAAATTATATATCCAGACAGTATTCTTCGACTCTTCTACTAGAAATATCAAAAATTGACTGTTCTAAGGATTGTAATTCTCTTAAATTTGTTCATAGGAAATTGGATATCTGAGTTGCAGGTTCACATGACCCAGCTGAGTTTGGAAATTAAGAGGTCATTACTTGTAGATGACAGGATGGTCAGATGGTGAACTGGATGGATTATTTCATCAAAAATAGGATCTATGGATCTTAAATCCATTAATAGCAGTTAAGATTTGGCTATGAAACATTCAACTTTTTAATTTTGAAATTAATCCAAAAATTCATATAACCACTCTTCTGAATCTCTTTTGGCTGATATGGGTTTTATTGTCCAGTCTAAGTACTTCGGATTAAATAGTTTATTACTTTTCACTATTTCTGCTGAAATCAAGCAACACATGAGGAAAAGAAAAAAGACATTTCTCAGCTGTAGCACTAGCAAAAATTGAAGAAGAAAACAAAGCACTATGTAGAGAAAGGAAATCGGGGCATAATTACATTCTATTTCTTCTCTAATTGAAGACACTCCGAAAACTAGAAGAAAATGCTGGTAACAACGTTGGGTTGCAAAAATGTGGACATAAATTCTCAATATAAACCAAAATTGGAGAACACTAATTCTCCTGAATCTCTTTCATGAAGGTAGACTTCCAATGTAAACCCTAGGGATCATAGGCAATGGTACTATTGATGATATTGAACCACTGACTTGCAGGTTCACATGTCCCATTCAAGCATTTGCATGGATTTGTGATAATGGTGTTGTTAGTGTCTATATCCAAGCACACTTGACTACCATTAACCATTGTTGAGAAGTGGAAAGTGGAATTTGTTATTCTCTCCCATATGGCATTTGGGTTTTTGCAATCAGTTGCAGTTCCATAATTGGCAGGTTGACCTGCTCCTGCAGCTAGTAAGCAATAATATGCACCTTTAATTTGCAAGTTCTTCTCAGATGTGTAGCTCCAAGCTTCAGGCTGAGCACAAGAACCCAGCTTTACAGGAACATCTGGTGGTGCGTCTGCACTCCTTGGAACACAAAATCCTGTTAATGGATGGTAAATTACACCATATTCTTCATGATCAGAAAGACCTGGTCCTCTGAACGGAGACTGTAGACCAGCAATTCTCTGCATGAAGCTTGTGTTCCTAATTTCTGCCCAGTCCCAATCCAAAACAGCATAGAGTTCATTTATTGCCATAATGTGATCTCTATAGTAATAACTTCCCATGAGTGACCACCAAGCAAAATCCATGTCTAGTTGAGCTAAAAGAGCGAAAGCACAGCTCGCAAATCTGTTATCAGCAATGTTTTTTCCTGTTAAATCTATTCCAATCTCACTCATGAACAATGGAAACCCTTGATCCAATAGAAAGAATGCTTGATTTGATATGGTCTGAACCTGAGTTCCACATACGTCATTGGTGCTTCCATTCTTCCAATCACTAGATGCAGCGAAGCTGTACCAATGAACCTCAAACACAAGCTTCTGCTTGAAAGAAACACTAAATGGTCGAATCCTAAGCACTTCCAAGGTTTTGTCAAAGTGTAGACCCGAGACAATAACAAGCACATTAGGATTTGCAGAATGTATCACCTGTGCTCCTTTTTGCATGAAGCTATTGACAAAAGAAGATGGAAGAACGACATTGTAAGTTCTTGGTTTTATGGTGTTTGGATATGATAATGACCTAGAGTAGGGTTGCTTAAAATTTTATGTTCAAATTTTTGGTAAACTTACTTGTACCAAACGCTTTCGTTCATCCCCGGTCCTCGCAATTCATTCCTCAAACTCATGCCGACAACATTCTGAACTCCATTGAACAATGTGGCAATTTTGTTCCAACCCTCTAGCCAAACTTGTGGGTTGAAGTACCGATCACCGAAGAAGCCATTGCCATCGTATCTGTCGCAGCACCACATGGGTTTGCTTACATGGTTGTCTATTACAACCATTACGTTGTTCTGTCCAAGGTTCTTAACTACTTCCTGTGAAAGTCATAAGAAATAATATATCATTTCACATGTCTACCTGGAAAATATTAAACTTAATCTTTGATAATTTGACTTGAATCTCACTTCTAGCTTACTTTTGAGAACCCTTTTATAACAAGAGAGAGGAGCTAACCCAGAGAATGAAAGATAAAATGAGGAAAGTTTTCTTGCCTGGTAAACTTGCACTAGAGTCATATTAACCAAGGATGGATTATTGACTACCATGCCAGCAACTGATTCAGAAAGGTTGAAGTGCTGGAAGGACTCACGAGCAGTCATGCTGGATAGGCTCTCATTTGTAACCATGAAAGTTGCATAAGTAAGCCTAACACAATTGAATCCCATGGATGCAATATTCTTTGATATTTTATCCAAAGGCTGCTTGCTGAGACCCTCAGGCATCATTAACAAGTGACCTATCCAATTTACACAAGCTAGCTTCACTCGTTTCTCATCTTGGTCCACGATCCATCTTGAATTTGTATGAAGAGGCAATGATGGTTGGGTTAAAACCCTCAGCATGGAGACGATCAAAAGAAGAAGGATGGAAAAGCAGGTATGGAGTTTCCTCATTGTTGTCTTCTCAGCTGATGAGTGAATTGGGTCTTGATGATTTAGTCTGGAAAAGAGAGAGTGATTATTTATAGATGACCCAAATGCATAGTGAGTTGGGGATTAGTTAAGTTTATCCACAAATCTTGATCAAAAACTATAAATAGCAATTGGGTTTTGGATCTAACTCTGAAAACTTCAATCTTGCTAGCTAATAACTAGAGTATGAACTAATCAACCTTCTGTAGAATCCACTCTCCTGATTGGCTGCTCTGGATTTTATTGCTTTCTGCCTTAAGATGTGGACCAAAATTTGACAACTCACAATTAAAACCTAAGGCTGGGCTTGAGCTTAATTTGGGTTCAGGATGGATTTAGCTTTTAAAAAGCCCAGCCCACTCCAACCTCAAGGCATGGAATTTCTTGGTGAGCTTCAGAATCAATATTTAATGGTTGATCTTTGACTCTATAATATTGATATCCATATCTCTATTGATCTTGACCAATAACAATATTTTATATCTTATATTGAATTATAACAAGCTAACGCGTTGAACTAAAAAAAAGGCAATTTCACTCTCAATTACATGAAAGAGATTTAGACAGGGAAACACCAATATTCAAAACCTTGGTCATTCCTTTAAAATTTCATTCAATAAGGTTCTTTTAAGAAAGAAAACTTCATTATTGCTGCAAAAAAACTCATTTGGGTTGCTTTCCACACCTTAGTTATCTCATGATTTTTGCTTTAATTAAAAAGATTCCATATCTTCTTCATTCATTGTTATATCTTAGATAAAAATGAAAATGTAAGAAAAATATAAAAAACGTTACATCATATTGGTGGTATGACACATCTATATACATGCATATTCCATCACACAATAAAATCAAAAGGAAAGAAATCATCATAGCTGTCTTTGTTTATATAGATTCCTCAGCCAGTTAATCTAATATATTATAAAGAGTATAATCTCTCTCTCTCTCTGTTTACACACATTGTTTGAAATCAAAAAAATTTTGGTAGCCAAAGCAAGTAGGTATCTCTCTAGTGGGTATATTTGACAAACAAAGAAGTTGAAGAGAAACTTAAACCAAATGGAATGAGAATTTCAATAGAAAATGACTATTCTCCAACCACATGCTTAGCTAAGATTTTTTCTTTGGTGACTCTTTAACCTCTTTAGTCTTTACCCATTATTAATTCCGTACAAATTCACAACAATAGTCTTCTCTTACCAAACTACTAATCAAGATTTTCGTTGATTCAAATATTGCATTCTTCACATAACCTATCGATTTGAAAATGACATTTTTCTAATTTTTATTTTTATTTTTATTAACTTTGATATCACTTTCTTTCTCTTTTACTTCCTTTCCTTGTTTCCTCCTTCTGTGATGTAAAGAATTCAACCATCCATGCATGGGTTTCGTGGATTTTGGATAGATATTTTATATATCCTCGTCAAATATAAGTAAAGATAGAGAAAATAATTTTCATACTAAAGCATGAGAATCACACGAAAAAAATATCAATTAATAGTAACTTAAGTTGAGATCATTGCCTCTTTCGTATATATCAAGAGCTATTCAAATTGTTCTATGTTTTTATAACTCACCATGAAATGCACATTCAAATCTACTATAAATGGTAGTAGGTTCATTGAAATTATCTTTAGAACACTTAATAAATGATGCTCTATCATAAGCTTTGTATCTTGACCTATTAATCTTTGTTTACTTGCAACCCCAACTAAAGCAATGCTTAACGTCCACCTAAATATCACCCCCGCATTATTATTAACATTAAAAGGCTTCAAATCGATTCCCTCATGCCAAACACCCCCTTGTCCCACGCATGCATGCGTACCTCTTCATATTAATTAATTAATTAAAACAACTTTGATTATTTAGTGCACAAGGGACAGGTAAGCTGCCCAACGACGATCAATTTAGCTTTAAAAGAATATATATTTTACTGGAATTACGGAAATAACCTCCATATTGTGCCGAAAAGACGGATCACTCCATTAATTTAACGCTTATTAGGGTAAAAATAAATGCGCAGATTTAGGATCCCTAAAATGCCCTCAATATTTATCCGAAAGGACAAATTACTCCGCGCCAGACAAGGTGAAGGGTATTATCGTCACAATATAAGTCAAGTCCCAGTCGAAGACGTTCGCTAGAACGAGAAACCCAACTCTGCAAGACAGCCGGAAAATTGCCGGAACATAAAATGACGGCGAATTTTAACCGGAAACCGGCGAAGCAAAAAGGAAATTAGGGTAAAACTAATAATCTAAATTTCTGTTCTTGTAGTTTTGGTCTTTACAGTAAGAGCTACACCAAAAAAGAAACAGTCTCACATAAGAAGAAGAAAAGAAAGTTGAAAACAAAAAAACTCCTGATTTCAGTAACTCTTTCTCACAGAGGGAGAGTGATATATACAGAAAGATCTGATCTCCCAAAATACAGAGAGAGAAAAGGCGAAATTGAAGAGAGAAAACTAGATGAAATCAGAAGAGAAAGAGCGGAGAAGCTCTTCAAGGTCTCTAATTTCATCTCCGTCTTTTAAAGCTTTAAGAATTCGTTCAAAGACGTAAACGCGACAGGGAATCCTAAGCACGCCTTTCTGTTCGTAACCGTATTCCTGAGCTGATCGCTTGAGTAACTCCACGAAGATCGGGTGATGCAAGAACTCGGCACTGACCACGAAACGCTCCATCTCTTCCCCGACGTACACAGGGAGATGCCCCTGAGGAACGCCTGAACGACGATCTCTGGCGATTCTGAACGATTCGTTACGGCGTGATCGAGAGACCGTTCGTGATTCTGAACGGAGAAGACTATACTGTGAGGAATCAGCCACACGAGAGAGGCGTCGGATGAGTTGCTTCATCGTTTTGCAGACAAAGAAAGCGAAGACGAAAAAGATGGAAGCAGAGAGAGTGAAGAGAGAAATGTGAGAGAGAGAGAGATAGAGAGAGAGATAGAAGGAGAGGAGTGAAGAGGCGTGATGGGCGTGAGGGAATTTAAATGTGAAAAAGAATTATTAAAAAAAAAAGAATTTGTTTGAACGGTACAGATAGGAGTACTTGGCAGGTACATAGAGAGAGAAAATCATGTTGCAGATGGTGAGGGTTTCTAAATTGTAATAATTCCACTCTCATCCTCTTCTCTCTCTCTATACCTGTGTGGTAGTTAAGAATCTAGACAGAGATAATATCTCGCGAGAATATGGATTTGTTCAGACGAGAAATTCTAGACCTTTTAGATTTTTTTTTGTTTAGATGGGCCCCTTTATTGTTAGGCTTTATTAGGCCCAACCTCAACAATTATTTTGAATTAAGAAGCAACTTTCTCGATGAATTTTTTTCTAAATTTAAGATTCTTTTTTATTTATATAAAAAAAATTCCATAAAAATTCATCCCTTCTCAGTTTTCATGTATGTTTTAGTTTTTATATTTACTATATTAGAATGATTTATATAGCATTTGTAAATACATTTTTACTAGTTAGTTAACAAGAAATGGGAATAATAATCTTTACTTTGTCAATGCAGGATTGTTAAAGTGGTAGAGAGATCCACGAGTCTTGCAGATAGCATCTCCCCTCTGAGGATGTAATCAAGGTGCGCACAATCTGGCCCGAATGATCCTCAACTTTCAACCAAAAATAAAACATTTTACTTCCAAAGAGATATCACGTGCAATGTTAACTTACATCAGTTAGCAAAAATCACAAATAAACTCTACACGCAATGGTAACTGCACTTAGTTAAAGGTGTATACTCTCTTCCTTATTTGAAGTAGTCAAGCTTTTTCTTGTATGATCCCGCGTAGTTCATTCCATTTTCTAGTGGTAAAAGATGTTTGTCAGAAGAAATATACAAAAAAACTCTTTATTAATGATACTTCTTCTAACACTCCCATTTGAAAATTATTTTTCATAACATAATGAAAGATCATAGAAGAAGGATGCAATAATAGTAATTATCTCCTTATAAAAAAATTAAAAAAATTACAAGACCCTTAATAGTAATTCACCCTTTTTGAAGTCCTAATCACCTTTTGATTGAAAAAAATAATGTGTTATCTTAATGCTTTTTGTTGAGGACGTGAAGCCACCTCTGACGATTGAGTTTGTTCGGGCCAACAAATCATAGACTCCATTGATGAGTGAAGACCCTAAGAGATAGATGATGAAGATCATGCTCTTAAAGGGTTTGAAAGCTAAAGAAAGTTTTGGCTGGAATGGTTTAGGCTTACCCCGTTCAAGCATGGTAATGAGTTTATATATTCGATTGATACCTCCAAAGACATTATGCTTCTCAGCATTTGGATGCTCATGTCATGAGATGGAGGGTTGAGATGGCTTCTGCAGCTTGAGGACTCGAGGCGCAAATAGGGGAGTCGCCTTAGCAGTTAGGGGGTTCCATCAGAGGGGAACGCACCTATCACGCCTTTCTGCCAATGTGACTGAAGCCCACGAAAAGGGGTTTAGCAAGCCACCCCAAGAGATCCTTGAGTGCACACAGATCTACCGTCTACAGTAGTGGTACTGAGCTCACTTAATATGGTCTTGCCACGTGGGACCTCTTTGCCAAGTCACGTTTTGGTGAATGATATAGGATTATTTATTTATCGGTTTGTGGGTTTTTGGTGAGACATCAACTTGAGAAAAGCCCAGGCCTAGCATGTTGCTAAGGGTTGGCCCCAAAACCTGGTTCTTTGGACCATACGAAAATGTCAATTATACTTTCCAACTACAAAACAAATGTGAGATTAACATAGAAGGTCTAAAGAAATTGATTTTGACACATTTTGTCAGTATTTAAATGTGAATCCTTTAAATTTTACAATCTCTTCCATACCCTAGAATCAAGGACTTCTTCGAAGAAGTTTCTATCTCGATTTACAATGTGATTAATTAAGGACCTCAATTTCTTAGCCTCTGAATTTTTAGATTGTATGTTTGTTTTTTCTTTAATAAGGGGGACTATGAGCAGTAGTAATTATTTGAAAAAGTTCATTGGCGAAGCTCCACTTTTTAGTTATCTAGGCTTATCTCAAATATTTGTTCCTCTTGGATTAATGATTTTGAATTTAAAATCATAAAAAATAAAAAAACAAAAACTGTTTTTGAAGCAAGCAAGCAATAAAAAGGAACAGTGTCTGGGTAGAAACCTAGTCTACTTATGTATCCGACAGCGTTGGGAAGAGGTGGCCCGGTCTTTAATTAAATTGGTCGCCCCACAGCAACTCCGAGGAGACGAGACGATTTCAGTTTCTTCTGGTACGGGTGAATACGAAACAGATGGACGGCCAGGATCGTTGTAGCTTTGTGATTCTCTCTCAGAGGACAGGGTGAGAAATTGAGAAAAGGATGTCAAAGAAACGAAAATCGAGAAAATCTAGAAAACCGAGAAAACCGAGAAAACCGAAGAGAGAGAAGAAAACAGAAAACTTAGGTAACGAAAAAAGAAGAAGGAAGGCTTCGTGATTGTCGGAGTGTCAGTGGGTACTTTTGGTTTGGTGATGTGGTGCTGGTGCTGGTGCTTTCCGTAATCAGTTTTCAGTACAATTTCCGTGATGAGTGCCAGGCTCACTCACTACCTTCCAGACCACCTTCTCCTTCCTTCCTTACCCTTTGTTTTTACTCTTTTCTTTTTCTTTTTTTTTTGGGTTGCCATTTGCCAATCCCGGTTTCCAAGGCATTGCCATGACTAATCCGGTGTTCGACCCAGGTCGCACACCTGTTTGTAGTAGGTGAGTCTCCCAGCGGAGATTTTTTGCATCCACAAGGTTTTGATACCGGAACCTTGCTTAAGCGGATCAAGCTGCTTATCACTTGGACCAACCCCTGTTGGTTTTTACTAAGGGTGTAAACGGACCAGATTTGGATCGGATAGTGGTATATCCATATCCACATCCTATTATATTCAGACGAATTATCCTTCAAATGGACATTAATATAGATTTGAATACAAATTTTCGACTATCTATTTAAATCTTTACCTTTTTATTTGTGAGATCTAGGTTTAAAATTTTAGAATTTAACAACTTTGGTAGCTAATAAATTAATAGAAAATATAAAAAAATAGTCATATATCATAGGTAAAATTTATAAAAATAAGAATAATATATCTAAATAAGTAACTTAATCAGATAATTTTATCGGACCAACTAATATTCGGTAAGAAAGGGTATACCATATCGGTATCCTATTAATAATCGGATTGATTCGGATAACCCTAAACGAATGCGAATGCGAATTTGAAAGCGGATTCAGTTATCCATTTACACCCCTAGTTTTTACTCTTTTCTTTTAACCTCAAGCGACTTTAGCTCAATCAAATGACATGTGGAAGAAAACACATTTGATAAATTTTAAAAAGATTAGATGGGATTTGATAAAGTAAAACAGCTATACTTATACTCAGTTTTTATATATATTTTTTTTAACTTCTGTATTTTTTTCTATACATGTGGTATAATGGTGACATTTTACACCTGGCTCTATAATTAGGGTTTATATAGGATAATTTCTATGTGCCATCCTATGATAGATAGTGTAGTCCGGATGCAGGCTATCAATACCCATGGGTAAATGACAATGGAATCTAGGGTTTTGAACAAGATCCAACCCAACCCAACCCAACCCGTGAAAGTTGAAACCAAGTAATGCTGGTGAATCAGAATATTAAACACCCACCATGTGATTTGTACGAGAAAGAATATTCTTTTTGTGGGAACATTATTATATCGCTGCGGTTCCTAGGAAGAATATTTCTCCAGAATAATTGTTTTTGTGATCCGGAATTTCAGCTTTAAACCGGGGTTTGACACCGAGTCCACAATCCAGATTCCATCACAGCCAATATTTGTAAGTCACATTTCACTTTCCTCATAGAAACCCAAGCCTTTTCAATTTTTGTGATATCTTTCATTAATTAGATTTGGCTTCAATCTCACTCAACCCAAATTGAACTTAAATTTCCCAACCAATCCAAGACATTTGACCCAATTCTGTCTGGTTATATTTGGTTTTAAGCTTTTAAAAGATATATCTTTGATCAACCAAACCCAAACCCATTGTTATCCTTGTCTCTAACTCAACATTGACACCTACCTTAAATGAGAATTCAATTAATATGGATTAATATTTCTTCTCTATCATTACTCTTATTAAATCTCTCACCACATATTTAGATAGGGTCTTCTCCACTCTCTTAAATGAACAGTTGGAGCATTGATATACTATTAGAACTCATAACAATAGGATTACGTGGATATGCTTTTGACACAGTGGTGATAACCTCCCATGTAAAGACATTAAGACTAAAGAGGTCTTGGGTTTAAAATCTTCCAGTCAAAATGTTATTGGGTTTGTTTTGATTTGAGGAAATATTAGAACCAAACATACAACTCACAACTCGAAACCCAAATGCCACAACTCGAAAGCCAAATTTGACACCAAAGACTATACAATACCCTAATCAGAAATCAACAATAACCCAAAATTCCATCAAGAAAATCATATTTTCTTTTGCCTTATATTTATATAAATGCATATCAAATATACATTGAACCGGAACCGAAACTGATCATTTTAATTAATTATGCAAATCCAAAATCAAATTGAAATCGATTTGAAATTAATTCTTTTTCCTATATTTGTATTTGGTTTTTATTTCAGTTTACCTAGTTCAAAACCAAATCAACCCGAACTGGTTCAATTGACAACCCTACCGGCCCAAGGTCAAAATATCCTTATTACGGAATTTTATTTCTGATTTTTCCTTTTTTTCTGAGTTTGGTTTAAAGGCGGGAATCACGGAGAATAAAGTGAGACAAAGGTACGTTGAAGTCATTTTCCCACAAAACCAGCTTTGGTAACCGTAATGGCAAGTGGGTCCTTGTCCACGTGAGGCGTGCTGCATGGTTTACATTGGCCAAAAACCCCGTATGAACATATTTGCATGCCAGGGGTGTTTGCATTCCTCGGCATGTCCATATGTTGGAACAAATCCAAATCACTTTTCATTCTTGTCTTTTCAAAGGAAAAAGAGGGCTATTTTCTTTCGGGTCATCTTCAAAGCATTTGGCTAATTGCGCAACACTAAGCTGCCTACTGGGTCCAGATGTAAACGTATGGTTGAGATCGAATATCAATCATACGCTTTGTTTTTTTCTTTTTAGGGTTTCAGTAGTTAAAAAAAAAACAAAAACGGGTACCACCAGAATTGATCTGGACCACAAGCAACTTGTACTGCGCATTAATTGCGCAGCACTGAAGCTCAACCCATCATCAAACCAGTCACTGAAGACTGTGGTGTTAGGATGAAATTCGAGGAACAATTGCACAATAAGGAAAAAAAGGGTTAAACACAAAACATGCAAGATTTTACATGAGAAACCCTGAAAGAAAAAATAAATAAAATTCCTGGTTGCCAAATAGTCCACTAATTTCAACAATCTCGAAAATCAGTTACAACAGAAGAGAGTGCATGCCCTTATCCATGAGCTCCATTCCTTGCAGGAGGCTGCTTCTTCCTGCCATCCCCTGTAGTCACGCAGAATCAAGCCCACATACATAATATAGATGTCCTATTTCCTAGACTAGGGGGTAGAAAAAAGGGGCATAGAAGAATAGAGGTTTACTTCCAAGTCTTGGATTTATTGTTTGTAGATAGAAAACTCCACCAATTGTGTCAGAAGTACATTTACAAAAATCTATGTAAACCATAAAAATGATACATATTAGTTAATTATGTGACCCACATAGGATGAAAAAAGTCCACAAGCCAAATATTTGGGCCCCTTAAATAAGCTTATCTCACCAATTAATATTATTCATATGTTTGGATTAATCAACACTTTTTAACCTTGGAAGAAAAATGGTCAACATTTGTGAACTGTTGAAACCTGTTAATCTAATGTAGTAGGATTATATACTCATGACAATAGTCAATAAAATGGTTCCTTATCCATCCAACAATGAGAAATTATTAGAAAAATATAGATGAACAGAGAAGTGAGCTATATGATTGAGATGGCCTGCCAATTTAATTTTGTCTATGTGATCCAAATATGTACTACTTATTAAAAAAGAAAAGAAAAAGAAAGCAAATGTTTGATATCTATTAAGAAATCATTTGCATGATAACAATAATATTCTTATATTAAACTTCTTTTCTATGGTTCTATTACTTTCACTTGAAATAGTGAAGGATTGGTTTTATTCCTCAAGTTAGCTGAGTGAATCACTTCTGCAAGAGATTTATGCGTCTCTTGAAGTAATGCACCTTTTAGCAGCGAAAAAACAACCAATGAAGGCTCATCGAATGACCTTCTCAATGTGGATGAAAAAGAGGAAGAAACAACGTATAAGTTATAACGACCTATTCTAATTTTAGTTTATTTAAGTCTTTTGCGTATTCATACAACTAAGAACTCTTTCTGTCGAATATTCTAAGATTCTTAAAGTGGAATATCGAACACGGTAGCTAAACCATAGACCCACATTGTTTTGTTTGAATAATCGATATTTTCATTTGCTTAAGAAGATCTCTTCATCTATTATGTTCAAGTTTGGATTGGACCATTTACTATATTCTGAAGACTCTTGATTTGAACCTTATGCTTAAAAAATTCTTTCAAATATTTTACAAGTTATTACAACATGTTTGTTATCCAAGAACTGGTGGATATGTCAATATTTAGCAAACTGTGGTCAAAGTTGCAAATAAAGAAATGAAGAAAAAGAGAAGAAATAAAATATATATAGAAAGAATCACTTAGTGGGTTTGGCTTACAAAACAATAGTTAAAGCAGATTTTTGACTAAGGAAGGAATATGTGATGTACAAATAGTGATTTTAAAATACTGTTCAACCAATCCTCCCTGAACTTTTGAATTGTCAATAAAAGCAAACAATCAAGAGATCAACTCGAGTCAGATGTGATATGGTCAAGCAGCTTTATTGGAATATTTTACCAATAATTTCATTTATCTTTTATGAACCATAAGTGATGATCACTTTCTTTTTCATTTAGTAATGATCTCCTTGTCATACACTTTAAGTATAGTCTAGTAGCTTTTTAAAGTATCCACACAAGGTACACAAGGATAAGGGCACTTTTCTAACCACACCCACCACCACTTAGTTGTTGGAAAATTTGTAGATGTCCCTTTTAGTCTTCTTTTATATTCAACTTGATAGAAGACCTGCATATGGGTTTTGGATGTATAACTTATTAGTTATCAATCAATCAGTCACCAAAAATTGGAGGCTCATAAGCCTAGGAGATAGGAGGGGAGAGAGAGAGAGAGAGGTGTCGACAAATGGAAATTCGAACATAAGACTTTTTTAAACTTACTGTCTTCAGGGGCGAAGCTACCCCAAGGTCAAGGGGGTTCATGAACCCCTCCCTTGATTTTTTTTGAAATTTGTTCAGAAGACCTGTATGGCTTTCTTTCTATGCGTGAATTCTTATTTCGACATTTTGATTTTTTTTGCATTTTTCTTGTAGAAATTCATTTTTTCTTCGTTTACCATTGGGACCCTTAACAACCATTTGCTTCACAACTTAAGATTCTTGTGTCTTAGCCCACTTCACCCTCTTCTAATAAAGCACAAAACTTCTCAACCCTCATTGCCCTTTGGGCTCTGTGACGGTACTATAGTAATATCACCTACTACCCCCCAACAACCACTACATAAAGACGCCTACCAAAGCTTGCAACAAGCTATTGTTGAATTCACACCTACAATTTCAACCAAACCATTACAAGAGTCACCAACTCTTATTCGTTAGGATCCTTTTTTACTAGGCAAAATCAAACTTAATGTGTATGGCTCTTCTTATTCATATTCTCACCGCTTAGGCATTGGTGGAGTAGCTAGAGACCTAATCACTAGGTGATCTTCACTTTTGGATAGGGAACAGGGTGCCAAGACTCTTTAATTACCGAAGTTCAAGTCATTTGAAGAGGACTCTCTTTAGCACTCGACTTTTAGATCTCCCGTGTCTATGTTGAGAGTGACATCCAAGCTCTTGTGACTTTTATCACCGACTAATCGTCTCACCATAGCTAAAAAATCTCCCATTTAGTCCATAACATCCTCTTGTTGGCCACATATTTCTCTGAATGCTCATTTTCTCATGTACTTCAAGAAGCAAACTTCCCAATTGACGAACTGGCTAAATACACAGCTCTAACCTAAGATTGGTTTGTCTATCATCATTCCCCACCCCACCCCCCTTTTTATCATGGATTTTGCTTTTTTGTTTCCTTAGATGTAAACTCCCCCTGGGTTATCTTCGAAAGCAAAAAAATTTACTTTTCCATAAAAATAAATTTTTTTTTCTTTATTTTCATATATGAAATGTCAGTATTTTACCCTCTTTCTATATGATTTCAGCTCTCTAATGTTAAATCTTGATTCCGTCCTTAGTTACCTCTACCCGAAAAATTGTCCTAATGTACCCAAAACACATCTACAAGGTTTATCTAATTGAAATACACTATGATGCAATTTTTGCAGAGAATCCTTCAGAAGAAAAAAAATGATAGAAAATCATTTTCCAAAAACAAAGTCGAAAGAAGAAACTTCCTTGAAGGTGAGTGAGTTGTAAATATGTAATTATCCTGGTTGAAGTCCGAATTTGGACGTACGGTTCTCGTCCTCGAGAAAGCGAAATCCAATCCAACGGTCCCCCACATGTCATCATCGTGATGCAGCCCTGGGCCCACCCAACCCAGTACAAGGTTTCAAAGCGGAGGTGAAGAAATCAATACGCGCAAGATAGCAAATAATCTGCGACCATGACTAAAATGAGCAAGCTTTCTGGAAAGATCTTTTATTTTTATCTTTATTATGAAATTTGTCGGGTCCCGCAACTTTTAAAGGCGTTACGGAATTACGAGTCATCGACGCTTAACGAGTACGGACAATCTTTGCTTCAGTGGACCCCGCTTGAGGAAAACCAGAAACTTTAAATTTGAATATTAAAGGGTGTGCCCTCTTCGCCCTTCCATTAATTAATGGTGTTTGCCCTGCCCTGCCCTGCCTGGACGGATCGGATCCTTTGACTCCACTGGCATTTTGGACATTTTAGACCTTTCCATTCTGTGAAGTGTGAGGTTTATGGTAGGCAACGGCGCACGGAAACAAAGCCACCGACCAAGAACTTAAGAGAAAAAGTATGACGTGTTATTCCAAAAATGACTTTAATCAAAGGTATGAGACCTCAGTGGGGCCCACTACAGTGTTGTCGCTGAGGCGTGGATCTGGCGCCTCTCAGTTTCCTTGGCTGGCTCCTGCCTGCCTGTGACGGTTTTATGTCGTTTAAAAGCAGCAGCGGAAATTCCAAGCTTGTCTTTCCAGCGCAACGTTTTTCTTGTGGACCGTGCTCGTCGTATGTTCTCTGTTGTAATTCCGTATGTACCCTCACAGTACAACCTTTTTCCCTTTTAATTGTCTTCTGTGGTCCAAGCTTAGGCGATGAGACTTTGTGTGGTACCACAAGTAGCTCCTAAGTGTTCTTTCTTTATCGAGTCCGGGTCATCTTCCCATTGATTATTGACCACAAATTATACGGGCGGGCCTACAGGATTAAGGTTATGAGTATTTTTTAAAGTTTTATTAATTTTTACTTGTGGGCCTACATAATTTGTGATTGTAAAGCTGTCAGAAAAACACTCTGTGCTCCTTATCAAGGGAGGCCGCGGACACGCGGGCAACAACAGACATGTGCACATTAACCAACGGCAACAATTAAAAGTTAAAAACTAAACGCAAACACCCGAAAACACAACCACAAAGGACAAAACACAAAAAGGCAACACCCCAACGAAAAAACAACCCAGCGGGCCCTGCCGAACCACGCATACCACCGGCACGGGGTACCAACCTTGATCCAACACACCGCCATACAGGGAACGATCAAGAAAGATAGTGAAAGACCGCGATCAAGAACCGACAACGACGAACCAAAAGAGTGAATCACAACGGACGCTAAGAAAGCGAGATGGATACACCAGCAAAATCAACAACGAACAAAGCAAAGATGAAGAAACCAAGAGCGGAACACCGAAAAGCGAAGAACCTAAATGCAAAACACGGAAAAAGAGAGAACCGAAAGACAAACGAGGAAGAAAAAGGAAGATGGCACCACAGGGGGCGAAGGAGGAACGAAGAAGAAAAGAAAATGAGCAAAGGAAACATGGGGCAAGAGGGATCACGAAAACCAAAAGGGTAGACAAAAAAGAACCAAGAAGAGATTAGGAAGAGGACTAGGTAGAATGGAACGGGAGGACGGCAATGGGGACATGTTTACGTTGGGAAGACGGCGAAAGATTGAGAGGAGACGGCCAGGAAGGTGCATTGGGGGGATTGAAAGAGTTTACAGACGGAATTTTGCCATTTTCCTCGTTAGATTATTAAAAAACACGTGTCAATTTTCTATGCACTTTGCTGACGATGCCCGCGCAGGCGCCAACAATATCCCTTATCAAGGGAGTTGATCCACATTCTCTTTTACCAGGGGCATACCTACCCATGTCACCAACAAAGTCAAGGGAAATAAAATTAATGGAAATGAATGGTTGCAATTGAGGGTGGCTTTTGTCTCTCTATGAAACATGCATGCAGATAATTTTGGAGGACCTTTTTGTCCACCGTTCGATAACACTTGTAGGGTTATAACAAGAATAGGTTGAGTAAGTCTTTTTAAATTTCAATCTTATTCACACTAAAGGGTGGTTCAATTGGTAATCTCAGTACTTCTTATTAATAAGACTAGGGTTCCAAGTCTTGTTGTGGTATTTGTAATAGCCCCCTTCCCCTATTATAAAAATCTATCGATTCTTAAAATTAAATCTTATTCTAGAATACTCTTAACTAAGTCTAATCGTTCCTTAATCCTGATTTAGAGTCTGAAATTCTTATCCGTAACCTCAAACTCTAACAGATAAAGCCAAGATGAGTTGGCCTTGTTTGTGTCCCTAACTGGCTGCCTAATTCCCCCTGTTCTTGATGCTAACTCCTAATAAATTTGACTTAAAAGATCAATTGTTTGAACCTAGAAGAAAACACAATTGAAGACAACACCAACCCTAAAATAAAGTACCTCTTTGACAATGATTCTTTTTTCAATCTTTGCAAGTGAATTTCTTTTTCATTAGAGTCAAAGCAAAAAATTAGGGACATGTTAGGTGGGACAAACACTAATCTAGACTCGCCCCCCTTGACCCTGATACGGAATAAAATATTTTGATCCAAACTTGCTCTCAGGGCCAAAGTTTTGAATTGAGTCCCTGGTTGAGCTTAGGGCAAATAGGGTGAACCATAACCACCAATGTCAAACTTGTACCACAAGCACTTCTAGTTATAAAACACATTTTCCTCACCTAACCTACATATGTGCTGAAAAAAAGGTTAATCTATAAATGACATTTAGTAAACTTGTTCTTCAACACAGTTTTAAAAGGCAAGTACATGTAGGAAATGGAGAGTTTCAAATGTTTCATTTTTATCTTTTTTGTTAGAAATTTTCAGGAAAAAACATTTTATCTAGAGTTAGTTTTTCAACTAAAAACCATGTTGATCGAAACTCGATGGAACAAGATTTTCAGTGTTCAAAATTATGCTTCTGGCACAAAAGTGAGACTGAACTATTTCTTTCTTGTGTCAAGATGCTAGAAATAAAATGACTAGTAAATCATTAGGAAGTTTCTCTTTGTTCAAAAGTATATGTGGTCTTTGTTTTGAAAACTTTGTGTGGCAAATAATCTTCTATCAATTTTAATGAATGTTTACCATGAATAGTTGACAAATCAATACATATAAATCCTATATAAGTTTAGCTTCATAGTTGAAATCAACATTCACAATTAATAATTAATCAATCAAGGGATTTGACGAGCTCATAACCAACGGGGGTTGGTCCAAGTGGTAAGCAGTTTGGTCCGTTTAAGCAAGGTTCCGGCATCGAATCCTTGAAGATACAAAAAATCCTTGCTGGGAGACTCACCTCACCACAGTCAGGTGTGCGACACGGATCGAACACCGATTTATATAAACCGGTTTTGACAAACCAAAAAAAAAAAAAAAAAACAAAGTTTATCATTACCAAGAAATGAGGAAACATTTTATTTTCCTTATGGTACTTAATTTTTATTTTTATTTTTTTTCATTTTTTTCTCAATCCATCCTCCATAAAATATTAATCGCCACAATTTTCTAAGTGATCTTCTAGTCAAAAGACCCATTTTATGATATCTGGGTCAAGCTATCGGTATAGGATTCCTTTGACCAAGCAAGACTTTTTTTTTTTTTTTGGTCATTATTATTGACTATAAGCAAATTATTTGCTATAATATATACTTTGGATTCTACTTTCCTTGGTAGAATATTGTGAAAATAAAATGATCAAAAATCAAGAAAAATATAGAATACTAAAGAGATCTAACGACGGAGTTCGATCTTATCAAGGCTTACGTCTCTGAGGCTCATGTACGGATCCAAATGCATTGTAGGAGAAAATACAAATATGGAACTATGGATCTCATATCGGAGACTCTAAAATGCATACCATAAGTGTAAGATTACGAGTACATTTCAGGAAATCACGTCACTAGGTAGGGAGCATAGAAGCTCTAACTGCTCACAACGATAATTAGAAAACAACACATACACCTAATTCAGCACAAATGGAAAATGCACCGGTTCAATTTAGCATGAGCTAGGTGAACCAAGTGTCCCTTCAATCAAATAACTTGTAATCTAGTAGGCAAATTTACAAATTCGTCCCTCACAAGTACTTCAGATTCCACTTGTATATTTTAGAATGTCAAATCGAAGTTTGTTATACCAACTTCAACCCTATAGTTTGAAGAGTTTGCACTGTCTAGCTTATTAGGTAGGTAAATACACATTGAAAATGTAGCTACAGACACATGGGGTGATGGGGAGGTGAATTACTTGGAAGCAGCGCTGCTTTGAGCAGTTCGTCGTCGAGATGCATTTTGAGCTCAAAAGTGCATCTCGACCACTGAATCAAATGTAAATTCAATGGTCGAGATGCAATTTGAAGTCTAAAATGCATCTTGATCGACACTCTTGGGAGCGGCGCAGCTCTCTAGTATAATCCAATGGGAGACATTAAGATTCTGCCAAAAAACAAGAAAAAAGGGAGACATTCAGGATGACGTTTGGAAAACCAGGGAAGTTTTTGTAATAAAAAACTGAAAAAAGGGAGACATTCAGGAAGACGTTTGGAAAACCAGGGAAGTTTTTGTAATAAAAAACTTTAAGGCTGGTAGACATAATAATGTATAACTCTAGGGGGGGAGTTGCACAGATGATTTCATTTATTTTGTACGAATTTGTTAAAGTCAGAAATGGTGCTTGCGAGTTGCGACTTTGAAATTGTGTTTCGCCTTTCGGGCCGTACCGTCTGATACGGTCGTTTTCTGTCGTGCTAGGGAAGGCGAAATCTGAGCCCCAGGCCAACATGTCTTCCGCGCCGCTCCGCTCGGCCCTGCTCTGAGGCGCAACACTTGAATAGACCATGAGTCAGTGACTCAAGCCAGTCACAAAGTCGTGGCATGCAAACCAAGATGTGCAGCATAGCAACTCATACGCCACATGGCTACACTGCGCCATACTGCTTCTAGAAAGAAGAAGAAAAAAAAAAAAAACCAAATCCGCTCCTAGTTTGAATATCCGGTCCCACATCTTTTTTAAAAGGCGTGCGTGTTACGGTCAGCCTCAACGACCTTTAACAAGTACGGACAATCTTCGAACAGATGGGCCCCACGATGATAATACGAAAAGACATTTGAAAATGAATGAGGGCCGTTTGGTCTTTGGCTGGACTGCCAGAAAACATTAAAACAAAACACGGGAAATTAATCCTGTTCCCCGGGAGCACAAGACTTTTTATTATTATTATTTTTTTTCGGTTCAAAGGCGTTTTTTATATATAGGGATAGAGATATTACATATGCCGCTGGCAGAATTGAACCCATGACCTTTCCACTGAGAAGCGGGTTCCTAACCATCCTACTACTCCTCCATTGACTTTTCATTATCTTTTTATATTAGAGTTTTCTACAGTGGTAGTAGATTACCATGAGATCAGATCAGATCAGATGAGATGCATCAAGTCCCGTACGGGAGACGAAGGCCGCGGACCAAAGCAAATATGATGACGTGTAACTCCAAGATGGTGTGGTCCACTTCGATGATGATATATCATATAAGGTGAGTGAATTAAGGTGGGTGGGGCCCCACTGGCTTTGTTTGTTTCGTTTTGTTGCTGACTCGGTTGTTTATGGACTTGGCTGTGTCGGTTTTCGCTGTAATTGTCCCTGCGAGTCTTCTCTGCGATATGTGTCTCTGCTATGTACGTGTTAAGTGTTGAGTGGATCAAATAAAGATGCTTTCGCTCCAACGAATAATAGTATCTTTCGAGCCAGCGCAATATTGTCTCGCGGTTGCCATGTTCGGTGATCCACGTTTTGGCACGATTACAGATCTGCCCTCTCACGACAAATTTAATCCTTGGTTTTTAGTTAGGGGCGGTTAGTTAGTTTGTCGTCAGTGCCGCATGGATAGGATTGGGAATAAAAGCAAAGAATGAAATACACAAGTAAATCACCGGATACATTTCAGTGGTAGTGATGTTTGGGATTTCCAAGCCCCGAGATCAAATTGGGCTGGACTTGGACTTGGACTTGGGCTTGGGCTTGGGTTCTGATAGGTAGTATCAAGCTGGGCTTGAGTTTTCTGAATTCCCGCTAGTCAAATCAATTTGTACACGACGTAGTTGGCTATGTTGCAAGTTTCCAGCCCAAGATCGAATTGAGATGGGCTTGGATTCTGCCTAGATGACTTCAGCTTGGGCTTGTATGTTCTGCCTTCACACTACCCAATTCATATTGTACTCGATGAAGTGGGTCATATTGGAGATCTTCCAGCCCAATATTAGATTGGGATGGGCTTGGGTTTTTCAAGTTGGGCTTGGGGCTCCTGAATTCTCTCTAGCAAATTCAATTTTACTTTGTGTTTGACTGTGTGGCTTGTCTTTGTTGATTTAAGATTCATCCATGAGCTTTCACGGATTTTATAAAGTATGCTTTTCTATTAAAAAAAATGTTTTATTTCAACTTTAATCATTTATGGAAAAATATATATACTAGTAAACCATATCCCTTGATTTGATAACACTACATCTACCAATTATATTTAGTAATGAATCATGATTACAAAAGGTTTGAAAAATTTCCGTTGCTATGCTAAACATGGACAAAAGTCATTTACAAATGAAATATTCAAATTATACCAATGTTTGATGGAAGGTTTCTTCAAAAATAATCTCCTATAAAAAAAAAAATCTTTCATCAATAGCTTACATGTTTATAACTCTAGATTCGATACAACTATGTCAATTGGTTATGGTTCTAGTATTCGGTCGAATCTTCTAGAATCCCATCTTGATTCTCTTAAGTGAAAAATAGATTCTATCTTGGTCAGTTCGATTTGTATCTAATTATAGTATAAATCTTGTATTTGATTCTCATATGATTACATCATCGGTTAAGATATCCAAAATAAAATTGACTATGCTATCCAAGAAACAAGATAAAGCAAAATTTTAAAGATCAAAATATAAGTGAAATACTAACAATCTTGATTCACATTGGAGGTTCTTTCATGAGTTCACAACAAAATTTAATATCTTAATACTCAATTAAAGAAGAAATATGAACATTTTATCTCAAATAAGTAAAATAAAATCTCTTATTCATTAAGTGATGGACCATTACTTTTATACCTTTGAATGCTATTTGACCAAAAACACTGGAAGAAGATGGAAAGAATGGTTAATAAGAGAAGTTGTTACTCTGTAAAAATGCTTACCTTTAGTAAGAATAAGATACTGATATGTAGGAGACTAAGCCACTAGGCACATAAGAATCTTTATTCTTAAGATTTTTTTATTCAAGAAGAAAAAGAATTTAAACTTAATAAAGAAATTTTAACACCGCACCCATTATTATTGGAGTGAAAGTGGAACTGGTGTCCATCTCTAATATGACCTAAACTACATTATCCATAGTTAGGATTTTCTGTTAAGTGAAGGGTAAAATGACCTAAATGTCTTTACCTCTATTTAACTTATTCAAAATTTAAATTATCCAAATACCATTTAAACAGTAAAATTATCCAAATACCATTTTCCTTCATCTACTTTCTTTCTATCTCTGGTTGAAAACCATTCCACTACTTCCGGAAACCACCACACCCCCTCCCCTCCTCCTACTGGAGACTACGGGCCCCCACTATAGGCTTTTTCCCCGCCGGAATTCACCACACCGTAGTCCGAAGAATTTGTAGATCCATTTCTCCATATGCAACTTCGCGATGTGGTTCTTGTTAATTCATCGACATCCTCAAATTGGTTATAAAAGTTCAATTGCTATGCATTTGAGTATCTTACATTTTTTAGAAAATAGAATAAAAAAATAAAAAAAATATATCGTTAATAAAAAAATCAATATTGACATAAAAAATAAATAATTTATTTAGGAAAAATAGATTATACAATCTATGTATGTAAGGAATAAAATATTTTACCACGAAAGTATACAAGGAATTAAATATTGAAAAAAGGTAGCAAGTTTAACGAAATTTGAGATTACCAATTTGGTTGGTTACAAGTTAAATTAGAATGAGATCCATACCAAAAAGAAAAGGATTATGAAATATTTCCGGCAAATTGTAGGAGAAAGATTTACCATAGTCAACACCTTGTAATTATAAATAGTCTATCAAGGTCAACTGTATCCACAACACCAAGTGAAGAAAGCATGGCTAAGAGAGTGAGTTCTTCTTTCTCTTCACTATACAAACTAAAAATCATTTCTCTCTGTCATCTCATCCATCTTCATGAATCTTGTTATTCACCGCTACAATTTCTCCAATGAAATGGAGTTTAGTGCCTGAAGATATTATTTAATGGGTTGCTTTCTTCTTCTTTCTTTTCACTTTACAGACAAAAAATCATTTCTCTCTGTCATGTCTTTCATCTTTATGAGTCTCTTATTATTCACAGCTAGAGTTACTCCATTGAAATTGAATTTAGTAGCTGAAAATATCATCTAATAGCTTTCTCTTTTTCTCTGCAGGGGGCTTCTATTCTTATATTTTTTTTGTGTTTGATATCAATCTTTGCATGGGCTTGTTCAAGATTTGTCCCTACACATCTCCCAGGACAAATTACTTTTAATGTCATGAACTTTGGAGCAGTTGGAGATGGCAACACTGATGATTCACGGGTAAAAGTTTCTTACTTAGAGTTTTTCTTTCCCCTGATCTTCTTTGAAGACAAAATCATCTGTTTGTGAGATGTTATTTTTATTGACATTCCATCTGTTACTTGCAGGCATTCTTGGGTGCATGGAATAGTGCTTGTAGAAGTACTGCACCTTCCACCTTGATCATTCCAGACAAGACCTTCTTGTTGAATCCAGTGCAATTTTCTGGTCCTTGTGGAACATCTAAAATTACTATTCAGGTACTTAACAAACCACTAATCTACTCATTTACCACTGCGCATGCATTCAAAGTTCTTATCTTTTTTATTTTCTGTAGTTTATATAGTTTTGCTTCTAACTTATGGTGTATGAGATGCAGATATCAGGAAAGCTAACTGCTCCAAGTGAAGCATCACAATGGAAAGCTTGTAAAACAGGTTCCTGGATTGTTTTTAACTTTGTTGATGGATTAACAATCATTGGATCAGAATCCGCCCAGGTTGATGGACGTGGGTTGTCCTGGTGGAATTGCAAAAAAGAAGATGTAAGTTTCTGACTATGGCATTCCATCTTTAACATTTTAATCTTTGAGTTCTTTCCAGTGACTGATCAAAATGTGTTCTTTCTTTAATTTCCTGTGCAGAAATGCTCCGACTTGCCCAATGTAAGTATTAAAACTGTTCTGCTCCCATGTCCTAACATGCGCATGCAACTGTCTTGTTTTATTTGTCCTTGTGCCCTGACTTTCTAGTTTCCTGTTGCAGACAATGTTAATTGATCGTGCTACTAAAGTTGGTATCAAAGGTTTGAAGTTCATAGACAGCCCAAAAATGCATTTGGTGATCGAATCCTCTTCTTGGGTTCAGGTTTCAAAAGTTAATATAGTAGCTCCTGGGGACAGTCCAAATACAGACGGTATACATGTATCAAATTCTGACCATGTTGTTATCAGAGATTCATTCATAGGGACTGGTACTGCTTCCCTATCTCTTTATAAGGAAATGAACAACTAATTTCCATGTATCAAATCTTCTTATACTTCTGCTCAATCTCATTTTTATAGGAGATGACTGTGTTTCAATTGAATCTGGGAGCTCTCTGGTGGCTATTACCGGAGTGAAATGTGGTCCTGGACATGGAATAAGGTGTTCCATACGAGTTTTATTTTCAAATTGTTTAAACAAACTATTCAGATGTTGTACATAGTTGATTTGGAAATAGGGTTTTTCCAGGATCAGATCCTAATCATCTTTTCATTGTTTTTACTAGTATTGGAAGCTTAGGGGATTTTCCATCACACGCTCAAGTAAGACACGTTCATGTCTGGAATTGTCAATTTGATGGAACGACAAATGGAGCACGGATTAAGACATGGCAGGTAACAAGATAGAAGCTTGCTTGCTCATCCTTGTTTTACTACTTCCGTGATGTGCTAGCTACTAGCTTGTTGTAATGTTTATAACTGACACAGTGACACATCTGATGTGCTTTGCTTTTTGGTTATTGAATTTTGCAATTTAAGTGCATACATGATCTTTCTGGGTTGAGTTGGATTGTGTAGGGTGGATCTGGTATTGCTAGCGGAATAACATTTGAGAACATCACCATGAATTCAGTTGATCATCCAATAGTCATTGATCAATATTACTGTGATCGTGATGGACACGATTGCAAGAACCAGGTAAGAACTACTTCTTATCCCCCAGCCATTTCTCTTTAATCTGATGGTGTCCATATTTCCTGCATTTTAATCTCTGGAGGCTTATTTTTCTTCACTAACTTGTACTTGTTTTGTGGTTGGTTGTGTTTGGGGTTCTTCGACAAATTGTCGTCATGAACGCAAAGACATCCGCTGTTCAAGTAAGCGATGTCAAGTTCAGTAGGATAAGTGGGTCTTCCAGTCAAAAAGTTGCCATTGATCTTGCATGTAGCGAGTCTGTTCCTTGCAAAAACATCCTCTTGGAGGAAATTCGTCTGAGTAGTACAAAACCAGGTGAAAAGACAGTTGCTTATTGTGATTCTGTGCGTGGAACTGCAACTTCTGTGGAACCGATTGTTGAATGCCTACAACATTGAAGCAACTACCCTAATGCACTTGCTGATATGCATATTTTGGATTTGTATGAGCAAAAAATTCTTGTTTGCTCGATAATATACCATGTACACAAAATTCCTGCATTGAATGTTTAATATGATTTATCTTTTGATGCCCTTATTTAAAGTATCTGGTCGATCTGTTGGGATCTCTTCCACGATTTGAGGACCTCATTGAACTCTCAAGAGAAACTGAAACTGCACACCACCTTCGTTATAGTGTAACTCTCTCTTTTTTAATATAGATTAATTGGTGATTTACCAGAAGTTGATCCAAAAAATGAGGGAAGCTGGATTAAGGGAAGAGAATCCACAAAGAGCAAGAAATTAAACCATAACAATAAGATCGCAGTTTTCACAACACAGAAAAGGAAACAATTACTTGCTGTAACAGAAACTTGTAAGAGAGCCAGATGCCATAAGCTAAATTACTCCCACGGGCCATAATCTTGAGGTTAAGGCACTGGTTTTAATAGTTCTGGAAAGAGTTCATCAGTCCTGCATAGAACCATTAGATGGAAGATATAATTATATATATATTTTTTGGGTACGAGTTGTAATACATTTAAAATAAGTCATCAAGAAACATATTTCTGCAACACAAATTCCTCCCTCCAACCCCCCCTTTCCCGGAGTAGTAATGCTTGACCATAAAATGCAAACAACTGTAATATGATGCAAGTATCTATCTAGAATGACATTAACAATTATATCAAGCCACATGTCAATAAAATTAAAGTTTCCTTCTCAGGTATGTAAATGAATTCATCATAAGAAAGAAGAAGATCAATTGTTTAGAACATTTCTGGGTGGGTTTTCTCAAATGTAAATGAGGCCAACCTGGAAAACCCACCCTAGGCTCCATCTGGTTGCAAAGGAAATAAAGAGAACATAATTGAATTCAAATCAGTATTTTAATAACTTCTGCAACAACGTTTAACATGATTCTGTAATTAGATAATTTAGATAGAATCATGTTAAATGTTGGATAGTAGGTTTACTATTGTAGGTTGGTTGCACCATATTTCGTTGATGTTGATCATTTTTTTTTTGCTTGCTGCAAGCCGAACCAAATTGCCATGAGTGCTGCCTATAGGGCCAACAAGCCAATTGGCCCTAGCTCTGATTGACCCTATATCGATTTCTCATTTTGCCTATCAAATTGTTTGAGAAATCGCTTGTTGGAACCAAGCCCTGATTGGCCCTAATTCCCACCCTATAGGGTCAATCAGAGCTAGGGCCAAATATAGGGTTAATCAAGGTCAGGGCCAAGGCTAGGGACAAACAGGGCCAATCAAGGCTAGGCCAAGGAAAGGGCCAATCAAGGTTAGGGACAGGGTCAATTAAGGCCAGGGATAGAGCCAATTAGGGTGGGAATGGGCTTGGCTTGGCTCTGTAGGGCTTAGGGTCGAGGACAATAATCTTTGGCCCTAAATTGGGGTCAGGGTGGGAATGAGCTTAGATTAGAATATATAGGGCTGGACTTGGGATTGCAAAACCCTGGCCAGGTCGGCCTTGTTGCAGCCCTAGGTGCCCTAGCCAAAACTTATGGCACAGGGAATCGATTTGCTTGCTGATGGATTTTTGGAATCTAAAATATTGCATTTGGTAAAGTGACATTGGTTGTAAGACTAATTTGGTGAGCACCTCTCTTCCAGCAAATGAAAGGTTGTAGGCTTTCCAAGTTGCAAATTTTGACTTGATTTTCCACAAGATGAAATTGAGGTTCTTAGTCTTTGCTTTTCCCTACAAAAGATTAATCCTCAGATACAAGGATTCATTTTTCATTTCATTGACTCCCAATAAGGACAATAATTGGGATCAATTTTGTTGTCCAACATTCCGACTGAAAAAAGCTCCATTTTTTTCAAAATTAATTTGTTGCCTTGTTATGTCTGAGAAAAGTTCTATTGTAGCTTTAGAAGTCAAAATATCCTCTTTTTCTACATAGTAGAAAAGAAACGTATCATTTGCAAAGAGGAGATGTGAGATTTCTAGGTCATGTCTTGTCACTTTGATACCTTGAAAAGATTTGGACTTATGTATTCTTTAAGTAATCTAGAGAGGGTTTCCACAATTAAAAGGAAAAGGTAAGGGCTTAGCGGACATTCTTGTCGGAGACCCTAGTGCTTGAAAACCATTGATGAGGGTTTCCATTTAACTTAATTGAGAAAGAAGTAGTCACATTAACTTATTCACTAGACTACCCCATTTTTGGTCAAAGCCTAACAAAAAAAAAGTGCTGCCAATTACCTACCATTTGACATGATCATAGGCCTTAGATTTGTCAAGTTTCAAGGCAATATAGCTCGTCTTACCTTTGGTATGTGACATAAGGTGAAAAATTTCATGTGTTAGAAAAATATTATCAGATATCTGCCTCCTTGGAACAAGAACCCTTGGAGTGGAGATATAAAGTGTGGTAACAAAGGTTTTAATCTTGCACCCACCCAAAATTTAGCCAAAATTTTGTAATTGACATTACAAAGGCTAATTGGTCTAAAATCAAGGACTTCAAAAGCATTATTTTTTTTTTGGGGATAAAACAAATAAGAGTGTGATTAACCCCCCCCCGACAAATTGTGATGTGTGAAAAAAGTACTGACAAAATAAAGAAGATGTCATCACAAACCAAATTCCAGTGTCTCTGCATGTATTGAAACCATCAACCCTTGGGGCTTTGTATCATCCCAAAGAAAACACTACCTATTTAATTTCTTCCTTAGAAGGTGGGTTAACCATGTTCTCAAGCCTTAGAGAAACAAGGGGAGGGGGGGGGGGGGGGAAGGGTTCCACAAAAGTGGCAGTTAGAGGTAGTGTAAAATTCTTTCATGATGAGGTTGGGAGAGTATGAAGCCATTGGATTTAATGAAAGTAATCCTTCTTTTAAAAGAGTGAATTTTGGAGGCCAGGTGATAGAAAAGGGTATTTCTTCTTTGGATTGGTTGTGCTGTTTTCCTATGTGCTTGTGTATGTTTATTCTCTCAATTTTGGAACTTTGTTTTATCATCTTCAACTATATGGTTACAGGTGTCTTCCTTCTCCCTCTTCTATGATTTCCGTGATTCTTGTACTAAGTAGGCTATTTGATGTTCTTTCTTCTCACCCACCATCCACCCCGCCTCATTTTCTCTAAAATTCCAGAACATGTACTTTCGCCATGTCTTGGAATTGCTACTTGGTTTTTAGTGTTCTAGCAATGGCAATCCTTGTAGCAATGGCTTTAGGTAATCCAACTCCTCTACTACACCTGCTTATTCAACAAATGGAAGCTGGAAGAGAAGGCTCTCAAGGGTATTCCAATAGGTACCCTTTGTAACCCTATATATATATACTCGACATAGAGGATTTAGCTTAATTAGCAAGTGAACACAGATGAAATAAAATGAACATCAAACATACACATATTATGTGCATTCCACCAATTAATCACTGTACCCAAGCATTAACAATGATGGCTAGCTCACTTACAAATTAGAACTCATCAAAGTAAAGGCAACAGATAGAATACCTTGGTATCATCATTGCTGAGAAGATGATATTGCGGCGGTAGTGAACCTGCAGTAGTGCTTTCACCTCCATGCTCAAAAAGTTCAACTTTGGCTATGCGTACATCCAATAGATTTTGCCGAATCGTTGCTGTCATTAATGATGCACAAACCAAACTCTTAAAAAGTGACAATATAGCTTTATGAAAGTAACGAAGGAAAGTAACTAATTGCATATCACATATTGTTTTCATCTAGGAGCAAAAAGAAAACAACATTTACTCACCAAAAAGTTGCTTCGGTGCAAATTCAGTTTTCTCCTTGAAAAGACTTCTCAAAGCAACTGCTACATCTATTGCAGAATAACGAACTCGGTGTCCTTTAAGCTTACAACTAAAATAGGCATTTGGCAATTTCTCTCTCAGCATGCGTTCTTCAAAATACACAAGAAGAAGAGGCATTATACTCAGCTCAAAATCCAGGGGCATGTCAACAAAGTAAAGATATTTTATATTGGGAAAATGTTGAATTCCTTCTGGAGCTCTGCAAAATTTTTTGCATCCTTCTATTCTTAGATCTTCCAAGACGGGCATTGCACCTTCTTCCACTCTCAATACAGTAAGTTTCTCTTGCCCAATTAGACGAAATACCTTAAGTCTATCAAACCCTCCTGCCTCTATGAGTATCTCATCTCCTTCAAAGGATTCTGCATGAAGAATCAAGTCCACTAGATTATGTAACATCCGAAGCCTCCCGATGGGGTTGTCTTTTAACCTTGAAGTGCCTAAACGCAATTTGACAAGACCATCAAGTGATGTAATCCAATTTGGTAATCTCTCAAGAGGAGCATCCAGATACAGACGTTGAAGGGACCTGGGAGGTAATGACAAATGATCAAAATTTAGGAGGTCATAATCATCTAATGACTTTATAGTCAATGAACAAAGATGGCTCATCTTTTCAATGGAGGTACATAGGTGCATTACATCGGCTCTTCTTATGCTCACAATACCCAGCCTTCTGAGCTCTATTAACTTCCCCAGCTCTTTAACCAAATTGTTGCCACCTTGTTGGTATGCTTCTACGAATACTAGCTTCTCTAGACTTGTTAAACTCCCAATAGCTTTGTGCAGTTTTAATCCTCGTTTTGTTTTGATACCACCAAGGGAAGTGAATCGATCAGCTAAAAGATTCCGAAGATGATTGAGCTTGAAGATCCCAACAGGCATTTTATCAATGGGAGTACCTCTAAAATCCAAGGTTTCTAGGTATTCAAGTTTTCCTACTGCATTTGGAATGGCCTTCACCTTTGTATTTCTCACACATAAATACCTCATGTGGATGAGATTGCCAATCTCATCATGAAGAGTTTCCAAAGGTATGTCTTGTAGATCCAATACTTGCACCAACTTGAAGTTGGGCAAAACTGTACGTGAAAAAGATCCTTGCAGTTTTTCAACCCTAAACAACAGAAGAGATCGAATGTAGGAGAAATTTGCATTCATCAGAACATTTTCTTCATTGTTGTGGACAGTCATACGTCGAACCTTGTTTGGCAAACTTTTGCACCGTCCATCAAGAACTATATTATAATTCCACTCCTCCGACTTCAAAACAATGATTTCACGAAGAAAATCATGTACACGACAACTTCGAATACGTCCATCTAGGTATGTTTCTTCAATTTGAACAAGTTTCCTACAAACAAGCTCCTTCAGGTAATCTTCAGCAACCTCTTCCAGGGTCAATCCTTTTCTTTGTCCCACAAATCCTTCAGCTGCCCACAACCGAAACAGCCTCGCACACTTGATTGAATAATTTTCTGGGAAGATGCCAAAATATAGGAAACAGAATTTCAAGTGGTAAGGTAAATCATTGAAACTCAATGACAAAATCTTTCTCATTCTTGTTAGAATGGGATTGTTTTCAAACTCAGAGCCAAGATTGTCAAGCAGTTTTTGCCATTCAAATCTTGTCTTATCTTTCAATGACAAAAGAGCACCTGTAGCTACAATAGCAAGAGGCAATCCCTCGCATCTTTTCAGGATTTTAAGAGAGAGGTCCTTTAAATCTGAAGGACAATTCTCTGAACCAAATGCTGTCTTGCAAAATAACCTAAAACCTTCTTTATCAGGTAGAGGATTAAGGTTGTAAACATGGTTACAACTTGACTTTTTGCAATAGGAAGCTACATCGCTGTTGCGTGTTGTGATTAACACCCTACTACCACAATCGCTGCTGGGTAAAGCATGCTGCATAGAGTTCCAGGATTCTATGGTCCAAACATCGTCGAGAACAATTATATATCTTTTTTGTTGTAAATATTCCCTCAGTTTGTTTAACAGTTGAACTTCTTCCATGGAATCTAGTCCTCTAAGGACATACAAATCTTCCTGGTAAAATTGCTTCATCATGGACCTCAAGAGCTCTTGAGGTCTAAAAGACTGTGACACAGTGATCCAGGCATGACAGTCAAAGTGTTCTTGAACCTTACAGAGATCATACACTTTCTTGACAAGTGTAGTCTTGCCTACACCACCCATGCCTGCCACAGAAATTACCGTGCACTTGAACTCTTCATCTCCTAGCAATTGTAACAGATGATCCCGAGGCTTCTCGATTCCAACAATTCCAGAATTCTCAACATACAGAGCAGAGACTCGAGGATCATGCCAAGTGTCAGCCCTACTAAAAGAGACTGACCCCTGATCAGAACAGCTGAAGCTATATCTCTGGTTTCTCTCTTTAATTTTGATGACTTTCCGTTTGATTTCCTGTACATCAGTAGCTATCTGATGCCAAGGATTCCGCTTCTTGGAGAGGTGAACAATTTTAGAAAGATGGCCTATACATCCAGAGTTTTGTTGATGATGATGCATGCATAGCATAACTTCAGCAACAACATCTTCAATTTCGCAAGCTACATCCCTCAATTGCTTAACCCAAACTTTCACCCCTTCATCCACCTCTCCCCTTGTATCTGCATCCTTCAAAAAGGCATGGATACTCTTGAGTTCATCCATTAAGTCACAAAGATCTGTCTGGATGCCTCTCAGAGGTTTTGCCTCGTTAACAAGCAAGTTGTCCAACTTGCTAAGTAGAAAGCTTACAGCAGGCATAGCCATTTCTTAGTCTGAAGTTGTGTATGATTTTGCAGAAAGAATTGAAGAGCAGCCGTGAAAAGCTAATCTACCAATGCTGGGATGTTCTCTTTCAACCCTTCAATTATGTCTCCAGATCATGATTTCATCTGATGACAAGGCAGCTGGGAGTTGATTAAAAAAAATAAACACAAACTCTTTGAAAATGGCATCAATGGCCAACAATTTATGCATTATAGATCTCTCAAAATGACCATTGCATTCATTTGCCACCAGAGTGGAATTCAGGGACAACAGAGAAACAAAGACCAAATTGGAAGCATGGAATGAAGAAAAGAAAGACAATGTTAAGGCCTTTCCTATAATAGAGTTGGGTATTGACTGTATTTCAGGATTTTGCTCATGGAGGGTCTGTTTTTCAATACAGGGTGTTGTGACCAAGTGGCCCTGGGGTTTGAGTCTGAAAAAAACCACACAAGGAAAGCAGGGTAAAAGCTGCATACATTGTGACTTTTCTCAGATCCCACAATGATGGAAGCCTTACTGCAACATTCATCGTCTTCTCAATAGAAATAAGGCTTGATTTTTGCTCTCATTTCAGTTTAGTATAGGCCTCCTATCAATGGATGTCTATATTGGATTGAACAATCAGTGTTCTAGCTAATTACATGGAAATAGAAATTTAAAGTCGATTAATCACCATAGCCAAGCAAGCTGAAATTAAATAAAGGAGGAAAATCATACATGAAAAATAACATTTAATTGCAGTTAGCTGCTTGAAGCTTGTTTAAAGAAATCCAAAGCCTATGAATACAATCTAAGCTAAGCACGTCCGGATAATATTCATTTATCATAAAACACGAAAAAGAATTGACTTGCCCATACCTGGATTCCCGAATAGTTGTTGTCAAAATTGAATTGTTAACCACTTCATGAAGCTTTACATCTCAATATGGGAAAGTTGGATCTGGACAAAACCTTGAGAGCTGACAGATGATGCCATGGACAACAGAAAAGTTGAGTAGTACTATAAGCAGGATTCGCTGAATGGCTCATCTAGGAAACTTAGCCCTTCTCTTGTGAAGGCAGAAGGAATTTGATAGTTAAAAGCTTAGAGCCATGGATGAGAGATGGCTGGGTATGAGACTCTGTTGATGCTACAAGATAGAAGGAAACGGGGTGCAAGGGTTGGGGGGGGAGGCTTTGGGTGGTGGGTTGCGTTTCACCGTCCGCCATGGCCTCACTGTCAGATATCCAGAGCTCAAAGGCGTCCCTGCAACTCCAGTTCTTGCGATTTCTCCTCCATGTTGAAACAGCTCGGTCTTCTGTTCTGCCTGTGTTTTGCGGAAAAAAAAAATTTATCCGCATTGATCACAACGTCTGAGCTGATCCAAATTCTTTACCAGAAAAAAAGAAGAAAAGGAATCTTATGAAAATTAAATTGCGTTTCATCATTTGCCAATGACTCACCACGCACGAAAGCATTATCTGTATCTGACTCAGCACGCGGTATTCCATCTTTTTCATTGTGACTTTGGAAGGGGCGGCTTATTAGAGATGAATAAAGACACATGTTATACACGTGTTATTGTATATTGTCATATATTGTTTGTTAAGATGTGACATAATAACCCTTTTCTATAAATATGCATCAGATTAGATCATCAATTCATTTCACTGAAATACTATTGTAATATGGCTGGTTTCAAGAATAGCAGCTTGCACAAGAAGGCCCTATTCACATTTTGGAAAGCCCACAATTGAATTGCCTTCAAAGCCCACATATAGGAAGAAGGCCCACAATCAACACTCGGTAAGGCCTCCTAAGAGGGATAATAAACTAATGATGGTAAATGTGGATGGGTCATGGAGAATCAGGATCCTCCACCCACAAATTTCTCAATCCATGTGGTCAGAAATCTGACACATGTTTGAATCTCAAAGTTAGATCTTTTTTATTTTATTTTAAGTAAACATATATAATTTGTACACATGTCAAACATCCAATTATGTGGGTTGAAAATTTTCTTTTCCGTCTTACTGTCTGAGTTGACTAGTAATGGATCTAGCCTACCTCATAGAACCCAAAAGGAAGAGTTGGAAGTATCAGTGAGGTGATTCCAAACAATTCAGGTGATACATTGGAAGCCATACTAGATGTTCTCCATTTTGATGAAAATATTGTTAGATAGGGGGTGGTAATCTAACCTACAATTTCGGAAGAATTGTCGTTAGATTGCAATCGCGATAGGCAAAATTCCTTTATCTTGTAATTTAGGCTTTACCTTTAGAGGATTCATTATTATAGCTGATTCTCTAGCAAAGAAGACCTTATGAATGGGATGAAAGGCAAATTGACCAGCTTCTGTTCAGGTCTCAGCATCATGACCTTATTTGACTCAAGCAAAACAAGACTTTAGGGCCAACAATTTTCTTTTTTTGGGGGGAAGCTGGAGGGCCTTCAATTTCTTAAGATACTCTTCTGCAACATCTTCTTAGGTCAGTCTTTGTTGAAGATGCATATAGTTTAGATTGTTTATCATATACATATGGTTTAAGTCTAGTTAAACTGGGTGGATCAAGGTACAAACATCTTCTCTGGAAAACAACTGAACGTTTTATTCAACCTTTGGTTAGGCCAGTTTAGTACAGAGAATGATAAATTTCTCTGTATTTGAGTCTTAAAGCTAAATACAGATGATGACTCTTCGTGATCTGTCAGACCTTAAATAAGGAATCGACCAGTAAAATAAAACAAAAGCATAACACAGAGTTTTGTGAATGTCAAATTTAGTTTTCAGTTCGCATCATAGGTTTATAATAGTTTTGACAAAGAAATAGAACCAAACACTCATAAGAGAAGAAAATATCAAATTCTGAAAATGCTCCCACTGACTGTCACTGATTAGATCAAACCTAGAACTCCCGATTTCTAGCGAAGTTCATTCCTGCAACCATAAAAGAATTATATAATTAGGCTAGGCCAAAAGAAGACATTAACAGAACCTAAAAAAAAAGAAACTGATATGCCACCGAAGTTATAGCAGACAGCAGAGCTTCCCCTGCCCCTACATAGACGAGCTGTACTCAGTAATTAGAGATTGTTTTCTTCAAAACCCAGAATCCAAAATTTGATACCTCAAATTGGATAAGACAATCTTTTTACAATAGTTGCTGTCAAAGATTCAAATTTCTCCCAGGGAAATGACTTTTTTCCTCATAACTTGTCACTACCCTGAAACTAAAGAGAGAATAAACTGGTCACAATCCACTGGGATTGGAGAGGGATCTGGGTTTCCAATTGGTCTCAAATTCAATCAAAACAAGTTAGTGAAAACAGGGATTGAGTACCGTAGTATTGCCATTGTTGAGAAGTTGATATTGTGGTGGAAGAGAATCCGTATCAGTGTTCACACCTCCTCGCTCAAACAGTTCAGCTCTGGCAATGCGTTCATCCAGTTGACTTTGCCGAATCATTTCTGTCAAAATTATGCATGGATTACTCTAGTTTAATCATAGTAATGAAGCCATATGATTAGTCTAAGGGTTTGGTTCGTGGGTTTTTCCTTGTTTTTGATGAAACTGAAGAAAATTTGTAAATGTAATTCATACTTACCAAAAGAATCTGGTGTTGATTTTTGCTCCTCTGAAAGACCTCTGAGAGCAATTGCTACATCTACTGCAGAATAACGAACTCGGCGTCCTTCATGCTTACGATTGAAATAAGCATTTGGAGATTTCTTACTCAGCATACGTTCTTCAAAATATTGAAGAAGAAGAGGCAACATACTAAGCTCGAACTCTGGGAGCATGTCAACAAAGTAAAGATATTTCAGACTAGAAAAATGTTGAATCCCTTCTGGAGCAACAGACAATTGTTCGCATCCTTCCATTCTTAGGTCTTCCAATGCAGGCATTGCACCTTCTTCCACTTTCAACATCTTCAATGTCTTCTGCCCAATTAGGCGAAATACCTTAAGTCTCTCAAATCCTCCTGTTTCTATGAGTAGCTCCTCTCCCTCATATGATTCTGCATGAAGAATCAAGTCTACTAGATTATGCAACATTCTAAGGCTTCGGATGGGATTATCTCTCAACCTCGATGTTCCTAAACGGAGTTTAACGAGATTTTCGAGTGACATAATCCAATTCGGCAACTTCTCAAGTGGAGAATCAAGATATAAACGTTGAAGTGAAATGGGAGGGGAAGAAAAATGATCAAAATCCAAAAGCTCATAATCATCTAATGGCTTTATGGTTAATGAACAAATATGATTCATTTTTTCAATGGAGGCACATAAATGTATTACATCCCTTCTTTTTATCCTCACTATACCCAACCTTCTTAGCTTTCTTAACTTCTCCAGCTCTCTAACCAAGTTGTTGCGACCTTCTTGGTAGTAATTTGCTTCTATGAACACTAGCTTCTCTAAATTTGTTAAATTCCCAATGCCCTTGATTGTCTTTAATCCTCGTTTTATTTTGTTATGACCATGGAAAATGAATCGCTCAACAAGAAGACTCCGAAGATGAATGAGCTTGAAGACCCCAGTGGGTATTTTATCAACAGAAGTGCCTCTAAGATCCAAAGTCTCAAGGTACTTAAAATTTCCTATGGACTTAGGAAGAGTCTTCACCTTTGTATTTCTCATACACAAGTACCTCATATGAATGAGACAGCCAACCTCATCAGGAAGAGTTTCCAAAGGTATATCTTGTAGATCCAATACTTGTATCAACTTGAAGTTTGGCACAACCGTTCTTGCAAAGGAGCCTTGCAAATTTTCAAATCTAAACAATAAAAGAGATCGAATGTGAGACAAATGTGCATTCTTTGGAATATTATCTTCACTATTGTGGACGGACATACGTCGAACATTGTTTGGCAAATCCATATCTGGTTCATCAAGAATTACATTATAATTCCATTCTTCCGACTTCAATAGAATGATTTCACGTAAAAAATCATGTACTCGACAACTTCGAATACGTCCATCCAAATATGTTTCTTCAATTTGAACTAGCTTCCTACAAACAAGCTCTTTGAGGTAATCTTCTGCAACCTCTTCTAAAGTTGATTTTTTTCTACGTCTCACAAATCCTTCCGCCGTCCACAATCGAAATAGCTTTGCACACTTGATCGAGTAATTTTCTGGGAAGATACCAAAATATAAGAAACAAAATTTCAAATGGTAAGGCAAATCATCGAAACTCAACGACAAAACCTTTGTTATCCTTGCCAGAATGGCATTGCTTTCAAACTCGAAGCCAAGATCGTCGAGAATCTTTTGCCATTCAAATCTCGTTTTATCTTTCAATCTTAAAAGAGCACCTGTAGCAACAATAGCAAGAGGCAAACCCTCACATCTTTTCAGGATTTTAAGAGACATGTCCTTCAAATCTGAAGGACAATTCTCTGATTCAAATGTTGTCATGCAAAATAGCCTAAAACCATCCTCATCAGGCAGAGGTTTAAGGTTGTAAACATGGCTATAAGTAGACTTTTTGCAATAGAAAGCTATATCATTGTTGCGAGTTGTGATTACAACCCTACTACCACATTCATTATTGGGCAAAGCATGCTGTATAGAGTTCCATGATTCTATGTTCCAAACATCATCAAGGACTATTACATACCTCTTTTGATTTAAGTACTCTCTTAGCTTGTTAATCAGTTGAACTTCTTCCATGGCATCTAGTCCTCTAAGGACAACCTCATTTTCTTGGTAAAACTGCTTCATCATGGACTTCAAGAGCTCTTGAGGTTTGGAAGATTGAGACACTGTGATCCATGCATGACACTCAAAGTGTTCTTGCACCTTTGGGACATCATAGACTTTCTTAACAAGTGTGGTCTTGCCTAGACCACCCATGCCTACCACAGAGATGACAGTACACTTGCTAGAGTATTCTCCCTCTACTAGTAGTTGGACAAGATGATCTCGAGGCTCGTCGATTCCAACAACGCATGAATCCTCGAGATACAAGGAAGAGATTCGAGGATCATGCCATGAAGACGATGTAGCAATTGGCCTGGAACTTAAAGAACTTGCTGAACCTTGATGATCCAAGCTATTGAAGGAATACCTTTGGCTTCTCTCTTTGATGTTGATGATTCTTTGTTTGATTTCTTGGACATCAGTGACTATCTGGTGCCTTGATTTCAACTCCTTGGAGACGCTGACAATTTTTGAAAGGTGGCCAATACATCCAGGCTTTTGTCGTTGTTGTTGTATGCGAAGCATGAAATTGTCAATGGCATCTTCAATTTGATAACTCACATCTCTCACTTGCTTAACCCAAACTCTCACTCCATCATCAGTCTCTCCCCTTGCATCTGCATCTTTCAAGAAAGGTTGGATGCTCTCGAGTTCATCCATTAAATCACGAATTTCTATCCGCATCCCTTTTAGTAGTTTTGCTTCATCGATCAGCAACTTGCCCAAGTTGCCAATTAACGAACTCACAGCAGGCATAGCCATCTCTTAATGATCTCCCAATTTGTGTTTGTGTTTTGGGCACCACAAAAGAGCAGCCTGTAACTTAGAAATGAATTGGCGTAAATGAATGTACCGTGATTACTGCATGGATTTCTTAATTAAGGGAAGCCAAGCTAGCACTAATTGTTCTCATAAAATTTAATATAAACCCATCAACTGGTGCTCTATAATTCCTTCCACTCACCAAAGACTAGAAAAATTCAAATAAAAATATCCACCTAATACCCACGCCTTGATATGGTAATCTTGATCAACTAAAGCAGATATGTAATTAATTAAATGGACGGAAGGGGAGGAAGGGAGGGGGACTGGATCTTCTTCTCAGTCTTAGTCATCGAATTCTCACTTTTACTTTTCCACAAAAACTATTACGTTCGCTCTTTCCATTATACAATACATCATCATAGAAGCTGCATTTCATCAACATGCAATAGATACAAAGTGACTTCCACTCTAGACTAGTGGCTCTCCCTGCGTCTTCGCACCATCAAAAGCTGCGAAGACGAGGGAGACAACATGCACCCTTGTGTGGTCCTGTTCTTGGAAATTGTTACACCTGACCTAATAAAAGAACTACCTTATCGCACTAGCTAGCTATATATATATGGAAGACTGCACTAAGTCTTCCTCTTTCTATCAGTGACAGGGAACCTTTCCCAAACTCAACCTCTCTGAATCTTTCTATTATGGGATCTGATCATAACCCATTTGTTATTTTGTCTACTTTCGAAATCACCTTCACCTCATCCCCAATTTGCCTAAACTTTTTCATCTTCTTAGTCTGAAACTTGATTCTAATAATCTCTGCTAAGTTTGCATCCGTCTCTTCTCTCCTTAAATTCTGATGGTTAGGTAAAATGAGTTAATTTGCAGGGGAGGTTTGGATCTTGGTTTGGTTTTAGGATGGATTTTTAAGAAAATCTTTGGAAATTTAAAGGTGACAATCATGACCTTACTTTCCACTAAGACCATTATTTGAATTTTTCTGATTCGCTTTTTACTTTTTATTGGTTTACAACTCCATAGAAGCTGCATTCAATGTGCAATATATAGATACAAAATGACTTTCACTTAGACTGACTCTCATTGCATCTTCATGGATACTGCATATCAATATCAACTAAAGAAAAACGAGCTAGAAACAAAAGTTCTTGCTGTCGCACTAATTAACTATTCTAATACTTAGCCTAAGAACAAAAAAATGGAAGAATTTACTTCTCCTTTGGGTTCACATAATTTGAGGATAATTTATGTTTTTAATTTGAAATATTTTGGGTTAAATGGTAGACATGAAATGTGAAATCATTGAAGAACTTATGCACCCTTTATTTCATCTTAGTGAGACCCAAACTAGATTTAATACATTGACGCAAAGAGGAGAATAAATTCTAATCGATACTTTATTAGTAATCAATAAGCATGATTGTATAACTTTCTTTTTCTTTTTTTTTCTTTTCTTTCCTTTCCTGAATAGTTATGATCATTTAATAGTTTAGATATCCCACTTAATATCTTTCCAAAGAGGACCCACTAAGGTTGGGGTATGATAAAAAATTGAATATTTTCACCTCTTCGCCCTCTTGGGTAACCATTGGGTAGAGAGAGAAGCAGCAAAGCCACTACGCCACCAAAGCCATGAAAGGAGGTACCTCCGCAATTTAGAAGGGGCATTGAATATGATAAAAAGCATTTTTTATGGAAAGTGTGTTAATCCAAAATATTATGCACCTTACTAGTTACTTTGATTATTGTTCTATAGGTTGTTAATTCAATTATAGATTCACTTCAATTGAACTGAGTGGTCAAATTTTGATCCTTATTTCTCAAGTGAGATCAGACGTTTATTTGGCTATTCTATTGATTGATAATTACTAACACCTCTTTGTGAAGAAGTCGTTAGTTTGACACTTCGACTCTTACTAAGGTATATGTAATAACCCCGTTCCTTATTAATAAAAAGCGTCATTGTACAAAAATCATGCACACCTAATCCTTGAGTAGACAAAATGACAATGCTTTCCTAACAGGTTGCTCCAAATTGATTACCAAGTGGATCCATTCCTTCCAATTGAAACCACACGGGCCTGGCATGGATAAATGTAGACACTAAGAGCATGTTCATATATGCATAAAATACAAACACAAGAAGTAACCCTAGGTCTAATAATCCATTTGGGTTGGATTCATGCTTTTTGCTGTCCATCTATTTTATTATGTGACCCTTAACAGTCTTTTGGTGATTTTTCGAATCTAAATCTTGAAAATCACGATACTTAAAAGAAAAATGTTTGGTTTCAAAAAATCATATTCTCGTAAGAAGCATGATTCTTTGGCAAGATCACTTCAATAACTGATTTCACTAGAGAATTGTAATTCTCAGAGCAAATTACACACACACACACACACACACACACACACACACATATATATATATATATATATATATATATATATATATATATATATATTCTTTTAATCGCTATAAAGTTATGTTGATTTTCTTTTCATGGAAGGGATGAGAGTCTACAAAATAAAGAAATGAGGTCATAGTGTAATTAAAAGAATGAGGTGCTCGGTAAACTTAGCACTCCCGCAAAACAAAACGGAGAGAGAATAGGAAAAGAAACACAAATCAAATAAATGGGAGTATCCCTCCAGTTTAATTGATAGTTGATTGGTAACAAATGAGGAGGTCGTAGGTTGAACTCTCATTGATATAAAAATGAGCCTTTAAACCAAAAAAAAAAAGAAAAAAGGGGGATACATGAAGACCAGAAAACTGAAATAAGTACTTACCTGCCCATGCATATTTCTCTTTGCATCTATAATGTTAGGACAATTGTTGATTCCAATAAAGTCTAGGGTTTTTGGACCCTCAAGGCCTTGAATCTCCTTCAGCTTTTCACAATCGCGAAGCTTTAACACCTTCAAGTATTTCAGCCTTGACATGTCAAATATTTGTTCCAATGAATTGCAACGAACACACTAAAGTTTAACTAGACTTGAGGAAACCTTTGGGTGCTCTTCCAACAACTTGCAATCTTCAAGCTTTAATATCCTCAACTTCTTCCAGTGGGAAAGATCTATTGGGAAAGATTTCAGATTGCCAGACATTTGCAACTACTCTAAATTTAAGACCATTGAAAATTAATTAGGCAATTTTGAAATATTGGTTCCAAATAGATTAAGGGTATGCAAACACTTCATTCTCCCCATTGATCTTGGTAGTTTGATGCAACCTGAAGCATTTAATACCTCAAGATTTTCCAGAAGTCCAACACCATCAGGAATTTCTTCAATTCCTTCCTCTACAGCAACTTCAAGAATATGTTCAAAATTATCTTCAGGGTCAGATCCAAATTCATCTTCAAGAATATGCATCATATTTCTTACAAGGGTCATATCCAAATTCATCTTCAAAATATCCATCATATTTCTTACAAAGGTCATATCGAAATTCATCTTCAGAATATTCACCTAGGTTGGGCTGGGCTTTTACAATCCCAAGCCCAGCTCTCTCTCTCTCTCTCTCTCTCTCTCTCTCACTCTCAGGGCTAAGGATTATTGTACCTAGCCCTAAGCCCTACAAGGCCAAACCATGCCCATTCCCACCCTGATTGGCCTTGATTGGCCTTGTCCTTGGCCCCGATTGGCCTTGTTTTTAACCCTGACCCTAATTGACCCTGTCCCTGGCCCTATCCCTAGCCCTGATTGACCATATCTTGGCCCTAGCCCTGATTGCCTTGTCCCTAGCCTTAATTGGTCATATCCTTAGACCTAAAATATCAAATGTAAATTCATAAAAAAATATATATACATAAAAGTATCTCAAGTAAGCTAAAAAAAATTTATAGAAATATAAGATGATTCAAGCTCTTACAAAATGATAAAATAGCCAATAAGTTGATAGTGTTACTTTATACATAAATAAATTCACACTCCATAATTCTATATTGAGCTCTGAAAGTCTCTCATTGCTTTGGTGATGGAAATTGAAAACCTCTCCCATTCATATCCTTATTCAACAAAAAAAAATCCATATTCAAAACCTTGTTAACAAGTAAATCAATGATAATTTAGTATTGATATTTTTTTTCGTAATTAAAGAAAATGATATTTTAGTTATAAACATAGCTATCTATCATTAATAAGTTTTTTTTTGGAATATCCATAGGAGGCAAAAGAAATATGTCAATATTCATGATGAGAAGTTGGGGCGTAAATTTGTTAGATATTAATTCTCTATATACTAGTTTTTATTATTTATAATATATTATCTTGCCTTAGTAAAAAAAAAAAAAAAATCAATGTTTTTTGGGAACTAATAATGACTTAGTTCGAAAAATAAAAATTACCTTAAAAATAATATAAAAAATATACTCATACTCTAATATGATCAAAATGACTAAAGGTCAAAATCGAGACTTGTAGTTATATCAATGTTAATATAAAGATTAGGGTAAAAATTAGAACATGATTAGGGTCAAATTAACATTAAGACGAGAGCCAAAATTAAGGTTCGGATTAGGGTCAAAATCAGATGGATGCTTATTACATTGGTAATGAGGATATAACTTATTCTTATTAATTTTCTACAAAACATGATCATGTTTTAAAAATTTGTTACGTGTCAAGTATTCACCCATGTAGATTAGAATTAATTCCTCTCCATATGGGTGGAGGGTTTAGACTCAAATCAAGGTCAGGATCAGAGCCAAAATATGGGCCTAGATCAGGGCCAGGATTAAGGCCAGAATTAGGGCCAAGATTAGGGCCAAAATCAGGGTCAAGATCAGGGCTAGAACTAGGGCCAAGATCAGGGTCAAAATTAGGGAAGGGCTAGGCGGGCCAAAGAGTAATCCCAAGCCTGCCCTTGGCCTTAGTTCAGGGCCAGAATATTTTGGCCCTAACCCACCCTTAGGGCCAAAATCTTTAGCCCAAGCCCTATTCAGGCTCAGGGCGGGCTTAGGGTGGGTCAGGGCCACCAGGGCCAAACTTGCACCCCTATTTCACCATACTCATTACAATGGAGCTCAACCAAAACTTTTAAATCACCAATGAACTCAGGCAACTTCTAGAGTGATGAGCACTGAATGAGCTTAAGGTTCTTGGGAGAGCTTAGCTTGGAAAAACTGTCTGAAAGCTCTTCTATCCCTGTTTTTGACAAGTTAAGCTTGACAAGAGATTTCAGATTACCAATGGAATTAGGCAACTCCGTGATTTGCCTACGGCTTCGAAGATTAAGACTTGTGAGTTGACTCAATTGCCCAATGGATTCATCCAATTTTCAACTCCAACATCGTGAGAGATCCAATTCATCCAAATAAGGAAACTATGAAAAGTTTGGAGACTTAGATAGACTCTTACAACCACTAAGATCGAGAACTTTTAACTTTTGGTACCTTTGTCAAAAAGAAAACATGTACCTTGTCAATAAAATTATAAATAAATAAAAAATAAATAAAAGAAAAGAAAGAGTGACATATCTTACCTTATTTTCATTTGGAGGGCCAATACTCCAAGCTTGTCAAATGCAGGCTCTTGATAGTTTGAGATGCACCAGACCATTGTGATAAAAATTGGTAGGTACAAATTTATAGGGATAGTTTCTCCATCTGAACCGTCGTAGCATCAAAGGAAGGATACAAAAGCTTCCTACATTTACTGTAGTAATGTCAAGAAATTTCATATTGGACATCATCTCAAAGTGTTTTTTATGTAAATAAACATCTGAGCCATAAGGAAAGACCATGCTTTTTACCATGTTGGTACCTTACAATAAAAAAATTGTCCCTAAGTAAATAGAAATTAGTGGTTAATTAATAATGGTATTGCACACCTTGGATGATATCCACATGCTTCCCATACGGAAATTACTTCTTCTTTTTTCCATCCAATAAAATGGCATGCAGCATCAAGGAAAATTTCTTTTTAATAATGATCTAGCTTATCATAACTTATCTTCAACCTTTCTAGACATTTTCAGGAGGAATTTCTTTTAAATACTGTAATAAACTTTCCCACTCTTCTATGCTTCTTGGGTCTTCTTCTATGCTTCTTGTTTCTATAACAAAGACCCAAGAACCTCTAGAGTTAGAGCCAATCCTCCTAAATAGCTTACCATGTTTTGCGAGAGTTTCATATAATCGTTTGGAGGTAACTCACTTGTAAAGGCATGCAAACTGAAGAGTTGAGGAGATTGCTCATGATTTAACTTTCGAGGCTTGTATATTTTATCTTTATCGACTTTAGCTTTCCCCAAAATTTCCTCATCTCTTGTTGTTATGATAACCTTGCTTCCTTGACCAAATCAATTGGTTTCACCAACAAAAACATCTACTTGTTTTTTACTATCTATATCATCAAGAACTATAACAACTTTTTCTTTACAAAGCCTTTGCTCTATGATTGATTATCCTCTACTACAGTCGGGTATGTCAATGTATGTTCTTAGAATATCTTTAAGAAGTTGTTTTTGCAAAGACACCAGACTCATGCTTGACATTGCTGATTGTTCTCCAACATCTAAAATATAGCTATGTTAATTGAAGGTTGAAATGATTGATGCGACATTGCCTTGGCAATGGTTGTCTTTTCAATACCACCAAAATCCAGATTCCCACAAAATGACCATTGTTAGAATCAAAATATAATAAAGAGAGCGATTCATTAGGGGGGTATCCATTCCTATTGTGTATTTACATACAACCAAGTGAGTGTCGTTGTTCAATTCACCCAGAACTCTTTTAACAACCAATTCAACTAGAATTGGGTATTGACTGTATTTCAGGATTTTGCTCATGGAAGGCCTGGTTTTCAATAGAGGGTGCTGTGACCAAGCGGCCATGGGGTTTGAGCTGACAACAATCACAGAAGGAAAGCAGGGTAAAAGCTGCATATATTGTGACTTTTCTGATCAGAGCCCACAATGATGGAAGCCTTATGCACTTGGTACTCCTTTTAGGATTTGGTTTCTACTGCAACATCCATCGTCTTCTCAATAGTAATAAGGCTTGATTATGCTCTCATTTCAGCTTATTATAGGCCTCCTTAGGTGGGTCCAAATCAATGGATGTCTTTATTGGATTGAACAATCAGTGCTCTAGCTAATTAATTAAATGGAAATAGAAATTGAAACTCGATTAATCACCGTAGCCAAGCAAGTTGAAATTAAATAAAGGAGGAAAATCACACATGAAAAATAACAAGGGAGAAACATTTAATTGCTGTTAGCTTCTTGATGCTTGTTTAAAGAAATCCAAAGCCTATTTTAATAGAACCTAAGCCAAGCACGGCCGGATAAAATAGGAAAAAGAATTGGCTTCTCCATACCTGAATTCCCGAATACTTGTTGTCAAAATTGAATTGTTAACCACTTTAAGAAGCTTTACATCTCAATATGGGAAAGTTGGATCTGAACAAAACCTTGCGAGCTGACAGAAGATGCCATGGACAACAGAAAATTTGAGTACTATAAGCAGGCTTCGCTGAATGGCCCATCTAGGAAACTTAGCCCTTCTCTTGTGAATGCATAAGGAATTTGATAGTTAAAAGCTTAAAGCTATGGATGAGAGATGGCTAGGCATGAGAGTGAAGGAAATGGGGTCCAGTGCAAGGGTGGGAGGGTATTAAAGAATAGAGAATGCTATTGTAGTTAGCCATGGAGCTATTCTATTATGTACGGCCTACACTTTGTGTGTATATATATTATGATGGACCTGTATTAAGGAACCATTAAATTTACTCAAACATGGTATCAAAGCATGATCCGGTTGTAGTCATATGTCGCCCTCTCTCTCCAACGAGTTAAGTCAATCAACTTAGATTGTTTTGCCTAGATCTCATTCAATGGTGACTCGATCTCAAGATAGGACCCGTATCCCTAAAATTCCTAAGAGCTTCTATGCCACTAGATGCTCACTTCCTTTGGCTCTATTAGTTGTTGGATCTTCCGATTTGGAGCCTATTTGCTACAGTCAAGCTTTTAAATTTCTCGTATGGCGACATACAATGGACAATGAATTTAATGCTCTCCTTGCAAACAAAACTTGGATTCTCACACCCTCACCCTTGGATAGAAGGGTTATTAGTTGCAAGTGGTTATTTCGCATCAAACGGAAGTCAGATGGGACCATTGAGCGGCACAAAGCTCATTTAGTTGCCAAAGGCTACATACACATAGGAACACGGGTTAGATTATGATGAGACCTTTAGTCCTATTATCCAACCCACAACTATCCATATCATACTCACCTTAGCTGTCTCCAAACGTTGGCTTGTTAGACAACTTGATGTCAATAATGCCTTTCTACATGGCAATCTCACTGAGGATGTTTATATGCATCAACCACTTGGTTATGTTGATACTCAGTATCCCTCCTATGTATGCAAACTACAGAGATCCCTCTATGGGTTCAAGAAAGCACCTAGAGCATGGTTTCATCGTCTTAGTTCTTATCTTGTCACTTTTGGGTTTATGGGATCTAAGACTAACTCATCTCTTTTCATTCGTCATCACTCATTTGAGCCTCTTTATGTGTTGATATATGTTGATGTCTATATTTCCCCGTTTATGTACCCAAAAAAAATATGTTGATGATATTTTGGTCACCGGACCCTCTTCGCTGGCCATTGACTCCTTATTACACTCTCTCTCTTTAGAATTCGCTCTCAAAGATTTGGGCCCTACACAGTTTTTTTCACGGGTGTTGAGATGATTCCGTGCCCACTGGTATTCTTCTCTCTCAGCAGAAGTATATCTCTAGTCTCTTGGCTAAAGCCGGATTGAATGATGTCAAACTAATCTCCACCCTGATGACGCCTGCTCTACATTTGTCATTTTCAAGTGGCAAACCCTTATTGGATGCCACTCTTTATCGAAGTTTTGTTGGTGGGCTCCAGAATGTAACTCTTACAAGGCCTGATATTGCATTTTCTATTAACAAATTATGTCAGTCCCTCTACTCTTCCACCGAGGATCATTGGGATGCTTTGAAGAGGTTGCTTCGTTATCTCAAGGGTACTATTCTTTTTGGCTTACATATTACTCCATCTTCCACCTTATCTCTAGAGGCTTACTCCGTTGTAGATTGAGTAGGTTGTCTTGATGATCGTAAGTCTCATGGTGGTTATCTTATTTTTTTGAGATCTAGTTTGGTATCTTGGCAATCTCAAAAGCAGACTATTGTTGCTTGATCTAGTACTGAGAGTGAATACCTTGCTCTTGCCCTTGACACCACTAAGTTAACTTGGGTTCAATCACTTTTATTTGAGTTGGGCATTTTATTACCCTCTTCACTTGTTCTTTGGTGTGATAATATTGAGGCGACCTACCTCTCTGCGAATCCAGTTTTTTCATGCCATAACGAAGCGTATATAGATTGATTTTCATTTTGTTCGTGATTGTGTGGTCAAGAAGGAGTTATTGGTTCGGTATATTTCCACATCTGATCAACTAGCCGATATATTAACATAGAGTCTCTCCTCTCCTCGGTTCTCTTTGCTTCATTTTAAACTCAAGGTCCTTGAAGGGCCCTTGACTTTGAGGGAGGGTATTAAGGAATAGAGAATGTTATTGTAATTAACCATGAAATTATTCTATTATGTACATACTCTTTGGACCCCGGACAAGGAGCAAAACGGAAGCAAGAACACCAAACGCAACGACAACACGACAAAACGAAAGAAATCCGAGAAGCAAAACAAGGATAAAACAAAGAGGGCCGGACCGAGGGTGGACGTCTCTTCCCTGATCAACGTGAGGAACCCCGACCGTCAGCCGCACGACTGGGAAGGTCGGATGCAAGGCAAGACATGGATAGCCTTGACCAGGTGTTTGAATATATATATATATTATATATATATATATTATTATATATATATATATATATATTATGATGGATAAGGAACCATTAAATTTACCCAGAGGGTGAGAAATTGGTTTTGAGTGGCGGGTTACGTTTCATCGTTCTCACAGTCAGATTTCCAGAGCTCAAAGCGTGCCTGCAACACCTGTTCCGTCTTCTATTCTTCCAAGTTCCTGTGTGTTTTCTAGAAAGAGAATAATTCGTATTGATAAGAATTTATGAACTAATTCAAATTCACAGAAAAAGACAATAAAAAATCTAATCAAAATTAAATTGTGTTCATCATTTGCCTATGACTCACCACGCACCAAAGCATTATTTGTCTTTGACCTAGCATGCGGTATTCCATCTTCATCTTTGCGATTGAACGTTTCCTATGTTTCCAAGGGGTCGCAGGTTTCGGTTTTTTTTTGATAATCCAATATTGATTCAAAGGCAAAAGTCATTGCACCCAAATTATACAATTCAAGTAGTCAAGGAGGAGAAAATGATCATGTAGTTCGGCTTCCAAGGGACAAGGTCTTTTTAATTAAAGAATGAGCAACAAGGTTTACTTCTTTAGAATAATACACAAAAAAATACCAATGAAAATGGTGTATTATATAGGTGATATCTCTCACAATTGATTGTACCTCAGCAAAATCATTGCTAATCCCACGATTGAGCCAGTCTACCAATGTAGCGTTGTCCGACTTAATTTGCACATTACCAATTTCTTCTGTCATTGCCCATTGCATGGAAAATATAGTATAGCTAAACCTTCCCCCATCCAAGGATTTTTGTTTGCGGCAGAGCGGATATCTTCCGCGCACTGCCGCAAACGCGACATCTGTTCTTATAATATCCAATGGCTAGAAATGAAAAGCTGTATTAATGTATATTTTATACTTTAAGTTTTAAAGTTTTTAAATTTACAATCAAAACCCAACCGACACAGTGAATAAGGAAGAGCAAAGGAGATATACTACCTTACTTCTGCGTTGCTCAGCAACAACGGCGAGACCAAGAGGCGATTAGATCAAACTCAAAGATGAGGACGATGATCAACAGTAGTTTCGAAGCCATGGATACGCAGCAGATTTGTCCGTACCCTGGTATCTTCACCGGGCAACAAAGAGAAGAAACCCAGTAGCCAACAACCGACAAGGAATTCTGGGTACAGGGGAAGAGGAGATAAAAGAGAAGGGATAGCGGTGACACAGGCAGAAGACAACATTGAAGGATTTCGTTGCAGCTTTTTTATCTCTCTGTCATTTGTTTTGTCACAGTTACGACAAACAGGAACATCGACGAGTAAAGCCTCTCTACAATTCCATCCCTTCTATCCTTCAATTCAGTTCCATAATCCAAAGAGGCAACAGAGATGGCCGTATCCATGAAAGTCCAGACATCCACCCCTGAATTCCTCAAAATCGATCTAAAAAATCCATCGGTAACAAAGCCCAAATTTCACCTGATTTTTATCGAAGACCTAGAGTTTTTGATATCATTCACAATCTGCATACTGATCGGATCAGATAACATTAAGAGAAACAAATTGTTAACATCATTTAGCATGCACAAACAGATTCAACACTTTGCCTCGGGTTCCATTAACTCGTTTTCTTCATCTTCGTATATCCACAAATCAATCCAAATAGAAGAAATGCTTCATCTTTCCGAAAGAATCATCAGAAGACTAGATCTCAAAGGTGAGATAAGAATTGAAAAGGCAAATCAGCCAGAAAAGAAGAAAGAAGGCCAAATCTTTGAAATCTGACCACTGACAAAACTAAACCAAGTTTTCCAGGTTGCTCAAGTTCAGGCCTTTCGGTTGCTTGGAATTTGTGGTAAATCTCTAATGGAAATTTTACAATATCTCTAAAAAAATCAAATTAGCCACGTCATAATTTCTCCACATCAGGAGCATCTAGAAGATCCAAATCATGTTTGCTTGACGGAGAATCAGAGGAAGAAGAGTTTAAGGCGAACAACCGATGAGGATGGGTTTTGATTGTAAATTTAAAAACTTAAAAACCTAAACTGTAAAACGTACGTTAATACCGCTTTTCATTTCTAACCGTTGGATATTATAAGAACAGATGTCGCATTCGCGGCAGTGCGCGGAGGATATCCGCTCTTCCGCGAACAAAAATCCCTCATCCAAAATGTCCGAAGCTATGATCGGTTCTGATAAAACATGTAGGAAGTTGTTGTTGTGATCCATTACAATAAAGCCCATACCTCCCCCATGACACTCCAAAGATACAGCCGCATCACACCAAATGGTCACATCAAGATTATCAATTGCAACAGTTTCCTCTTGGTCCTCTCTTTGAGTTAGAGAATGATACGTACTAAGCAGTCACACCCTCAAGGTTCCCCATAACATTCCATTTGTTGAAGATACATATACTTTAGATTGTTTATCATATGCATATAATTTAAGTATAGTTAAAGTGGGTCGAACACCGGATTAGTCAAGGCAAAGCCTTGGAAACCGGGGTTGGCAAACCCAAAAAAAAGGTGGGTGGATCAAGGTACAAACATCTTCTTTGGCTAGGTCAGTTCAGTACATTTATGAGTCCTAAACCCAAATACAGATGATGTCTCTTCGTGATCTGAAAAGACCTTAAATAACGAATCGACCAGGAAAATAAGACAAAAGCATAACAAACTGTTTTGTGAATGTCAAATTTAGTTTACAGTTCGCATCATAGATTTGTAATGGTTTAGTCAAAGAAATAGAACCAAACACTCATAAGAGAAGAAATTATCAAATTCTGAAAATACTCCCACTGGCTGTCACTGATTAGATCAAACCCAGAATTCCCGATCTCTAGCGAAGTTCATTCCTGCAACCATAAAAGAAGTATATGATTAGGCTAAGCCAAAAGAAGATATAAACAGAACCTACATCTTTCTTCATTCCAATCACAAACACTGATCATGATATGCCACCGAAGTTATTGCAGACAGCAGAGCTTCCCCTGCCCCTACACAGAGGAGCTGTACTCAGTAATTAGAGATTGTTTTCTTCAAAACTAAGATTCCAAAATTTGATACCTCAAATTACATAAAAAAAATTTCTCCCAGGGGGAATGACTCGCTAGATTTTTTTCCTCATAACATGTCACTACCCTGAAACTAAAGAGAAAAAGATTACCCTGAAACTAAAGAGAGAAACTGGTCACAATCCACTGGGATTGGAGAGGGATCTGGGTTTCCAATTGGTCTCAAATTCAATCAAAACAAGTTAGTGAAAACAGGGATTGAGTACCGTAGTATTGCCATTGTTGAGAAGTTGATATTGTGGTGGAAGAGAATCCGTATCAGTGTTCACACCTCCTCGCTCAAACAGTTCAGCTCTGGCAATGCGTTCATCCAGTAGACTTTGCCGAATCATTTCTGTCAAAATTATGCATGGATTACTCTAGTTTAATCATAGTAATGAACTCATATGATTAGTCTAAGGGTTTGGTTCGTGGGATTTTCCTTGTTTTTGATGAAACTGAAGAAAATTTGTAAATGTAATTCATACTCACCAAAAGAATCTGGCGTTGATGTTTGCTCCCCTGAAAGACGTCTGAGAGCAATTGCTACATCTAGTGCAGAATAACGAACTCGGCGTCCTTCAAGCTTACGATTGAAATAAGCATTTGGAGATTTCTTACTCAGCATACGTTCTTCAAAATATTGAAGAAGAAGAGGCAACATACTAAGCTCGAACTCTGGGAGCATGTCAACAAAGTAAAGATATTTCAGATTAGAAAAATGTTGAATCCCTTCTGGAGCAACAGACAATTGTTCACATCCTTCCATTCTTAGGTCTTCCAATGCAGGCATTGCACCTTCTTCCACTCTCAACGTCTTCAATGTCTTCTGCCCAATTAGGCGAAATACCTTAAGTCTCTCAAATCCACCTGTTTCTATGAGTAGCTCATCTCCCTCGTATGATTCTGCATGAAGAATCAAGTCTACTAGATTATGCAACATTCTAAGGCTTCCGATGGGATTGTCTCTTAATCTCGATGTTCCTAGCCGGAGTTTAACGAGATTTTCGAGTGATGTAATCCAATTCGGCAACTTCTCAAGAGGAGAATCAAGATACAAACGTCGAAGTGAATTGGGAGGTGAAGAAAAATGATCAAAATCCAAAAGCTCATAATCATCTAATGACTTTATAGTCAATGAACAAATATGACTCATTTTCTCAATGGAGGCACATAAATGTATTACATCCTTTCTTCTTATCCTCACAATACCCAACCTTCTTAGCTTTCTTAACTTCTCCAGCTCTCTAACCAAGTTGTCGCGACCATCTTGGTAATTTGCTTCCATGAACACTAGCTTTTCTAAATTTGTTAAATTCCCAATACCCTTGCTTGTCTTTAATCCTCGTTTTGTTTTGTTACCACCATGGAAAGTGAATCGATCAACAAGAAGATTCCGAAGATGATTGAGCTTGAAGACCCCAGTGGGTATTTTATTAACAGAAGTACCTCTAAGATCCAAAGATTCAAGGCACTTAAAATTTCCTATGGCTTTAGGAAGAGTCTTCACCTTTGTATTTCTCATACACAAGTACCTCATATGGATGAGATCGCCAACCTCATCATGAAGAGTTTCCAAAGGTATGTCTTGCAGATCCAATACTTGTATCAACTTGAAGTTTGGCACAACTGTTCTTGCAAAAGAGCTTTGCAAAATTTCAATCCTAAACAACAATAGAGATCGAATGTGAGAGAAATGTGCATTCTTTGGAATATTTTCTTCACCATTGTGGACAGACATACGTCGAACATTGTTTGGCAAATCCATATCTGGTTCATCAAGAATTACATTATAATTCCATTCTTCCGACTTCAATAGAATGATTTCACGTAAAAAATCATGTACTCGACAACTTCGAATACGTCCATCCAAATATGTTTCTTCAATTTGAACTAGCTTCCGACAAACAAGCTCTTTGAGGTAATCTTCTGCAACCTCTTCTAAAGTTGATTTTTTTCTACGTCTCACAAACCCTTCTGCAGTCCACAAACGAAATAGCCTTGCACACTTGATTGAGTAATTTTCCGGGAAGATACCAAAATATAAGAAACAAAATTTCAAATGGTAAGGCAAATCATCGAAACTCAACGACAAAACCTTTGTTATCCTTGCTAGAATGGCGTTGCTTTCAAACTCAAAGCCAAGATCGTCGAGAATCTTTTGCCATTCAAATCTTGTTTTGTCTTTCAATCTTAAAAGAGCACCAGTAGCAACAATAGCAAGAGGCAAACCCTCACATTTTTTTAGGATTTTGAGAGACATGTCCTTCAAATCTGAAGGACAATTCTCTGATTCAAATGTTGTCATGCAAAATAGCCTAAAACCATCCTCATCAGGCAGAGGTTTAAGGTTGTAAACATGGCTATAAGTAGACTTTTTGCAATAGAAAGCTATATCATTGTTGCGAGTTGTGATTACAACCCTACTACCACATTCATTATTGGGCAAAGCATGCTGTATAGAGTTCCATGATTCTATGTTCCAAACATCATCAAGGACTATTACATACCTCTTTTGATTTAAGTACTCTCTTAGCTTGTTAATCAGTTGAACTTCTTCCATGGCATCTAGTCCTCTAAGGACAACCTCATTTTCTTGGTAAAACTGCTTCATCATGGACTTCAAGAGCTCTTGAGGTTTGGAAGATTGAGACACTGTGATCCATGCATGACACTCAAAGTGTTCTTGCACCTTTGGGACATCATAGACTTTCTTAACAAGTGTGGTCTTGCCTAGACCACCCATGCCTACCACAGAGATGACAGTACACTTGCTAGAGTATTCTCCCTCTACTAGTAGTTGGACAAGATGACCTCGAGGCTCGTCGATTCCAACAACGCATGAATCCTCAAGATACAATGAAGAGATTCGAGGATCATGCCATGAAGACGATGTAGCAATTGGCCTCGAACTTGAAGAACTTGCTGAACCTTGATGATCCAAGCTATTGAAGGAATACCTTTGGCTTCTCTCTTTGATGTTGATGATTCTTTGTTTGATTTCTTGGACATCAGTGGCTATCTGGTGCCTTGATTTCAACTCCTTGGAGACGCTGACAATTTTTGAAAGGTGGCCAATAAATCCAGGCTTTTGTCGTTGTTGTTGTATGCGAAGCATGAAATTGTCAATAGCATCTTCAATTTGATAACTCACATCTCTCACTTGCTTAACCCAAACTCTCACTCCATCATCTGTCTCTCCCCTTGCATCTGCATCTTTCAAGAAAGGTTGGATGCTCTCGAGTTCGTCCATTAAATCACGAATTTCTGTCCGAATCCCTTTCAGTACCTTTGCTTCATCGATTAGCAACTTGCCCAAGTTGCCAATTAACAAACTCACAGCAGGCATAGCCATCTCTCAATGATCTCCCAATTTGTGTTTTGGGCACCATAAAAGAGCAGCCTGTAACTTAAAATGTTGGCGTAAATTAATGCACCGTGAGTACTGCATGGATTTCTTAATTAAGGGAAGCCAAGCTAGCACTAATTGTTCTCATAAAATTTAATATAAGCCCATCAACTGGTGCTCTATAATTCCACTCACCAAAGACTAGAAAAATTCAAATAAAAACACCCACCTAACACCCACGCCTTGATATGGTAATCTTGATCAACTAAAGGAGATATGTAATTAATCAAATGGACGGAAGGGGAGGAAGGAAGGGGGATTGGATCTTCTTCTCAGTCTTAGTCGTCGAATTCTCACTTTTACTTTTCCACAAAGACTATTACGTTTGCTCTTTTCATTATACACCATCATAGAAGCTGCATTTCATCAAAATGTAATAAATACAAAGTGACTTCCACTCTAGACTAGTGGCTCTCCCTGCGTCTTAGCAAAAGCTGCGAAGACGAGGGAGACAACATGCACCCTTGTGTGGTCCTGTTCTTGGAAATTGTTACACCTGACCTAATAAAAGATGTACCCTTGTGTTTGAAAATTGCTTCACCTGGTCTAATAAAAGCTATATATATATATATGGAAGACTTCACAAAGTCTTCCTCTTTCTATCTATCAGTGACAGTGAACTTTTCCCAAACTCAACCTCTCTGAATCTTTTTATTATGGGATCTGATCATAACCCCTTTGTTTTTTTGTCTACTTTCAAAATCACCTTCACCTCATCCCCAATTTGCCTAAACTTTTTCATCTTCTTAGTCTGAAACTTGATTTTATTAATCTCTGCTAAGTTTATGCATCCCTCTCTTCTCTCCTTAAATTCTGATAGTTTGGTAAAATGAGTTTGCAGGGGAGGTTTGGATCTTGGATTGGTTTTAGGATGAATTTTTAAGAAAATCTTTGGAAATTTCAAGGTGACAAATCATGCCTTACTTTTCCACTAAGACTATTATTTGAAGTTTTCTAATTTATATGGGCTTCTCATGTTCGCTTTCTACTTTTTATTGGTTTACAACTTCGTACAAGCTGCTTTCAATGTGCACTAGATACAAAACACAAAATGACTTTCACTTTAGACTGACTCTCATTGCATCTTCATGGAAACTGCCTATCAATATGAACTAAAGAAAAACGAGCTAGAGACAAAAGTTCTTGCTGTCGCACTAAATAACTATTCTAATACTTAGACTAAGAACAAAGAAATGGAAGAATTAACTTCTCCTTTGGTTACTAATCAATTAGCAAAGCCACTGCGGGTATGATAAAAAATTGAATATTTTCACCTCTTGGGTAATCATTGGGTAGAGAGAAGCAGCAAAGCCACTGCGCCACCAAAGCAATGAAAGGAGGTACCTCAGCAATTTAGAATGGGGCATTGAATATGATAACAAGCATTTTTTTATGGAAAGTGCATGTTAAGGATGGCTTGACAAAACAGAACAATCGACCTCCCCTCTTAGTGGAGCCGAAAATCCAAAATATTATGCACCTTATTGGTTACTTTGATTATTTTTTTAGGGTTGTTAATTCAATTACAGATTCACTTCAATTGAACTTAGTGGTCAAATTTTGATCCTTCTTCCTCAAGTGAGATCAGGAGTCTATTTGATTATTCTATCAATTGGTAATGACTAACACCTCTTAGTGAAGAAGTCGTTAGTTCGACACTTTGACTCTTGCTAAGGCATATGTAATAACCCCATCCCGTATAAATAAAAAGCATCATTATACAAAAAATCATGCACACCTAATCTTTGAGTAGATAAAATGACAATGCTTTCGTAACAAATTGCTCCAAATTGATTACCAAGTGGATCCATTCCTTCCAATTGAAACCACACGGGGCCTAGACTGGAGAAATGTAGACATTAAGAGCATGTTCATATATGCATACAACACAAACACAAGAAGTAATCCATTTGGGTTGGGTTCAAGCTTTTTGCTGTCCATCTATTATATTATTTGACCCTTAACAATCTTTTGATGATTTTTCGAATCTAAATCTTGAAAATCATGATACTAATAAGAAAAATGTTTCGTTTCAAAAAATCATATTCCCGTATAAGAAGCACGACTCTTTACTCTTTGGCAAGATCACTTCAATAAGTGATTTCACTAGAGAATTGTAATTATCAGAGCAAATTACATATATATATATATATATATATATATATATATATATATATATATATATATATATATATATATATATATATATATATATATATATATATATATATATATATATATATATATATTCTTTTAATTTATGAACTATTATGCATGTTTATATCTCATAAAGTTTATTGCATTTACATTTCTTATGTTTTAAATAATATATTAAATCAATTCTTGCTATTAGAATAATGCTTCAGACGGATTCTCTTTCTCTCTTCCTGTATGTTTTATCTCTAATCCACTCCATCTAGATTGTTTTGTTGCTTCCTCAAGAATTACAACTTTCTGGTTTTGCTCCAGGTGGGTATGGTTCTTCTTTGTTCGTATAAAAGATTCACTGCTTCTCCGTTGTGGGTTGATATGGTTAACTACAGCTTCATTTATGCCAACCAGAAGCTCTTCACTGGAAGTCCTTTGTTCCCTGTTGTCCACACTTCTAACTGCAAGAAGATCTCATCCACTCTGTAAGTTAAAATCCCAACAGATCAAGCAACATGAAAATGTTTGAGAGTCACCGCAAAATTCGCTATTTGAATGTAAAACTAGGTTTAATTGAGAGTTCAATAACAGAAGAAAATCTGGAATTTTAACATTTTGAATTAATTGTATGAAACATATACTACATCACCTCAATTGATATCTCTGTGCACAAATATCATTTCATCTTTACTTTACAATGCCGTTTCTTTATTTTGTAGACTCTCCCTTCCATGAAAAGAAAAGCAACGTCACTTCATAGCGCCTCGTCGATGACCAGTGTTTCTCCCATCAGGGTGGTGATGGGAGGGTTTTTTTTTTTTTTTTTTTTTTTTTTTTTAAATATTTTCAGTGGTGGGGCCCACCATTTTTGTGGTGGAAAAACCGTCGGGGAGCACTCTCCGTTGGGGGTGATGATCCGGATTCTCATTTGTGTTGGGTCCAGCCCATTAACCACATGGGGACTAGTTTTAAAAAAAAAGGAACAAAAAACATGCAATAGGATTTTTGAAAAGTGCTACAGTAGCTACACCATGGTAAAAAATTAGAGGGAAACTCAAGTTTTGACAGGGTGAAAATGGAAAATTTGGGAAATTTCGAGAAAACCGATGATTTTTCCGTACAATTTTCGACAGGTTTTAGATGTATTTTGGGGTGGGATCCTATATTTAAGCTAATTAGAGTATAAAGAATACATTTGTTGTATTTTACTAAAAAAATCAATGTAGATATGTCATTCAATGTACATAACATCAATGTAGAGTTGTCCAAAAAGTACATTATAAACTTAACTACTTAAGCATATAACATTCGATATATAATTTCTAACTTCAAAATAGTTGACAATAAAAGGAAAATACAACTTAGTGTTAAGAGGAGTGCCAATAGTGGATTCATCCTGTGAGCTAAGTAGTACTGTGTCTGTAACATCCTCTCCTCCAACCAACGAACATAGACATCCCATGACATTTTATGCCTATGGTTGTCAAGTTAATCGACAACTGTAACTTTATGAGTCTAGTCATCAATATGCTTAAGATAACCAACTTGAGGGAATACGCACTTTGGATAGGGAAGTCCTGATAGAGGGGGTATTTGTCGTGGTATTTTGGGAACATGAAATAAACAAAAAAAATTGAAAATTTGGAAAAGCTACAAAACTTATAGGAAAAAGTCTCAAGTTTTCACAAATTTCCCAGGTTTCCACGAAATTTCCCAAGTTTCAACAGGTTTCGAGGTTTCGACAAGTTTCGACGAAATTTCGATAGTTTCGATCGAAATTGAGGATTTTTTTCCGGTCCTCATGAGTTTCATTTCGCATTTTCCAAAGTATCGATGGAATTTTGTTCTATGCCTTAAAGTGATATTTACCAAAATAGACTTTCTCATGTGTGAATTACAAACTTAAGATCACACTGAAATTGATTTCCTTTTTTTTTTTTTTTGTGGTAATCTATGAAATTGATTTCCTGCTTCTATGTTCAACAAGAATGTCATGTTCAGCATGAATGGGCTTGACTAAAGTTTTTTTGGTAAGATTTCCTGCTTCCATGTTCAACATGAATAGGCTTGACTCAAGTTTTTTTGGGTAAAATTTACTGCTTCCATGTTCAACATGAATGGGCTTGACTAAAGTTTTTTTTTTGGTAAGATTTCCTGCTTCCATGTTCAACGTGAATGGACTTGACTAAATTTTTTTTGGGAAGAAAGGAATTTTTCTCTCTTTCTTTCTTTTTGTTGATTTTAAAGTTGTTTGGTAGAGAAAAATATTGGCCAAGAAACTTCAGCGTGTTCTCTCCTTAATGTGTTCAAAATTATGTTTTGATTAAACGGTTAACTTGAAAGTAGGAATTGATGAGTGTACAAATCAAATTTTGAATTTAATTATAGAACAAAATTGCCCCTTAAATCATGTAACCCTCAAGAGCAAAATACCCTCAAGGTGTGCAATAAATATAATTTGATTATAGTACCTTTACCTATCCTCACTTTTCATTAAGCGTGTGAAGGAGTTTCTCCTTCACTCATCTTCTTCCTATATTTTGGTAGAAATCACCCACTATTGGCCCTTGTCACATCGATATGTGAAGAAAACCCTAGAAATTGGAGGTGGGCTTCACCTGCAATTTGGGGTTTATCAAAGAAGAAATCTGAGGCTCCGATTACTTGCTCCAGTTGAAACCATAAAAATTGGATATAGGCATTCAAATACATCAAATTCAAGTTAAAAATTAAGGATGTGAGATAATATTGAAAATAAATAAAAAAATAAAAATATACTAATACTAACCATGTTAGTAATAAGGGGATTTAAGGAATGGCATAATTTAGCAGGTAACTAGGAATTGAGCTGAAAATTTCCCTTAGAATTATGAGGTTAAGCGATGCCTTAGCATCTTTGTATTTTTTTTAAAATTTCCAAATTGTCCCTTTCTTTATTTTCCCTCTCAACTCACTTCGACTTTCAAAGAAAAAGGAAGAGCTGAGAAAGAATGAAAAATACCATTGATTTTTAACTTTTTTAATTTTTGTTAAGCCCTTTTCTTGCTTTTAAGAAATTCAAGCCGGGCACTTATGCTTTCTCTATCATTAAACCAACAATATTAGATACAGTAAGTCGTTTGTAATAAATAAACATTTCAAGGAGTGTAAATCGTAAGAATGTACGATCAAAAGAGGTGTATTATGTAATTTGGTCTAAATCTCAAGCACTTAAGCGGAAAAAAAATTCAGGTTGAGTTGAGTCTGGATCATCGACCTTGACGGGGTGCTTCCCTAACGGCTATTGACCATAAATTATACAGGGAGGCTCTCACAGGGTTAGATGATGGGATTTTTATTTTTATGTTTTATTATTTTTTACTTGTGCCCCATGTAATTTGTGTTTGTAAAGCCGTCAAGGGTACTCTTGAGAGCGAGGCTTGAATGGTTTTTTTATGGTCTCTTTTTTTTTTTCCCAAATATTTACGAATTACTTTTGGGGGACGAATTTACAGTTTCAGATCAAGATTCTGTCTGACTAGTTCAAATCATTTTGTCTTACGAATTGTCTTACCAATTTGGTATCTGGGCATTAATCTGCATCGCAAAGGAGAAATGGTTGCTTGGTCGAAAATCTTCAAATTCTTTCTTGAATTGATTATTATTGTATCAAACTTCTGTTGTGGCTTCAAGAATCAAGGGTAAAGACACATCAAATATAAATGTGTGTATGAACTAAATAGCATACTCGAATTGGAAATAACTGATGTAGTAACCAAATAAGAACTGAACACAAGAACTGGAATGTAACCCTGCTAACTAGAATCAATTGGGTAATCAATCTGGGACTTGGAACCCATTTCCACTACTTATCAACTGAATTTGTATTAGTAATGAGTAGGGTCAAATCCACAGAGATTGGTGAAGATTTATTCTTTGATAAAAATTGGGGAGTTTTGAATCAACAAATTAAATAAAAATTAACGAGTGCAGTAGTTAACAAGAAAATTAGAATAATAAAGACTTTCGATCAAGATTCAACTTCAGAATTGATTATCTCAATTGATCATTGACTTAAAAAATAAAAGCTTTAATTTCGGGTAGATTGGTTATGGTCATTGAGGATCAGTCCTCTAACAACCAATCTTTCCCTACTTTATTGATAACTTTCGGATCTGTCCTTTGAGTTATTCCCTAATTAATAAACATAACCTTCGGATCTGTCCTTTGAGTTATGTCTATTAATCGCATTAAAAATTAAAAGACCCAATCCCTAGTCAATAAACCCGGAAAAAGCCTTGTTTATTTAAACTAGGATATACATTCTCATAGCAAACTCTCCAGGGCATTGATTACCCATTCGAGAATGCTATTTGTCACTTATATAAGAATTGACTGAGTATTGTATTAATCATAAAACAACAGGCCGCTTGTCTAAGGATTAATACAATAACATAATAAATATAGAAAACGCATAAATACCTGAGAATTAAAGAAAACTGATAATCCAAAGTCTCACAATTGGTGAAAATCAAACTTCCATTAATCTTGATCGAAAGCTAAAATTAGCTAGACATGGAAAATAAAAACAAAGCAGTGAAAATAGAAAACATTGTGCCGTTCTTCCTCAGAATTGTGGCGCCAAAATTTGATGGGTGTCGAATCCACCAAAGATAATCCTTATCTCAACTGAATTTGTATTAGTAATGAGTAGGGTCGAATCCACAGAGATTGGTGAAGATTTATTCTTTGATAAAAATTGGGGGGTTTTGAATCAACAAAGTAAATAAAAATTAACGAATGCAGTAGTTAACAAGAAAATTAGAATAATAAAGACTTTCGATCAAGATTCAACTTCGGAATTGATTATCTCAATTGATCATTGACTTAAAAAATAAAAACTTTAATTTCGGGTAGATTGGTTATGGTCATTGAGGATCAGTCCTCTAACAACCAATCTTTCCCTACTTTATTGATAACCTTCGGATCTGTCCTTTGAGTTATTCCCTAATTAATAAACATAACCTTCGGATCTGTCCTTTGAGTTATGTCTATTAATCGCATTAAAAATTAAAAGACCCAATCCCTAGTCAATAAACCCGGAAAAAGCCTTGTTTATTTAAACTAGGATATACATTCTCATAGCAAACTCTCCATGGCATTGATTACCCATTCGAGAATGCTATTTGTCACTTATATAAGAATTGACTGAGTATTGTATTAATCATAAAACAACAGGCCTCTTGTCTAAGGATTAATATAATAACATAATAAATATAGAAAATACATAAATACCTGAGAATTAAAGAAAACTGATAATCCAAAGTCTCACAATTGGTGAAAATCAAACTTCCATTAATCTTGATCGAAAGCTAGAATTAGCTAGACATGGAAAATAAAAACAAAGCAACGAAAATAGAAAACATTGTGCCGTTCTTCCTCAGAATTGTGGCTTCCTCTTGTTGTAGCTTCTCCTCAATCTCTGAAAATGCGTTCCTTCTTATAGAGGATTCCCCCACATCGGTGCGTTCTTTCCAAATTTGTTATTTCCATCGTTCGCTTTGGCAATGCAATTCTTCCCAATTGAGCTTGTCTCCTTCTCATTTGCCAATGCAATGGTTTCCAATTTAGTCACTTTCCAATTCAGCTTCTTCCTTAGATGTCCGATCGCAGAGAGAACGAAATATTTGCTTGCTGAATTGAGACTTTTACGAAAATCCTTCTGATTTGGGCAAGATCAAACCTCTAGCTTTGGACATAATCAAATCTTCCATCATAATTTGGGTGTGATTCTTTGATTTGATTTAAAAATGTGCCAATATGGTTCTAACCATTCTTTTTATAGATAATTGGATAGAATTCTAACCCATGCCAACACCTGGTTTCATAACCATACACCCTTTGTCTTAAGGAGATAAGCTTAGACACTGAAAATTGGCTGCCTGCTCCCTGACAATGATGAGAGCTATCAGATACTGACATTTTACTGCTACAGCGAAGGATATTTTTAGCGATTGAAGTTTCCAGGAACCCGGATCATCATCTCGACAGGGAGCACTCTGTGCTCCCAACGGTTTTTCCACAACAAAAATGGTGGGCCCACATCTGAAAATATTAAAAAAAAAAAAAAAACACTCTCATTACCACCCCTGGCCCCCTGTATTTTGTGGTGGTAAGCCGTTGGGCGACAGGTCGTTGATCCGGACTCGTTTCCAGGACCCATAACCAAGGTTTTTAGAATGCTAAAAGAACATATTTAATCCAAGTACCTGTGAACAGATATTTATGGTACCATGGGATTACTCTCAGAACTGTGGGAATACTTTTGCCTAGTTTGGACAATATTTGGGAACGTGTATTTTCTTCTCCCATGGACGGATGGGAAAGATGCTCTACGGTCCTGTGTGAGGATTTTTCAAGTTCACTTTTCCCACCAGGGCCGTGAAGGGTAACTGTTACCGATAGAGGGCCGTGAAGGTTTATATATTGTTGTGTCCCATGTTGCAAATAGAAAGTCTAATGGCTTGCAAACTTCCGTTGCTGTTGGTAGCTCTTGGCTACAAGTGTGGATCATTTGTGCTCTTTGACAGTTAAACAACAACCATAAGTTATGTGGGACTCATAAATAAAAAATAATAAAATATTTTTTTAAAAAAATCACATCGCCTAATCTTGTACCTCTTGTAATTTATGGTCAATAGCCGTTAGGGGAGACAATCCGGACTCCTTGGTTACATCCTTCTCCTTCTTTGTATCTTCCAGGAATTTTTGCTTGGAAGCTTTTCTTTAGTTAATGGAATCCCTTTTCGACCAATAAATAAAACTACATAGTTTCTTCCCAAAAAAAAAAAAACTACCAAAGACAAGTCATTATGATTATTAAGCCTTTAAATGGAGGGGACAATAAAGTCTATTTATTTTTTGTAGCAAAATCATCCAAAAGAAATGAGAATCTAAAGAAATTAAACTCAATTTCAAACCACTTTGATAGTTTAATTTAGGAAACCTTCATATGCTGTCAAACATATGAAATTAAAAACCGGACCGGGGGTGGAAGTGGCACGAGAATGCACAAGGCACACAAGTATAAATAGAAACATTACAAATAGTTAGATAAATGTGCCATTTAGTTTTCACATCATAGAATTAATCATAATAGTTTCCAACAAAGAAACGAAACCAAATACACTATCAAACTCATAAGAGAACTAAATGTAAAACCCTGGAAATGATCCACCGGTCATCAATTGTTAGATCAAACCCTGAATTCACGACCTCCAGTGAAGTTCATTCCTGCATAGAACAACGGATGATTATATTATTAAATTAAGCCAATAAAAAGAACTTTTTATATAAGTCCCCTCAAATTCCATTGGAAACATGGTGCACCCCCTCAAAACCAAGACCTTAATTTCCAAACCACATTGTTTGCATTACCTTAAATATGATTTTAAATTTTTTCCAAACTTAAAAACTGATTTTAAAACCTAATATGAAATTACTACTCCACCCTAAACCCTAGTCACCCTTCACTCTCCCTTCTTCCTTCATTCCACATAGCAACCCCTATGCAACTAGAGCTCATACCAGAGCTTCCCCTCTAATTTCCTAGAGCAGCTATGCTTGGAACTTCAAGATTATTTCCTTCAAATCCATTTCCAAACTTTGACTCGCCAAATCACACCAGAACAAACTCCACAATAACTACTGTAAAAAGATTTGATTCTACTCCAATTAAACCAAATGGAAGAGAACCCGAGAAAGATTGACACACACTAAATCAAAGCTTATTCAAATCATGAAACAGGCTTTCAAATTCTGGAAATTCAGGACACAAGAGAGTAAAGTCAATAGATGAATACCATGATATTGGCACTGCTGCGAAGCTGATACTGTGGTGGAAGAGAATCTGCAATAGCTTTTTCACCTCCACGCTCAAATTGTTCAGCTTTGGCTACGCATTCGTCTAAGAGATTTTGTCGAATCATTTCTGCCATAATCATACACAGACCAAATTTTTAAAATTTCATACTTTTTGTGAGGGAGATATGGAAAGAGAAAGTAAATACTCACCGAAACGTTGTGTTGGTGGTTGCTCTGCTGAAACATGTCTGAGAGCAACTGCTGCATCAATTGCAGAATAACGAACTTGGCGTCCTTCATGCTTACGACTAAAATAGGCCTTTGGCAATTTCTCATTCAACATTCGTTCCTCAAAATACAGAAGAAGAAGAGGCAATGTACTGAGCTCAAATTCTGGGGGCATATCAACAAAGTAAAGAAGCTTCAGATTAGAAAAATGTTGAATCCCTTCTGGAGCTCTGCAAAATTTTTTGCATCCTTCGATTCTTAGATCTTCCAAGACAGGCATTGCACCTTCTTCCACTCTCAATATAGTAAGTTTCTCTTGCCCAATTAGACGAAATACCTTAAGTCTATCAAACCCTCCTGCCTCTATGAGTATCTCATCTCCTTCAAAGGATTCTGCATGAAGAATCAAGTCCACTAGATTATATAACATCCGAAGCCTCCCGATGGGGTTTTCTTTTAACCTTGATGTGCCTAAACGCAGCTTGACAAGACCATCGAGTGATGTAATCCAGTTTGGTAATCTCTCAAGAGGAGCATCCAGATACAGACGTTGAAGGAACCTGGGAGGTGATGACAAATGATCAAAATTTAGGAGGTCATAATCATCTAATGACTTTATAGTCAAAGAACAAAGATGGCTCATCTTTTCAATGGAGGCACATAGGTGCAAAACATCACCACTTCTTATCCTCACAATACCCAACCTTCTGAGCTCGATCAACTTCTCCAACTCCCTAACCAAGTTGTTGCCACCTTCTTGGTAATTTGCTCCTATGAATACTAGCTTCTCTAAGCTTGTTAAATTCCCAATACCCTCACCCTTCTTTAATGCTCGCTTTGTTTTCTTACCTCCAAGAGAATTGAGTCGATCAATTAGAAGATTCCGAAGATGACTGAGCTTGAAGATCCCAATAGGTATCTCATCAATAGAAGTACCTCTTAGATCCAAAGTTTCTAGGTACTTAAATTTTCCTATGGTCTTTGGGAGAGTCTTCACCTTTGTATTTCGCAAACATAAGTATCTCAAATGAAGGAGATTGCCAACTTCATCATCAAGAGTTGCCAAAGGTGTGTTTTGCAGATCCAAGACTTGCATCAACTTGAAGTTTGATGCAACTGTACGTGTAAAAGAGCCTTGCAAATTTTCAACCTTAAATAGCAAAAGAGATCGTAAGTGGGAAAAGTTTGCATTCTTTAGAACCTTTTCTTCACTAACTTGGATTGACATACGTCGAACATTGTCCGGCAAATTAGTTTTGGGATCATCAAGAACTACTCCATAGTTCCATTCTTCTGACTTCAGAAGAATGATTTCACGCAAAAAATCATGTACTCGACAACTGCGAATACGTCCATCCAAATATGTTTCTTCAATTTGAACTAGCTTCCTACAAACAAGCTCCTTGAGGTAATCTTCTGCAGCCTCTTCCAAGGTCAATCCTTTTTTTCGTTCCACAAATCCTTCAGCTGTCCACAACCTAAACAGCCTTACACACTTGATTGAATAATCTTCTGGGAAGATGCCAAAATATAAGAAACAGAATTTCAAGTGGTAAGGTAAATCATTGAAACTTAATGACAAAATCTTTTGCATTCTTACTAGATGGTGATTGTCTTTGAACTCAGAACCAAGATTGTCAAGCAATTTTTGCCATTCAAATTTCGTCTTTTCTTTCAATGACAAAAGAGCACCAGTAGCTACAATAGCAAGAGGCAAACCCTCACATCTTCTCAGAATTTTAAAAGACAGGTCCTTTAAATCTGAAGGACAATTCACTGATGCAAAAGCTGTCATGCAAAATAGTCTAAAACCTTCATTATCAGGTAAAGGCTGAAGGTTGTAAACATAGCTAGAATTTGATTTTTTGCAGTAGGAAGCTACATCATTGTTGCGTGTTGTGATTATCACCCTGCTACCACATTCATTACTGGGCAAAGCATGTTGTATAGAGTTCCATGATTCTATGGTCCAAACATCATCAAGGACAAGTACATACCTTTTCAATTGTATATACTCCCTTAGTTTGTTTACCAGCTGAACTTCTTCCATGGAATCTAGTCCTGTAAGAGCAAACCAATCTTCTTTGTGAAATTGCTTCATCATGGACTTCAGGAGATCTTGAGGTTTAAAAGACTGTGACACTGTGATCCAAGCATGACATTCAAAGTGATCCTGGACTTTTCTGAGATCATAGACTTTCTTGACAAGTGTGGTCTTTCCTAGACCACCCATGCCTGCCACAGAAACTACTTTGCATTTCAGCTCTCCATCTACTAGCAGTTGGACCAGGTGATCTCGTGGCTTCTCTATTCCTACAACATCAGAATTCTCAACAAACAGAGCAGGGACTCGAGGATCATGCCATGTATCAGGCATAGTAACAGAGGTTGAACCTTGCTGAGAACTATTGAAGTTATACCTCTGGCTGATTTCTCTAATTTTGATGGTTCTTCGTTTGATTTCTTGTACATCAGCAGCTATTTGGCGCCGTGATTTCCATTCCTTGGAGAGTTGAACAATTTTACAAAGATAGCCTGAAAATCCAGGCTTTTGTTGTTGATGTGTGCAAAGCAAGAACTCATCCACAGCATCTTCAATTTCACATGCTACATCCCTCACTTGCTTAACCCAAACCTTCACTACTTCATCCATCTCTCCCCTTGCATCTGCATCCTTTAAAAAGGCACGGATACTCTCGAGTTCATCCCTTAAATCACGAACTTCTGTTCGCACACCTTTCAGAAGTTTTGCCTCTTCAACTAGCAAGTTGCCCAACTTGCTAACTAGAAAGCTTACAGCAGGCATAGCCATCTCTGAGCTAAATTTGTGTTTGATTTTCAAGAAAGCATCAAAGAGCGACCAAACAAAGCTACTATTAATGGTGGGGTGTTCTATCTCAAGCTGTTAATTAAGTCTCCAGTTCATTACTTCATGTGTAGACAGGGCAGGTATGAGTTGATTCAAAATAAGCACAAACTCTTTGAAAATGGCATCAACTAACCAGAATATATGCTGCATTATAGATCTATCAAAATGACCATTGCTCTCATTTGTCACCACAAGAATAAAGTGACAGCAGGAAGAAGGACCAAATTGAAAGAATCGTTAAAGAAATGAAGTTGCTTCGTGGTTTTAATGGTTCTAACTTACTCCAATGAAATTCTAAACATGATATCATAAAGGAATCAGATTCTGAGGAGCAAAAATAAGTATAATCTACTACATAATCACCAGATTTTCTAATTCAAATCTGGGTGATAAGAGATGCTTGAGACCTCCATCCTCAAAGAAGGAAATGCCATGACCTATTGTGCTATTCTCTAATGTCTTAACTGACATTTATGCCTCTACTGTCTCTTGCTCGTGTGGAGCATCTGATTCCAAAAAAATTCTATCTTTTAAATTTAATTTCAACTTTTAAATGCGACTGTCTGTTCTTCATCCACAAGGAAATGAATCATTCATTTTTTTGTAATAGGCTATTTGTGATAAATTGAATAACTCAAAAGGTCACATCCTCTACAATTCTCACCTCTTGCAATTCACTTTAATTCTTATCTGTGATTGTCATACGTAGCCATTAAATATATAAAGGTCAGAATGAGAACTCAATTAAAAACTGAATCTAATAAATTCTTAAAATTTAAGTTTCATGGAAAAAATAAAAATGAAATTCAAATTTTTTTTAGAGATTTTTTAGATTTAATTCTTAATTGAATTTTAATTGTAATAATTAGATAATTAACCATATTCTTAGATAGAAATTACATGAATTGTAAGGGTGGGAATTATTGAGGATGGCCACTTAAAATTTCCACGGTACAGTGTGTCGACAATATATTTCCGTGGGGGCAACACGATACCCGATACCGCGATAAAAACAATTTGTCGCATATTTTCGAAAAGTTGATTTATCGCGATAAATTCAAAAATTTAAAAATATCTAAAATGTCGGAGAGAGAGAGGGGAACGAGCCGTCGCCTGTGGGTTATGTCTCTCTTCACATACCACACCGCAGATCGAAGAGAGATTCTGAGAGAGGGGAAGAAACTATGGCGGTGACGATGGTGGTGACCGGTGATGGAGTCTGAGATCTAAAGAAAAATGTTGTGCTCTTTCATCACTGCGGTCTCATCTCATCTCTCCGATCTCTCTGCCGCTCTCTCTCCCCCCCTCAAACTCACACCTGCAACCGAAAATCGCCCTTTTAAGTGGGGTTTCCGTGGTAAGAATCGATAATCGATAGAAAGAGCAACGAGATTTCGGCCGATATATCGCGATATGGAACGATCATTCGGACCTCGTAAATTTCCCAAAAGTGTGAAAAAAAAAAAACAAAAAAAAAGACACTAGTGCCGAAACTTGGGGTCCACGATCCAGGAGGTAAAGGTGACATTTTTAAGCTAAATTGTTCTGCAGTTCCTTGAAATTATTCAAATTCGTTTGAGTTACTTGTCCTCCATTTATTTCTGCAACTTTTCCAGGGCATAAAATTTCGCTTTGATCATTAATCGTTGCTTTCTTTTCAATACCTTCTGCTGCAATAATCTGAGAAATTGTAACCTGGTTTTTCTTTATAGAAACGATTTCAATCTTATACCGGCAACATAGAAAACTCGGTCTAGGTCTGCAAGTTACAGTCGAAGACGATGGGCTCTCTTCAGATGTTTTTGAACAATTCAGTATCACCAGCGGCTGATCTTCCTCGTTTGTTTAAGCTCGAGAAAGGAAGTTACTGTGTTCGAGCCAATGGGGGGAAAATCTCTGCTTGTCTTAATCTGGACATGCAAGCTCCAGCTTCTGCGACTTTGGAAGGAAAATTAGGGCTTGGTGGGAGTAAGGATGTTATGGATATGGAAAAGAACGTTCTTGTGGGAACTTACGCGAGAACTCCAGTCGTTCTATCAAGTGGCAAGGGATGTAAGTTGTACGATGTGGAAGGCAGAGAGTATATTGATATGACTGCTGGGATAGCTGTGAATGCACTCGGCCATGGTGACCCGGATTGGGTGAAAGCGGTTGTTGAGCAGGCAAATATTCTCACTCATGTCAGCAATGTGTACTATTCGATCCCTCAGGTTAGAACTACATTATTTTTCCTCTATTTCTCCCTCAATTATTTATGTATCTAAATTGTTGTTCTCTGAATGCTAAACGATGGGAAAAGTTCTTGAATCAATGGTTCTGCACTGCTGTAGTTTCTTAATCTGTATTGCTCATAGTAGGTGTGGTGGATAAAGGATACAGCTCAACTTAGCCTTACCCACCTAAATGGGGTTGGCTTTTTGTATCCTTTTTCTTCAGTTAGTGTTATTCAACCATGCTTGTTACTAGTCCTATTCCATACTTGTCTTTCTTTACTATTCTGCTTAAGAGTCATTTTAGGTCCATCCTTGCTCTTTTTGTGATTGATCTTAGGTACCCAAATTCCAACCTTGCTAACCCTGTCATCAATATTTATCTCTCCACTTGCAGTTCTACTGTATATCATTTCTTTTTGTTTCACTTATATTGAAACTTTTTTAATCCAAGGTTGTTCTCAAAAATTTCTAACTTTGAATTTATCCTTGTTAACAATTCATCTATCAAAACAATATCATCATCAAAAAACATACTCCTATGATTCTAGTGTTAAATATCTCTATGCAGATGCTCTATGATTAGTGCAAACAAACATGGGCTAATAGCTGATCCTTGTATTCCAAACTTATATAGAATTCATTTCCTTAAATTTGCAATTCTCACAAGTGTATTCTATATCACTAAAGACCATTTAAGGATCCTCTTTCTATTCTCTGAATCTTACATTACTCTCGTAGGCTAAAGCATAAGTATATTGATTGAAATGTAAAGGATCATCTAATTGCAATTAATAGTTCCCTTTTCTTTGAGACTTAGAACCACTGAGTTAGAGATTTGAAGATGCTTGAAAGGAAGAAGTTCTATTTCCTACTGTGATGCTTGAAAGAATGTAGGGGCGGGCCTTGGCACAAGGGTCGGCGGACAACAGTTGTAGCCTAGGGTCAAGGTATTGGAACATCCTCTTTGACAAATTTGTTGGGGCTAAGGCTGTGTAGGAAAATGCCCCCCTGCCTCCCGGTTTTGCTTGTGTAGAAGCCTTTGATATTGGGTTCACCCTTTTATGCTTGAAAGAAAGTGTTCTTGTAACCTTGATGCTACACCTTCTTTAAATAACCTAGTCATGCAAAAAGGATGTGACAAGCCATCAAAGAGAACATGTACATTTAATCATATCTAGTAATCTGCCAGTGGAGTGTGAGTAAATACCTCTTATGAATAAAAAATTAGTTTTGTTGCCTTGGCAACCTTATAAGGGTACAACATGGCTTTGGATTTAATCTGAACTTATGATTAACATAAGAAATGATATTGGTACAACTAACACCGTCAATCACCATTGCGCACAATTGGAACATTAGTACAACTACTTTTTTCAAACACCATTGTGCATTATTAGGTGTTACACCTCACTGCAGTTGTAAAATACTATATTACATTGCCTACATCTCCTTCAGAGATTTTTTTTATGTAACCCGATGGGAATGAAGAATGTATCATCTCGAGGTCATTAAATTGAAATATGCCATAAAATCTTAGTTCCCTCTTTCATCTTTTGTAGCCTGGTAACTGTTCTTGTGCTTTGTCTACCTATGGAAGCTTCCATGCATTGATAACCTAATGTGCCACATTGAAGAATGATCTACCTAATCCAACAGTTGAATTTGGAGGATATGGTGTAGATTGATTGAATAGTTGGATGTCGGTTTTCATTACAAAACTCAATCATTTACTACCAAAATTCATTTACTAACCTATGTATTGGCCACTTCCTTGTTTATTTTTAGTCAAGAAGAATGTATTGAAGACTCAAAACTATATTTGCCACATGGATCACTCTGGTTGGGTTTAAATTTGGTAGGTAACCAAGAAATCTTGCAGTGTATTTTATATAAAACTTGGGTGCTAAATGATATGTCACCTGGTGTGGTGGATATCAGATCCTACCACCTAATATCATATTGATTGAACCTTAACATATTAGTACAAGTATCCAAAGCTTCTCAGCTGTTTTTCGTGATTAGCATCTCTCTGATAAATTTTAGAGATATCTCTTATAACTGCCCTTCTCATACCCTGACCTGTACCAATGCCAATACTTGGCACCATGGTTTTAATATTATGTGAGGGTTATTTTTGGTTCATTCTCCTTGCTATTTCTATAATTTTTATGTGATATTCAGCAGATTTTGTGCATTGTTTTGTGGTTATTAAAATGTAATACCATGTTGATGTAGGTGGAACTTGCAAAACGTTTAGTTGAATGTTCCTTTGCTGATCGTGTGTTTTTCTCGAACTCCGGGACGGAGGCAAATGAGGCAGCTATTAAATTTGCAAGAAAGTTTCAAAGATTTTCTCAGCCTGATGATAAAAATCCAGCAACAGAATTCATCTCATTCTCTAATAGCTTCCATGGGAGGACAATGGGTGCCCTTGCACTAACCAGCAAAGAGAATTACAGATCACCTTTTGAACCTGTCATGCCTGGTGTTACCTTCCTTGAATATGGGAACATCCAAACTGCAAAAGAGGCAATTAAACGTGGAAAAACAGCAGCAGTTTTTGTAGAACCTATCCAAGGTGAAGGGGGCATATACAGTGCTACAAAGGAATTTTTGCAGTCACTTCGTAATGCTTGTGATGATGCTGGAGCCCTCCTGGTCTTTGATGAGGTAGGATGTTTCTTTTTGAAAAGTTGTTGTGTAGTGAGTTGGAGTAAATGTCCCATTTGGTGAGTTCCTAGATATTGTTGAGGCAAATTGAATGATCATATATGACAAATAGCAGGTTGCTCTGTTATGTTCTTGAAGGAATAGAGCAGTCCTAGCAGAAAATGTCCATATCTTGAATGGTGTTTGCTTATTGGTGTCAAGTATCCAATTTCATAGATCATTATGTAGACCCCCGCTCAACCTGTTTTGGTGTCAGGCAACCAGATAATCACTTGACTATTTCAATTTATCAGCACAGTCACTCTCATTCAAAATATGCAAAGAGCTTGCTGAATTCTTCAGAAAAGGTGATGAGGTAAAGTAGGCTGGATATAATAGTACGTCTTTAAGGAAATAGCAGTAGAATGGACCTAAATAATGGCTGCTTTGGTGAACAGCAAACTTTTATCAATTGTAGAGGGGCAGGAGTAGAATTACGTACCAAAATTTGTAAGTCATATATCAACTGGTCAGAGAGGTATGAATGTCTAAAGTTTTGTGCACAGAATGGACAACAGAAAATGGCACTAGGGTATACTTGCTTAAATTCTGCAGAATGAGAAGAGAAGCAAAAGCAGCAATAGGACTATGTAAAAAGTATTATATGAGAAGTAAAATTTAAGCAATCTGGGATCCGTTCCTTGGCAAAATGGTCGGTGGACCACAGCTGTAGCCTTGAGGTCAAGGCATCAAAATAGCCTCCTAGCAAAAATTGCCTGGGTTAAGATTGTGTTGAAAAGTTGCCCCCTTGGAGTATGCTTGTGCGGAAGTCTTCTGCACCAGCTTTGTTCATTTATTATGTATTCCTCTCAGATGAATGCTCTTTTATGAATTTATTGGAATGAGTTATACCAATTTCACCTTCACATTAAAGATCCATAGGTTGCTTATTTGGTATTTTATGTTTCCTCCTTTGAGCACATCTGACAAGGCGTGTATTTTCCATTTTGTTACTGTAGGTTCAATGTGGATTAGGCCGAACTGGGTATCTCTGGGCCCATGAATCATATGGAGTAATACCAGATATGATGACACTTGCCAAACCTCTAGCTGGAGGTCTCCCCATTGGTGCTGTCCTTTTGACTGAGAGAGTTGCTGCTGCCGTAAATTTTGGTGACCATGGAAGCACATTTGCAGGTGGGCCTCTCGTTTGTAATGCTGCCCTCGCTGTTTTAAATAAGATTCGTAGGCCTGGATTCCTAGCCAGTGTCTCTAAGAAGGGCAAGTTCTTGAAGGAACTACTGTCTCAAAAACTGGAAGGAAATCCACATGTGAAAGAAATTCGGGGCTTTGGACTTATTGCTGGAGTAGAACTGGATGTGCCTGCAGCACCACTTGTAGATGCATGCAGAAACTCTGGCCTTCTGATTTTGACTGCTGGAAAAGGGAATGTTGTGAGGCTTGTTCCACCATTGGTCATATCTGAAGAGGAACTGGAATGTGCAGCTAAGATTCTGTCAGAGTGCATGCCTATACTTGATAAGAGCAATTCAAACTAATAGAACCAGAGAGAGATGTCAAAGTTTAGTTTCAAGAGCAGTTGATTTATATTTCTGTGGAATTTTTAGCTATAATGAACGAATGTATCAGTAGCAGTTAAGATTTATGTTTCTTAGTCAAGTGTAGCTATGATGGAAGAATTATCAGTACTGTAGTTCTAAATGAAAAGAGCTGAGATATTGTCTGTGTGCCAGTCCTAATGTCAATGTGCATTTCTTCTTTCCTTTATGTGAGCCAATGTCCAGTGAGGGTAATTCCTGAGCTCAGATCACGTGGCAGACAGTTGAGCATCTGGGTTTTGGTAGCTATGGTTCCTTTATGATTTTCATAATTGACAATCATCTTAGTAATTACGATTTGTGGAGGATTGAGAGAGAGAGAGAGAGAGAGAGAGAGGGGTTGATGCTATAAAAATTCATTCCTGAATTGAAGTGTTCATGTGCATTTCTTTTTTCTTTTATTTATCATTCTGCAAGCCAATCTGCGCAATGAGTAGGGTTGGATTAAAAAAATCTCTCAAAATTTTGTTGCCTTTGATTAGAAACACTAATTTTTTCTCTTGAATTGTTTGAAGAGACGATGTTATTACCTCTCCTAGTAAATTTCCTCGATGTTCATTGGCTTGGAGTTCCATAGCAGTGAAGAGTAAATTTTAGCTTAATTTTTTAATCCCTTGTAGGTTTATTTTTCACTGTGGGAATGATTGTTGTTGACCACTTGCTGTTTTATTTGCCCATCCTCTTTTAAGTGGTCCCCACCCCCAAAAAGAAAAAAACGAACTTCTTAAAAAAATGTTGAATCTGGGTTTGTTGAAGAATGCAGAAACTATACTGATGCTACTTGTTAGTTGTTATCTACTATACGTAAAGTTGTTTTAACTCAATTGATCTCTTGGTGGTTTAGTGGATGGTTAATGGGGAAATTTGTATTGGACTATTCGCAATAAGAGATATTAAAAAGCTAAGCTTCCTGTTTTATATCAATTATTTCCTCATTCCATTCTTGATTTGGGTTATATATGCATGGTGCCCCCCCCCCCCCCCCCCCCCCACCCCCCAAAAAAAAGCTTCTTTCTCTTTCCATCCCTTAGATTTGATTCTGATGTTCTAAGAAAAGCCCTCATTGTCAAATGTTATCATAGCCAATTTGGCATGGTACATGCAAACTTAAACAGGATTTCCTGGACATTATATTTGATTCCTTTTTCTATTGTTTTATCCCTTTCTATCAACTTTTTTGGTTATTTGATATGCTAAAAAGAATACTGATTGTGGTAGGGTAAAGAGTTAACATTTGATTACAACTTTTTGTGCGGGTATATGGTGCTGCTGCAAAGAAATGTTTTTGTGGGTCTTCTCTGTGCCAGGGCTAAATTGGAGGGGATCCATTGAATGCTGAAACAGTTGTTCAAGGTGTGAAGAATTTCCTGAACCTGTAATGATTGATGAGGATAACATTGATGGAATTACTTTGGTTACCAGTTTTGATGGCGCAACACAATTTGCAAACGTTCCTTTTCAAGCTAGAGATAGCAAATCAGAACTTGCAATCATGGGGTTTGATACATCATTAGAAAAGGGATATGCCTTGGCTCCATCCTTACCTTCAGCCGAACCATCATCATCACCTGAATTGTCTTTGAAAATGGATGGCTGTTTGAGCAAATCATCTTCTTCTGTTCCATGAGAGGTTTCTGTACAAAGCAATGCTCGGATGAGAAAACCCCCACCATCTGCTCAATTGGTAAAGGTTTCTTTAAAAAAGGAAGATACTTCAAATAAATCTTCATGTAAAGTTCAAGAGACTTCATCCTTAACTGCAAGCACTATAAAGAAATGTATGATCAATCCAGTTGGTATCAACAAGTCCATATTTGACACAATTTGTTGTATTATTTTTAATATAATAAAATAATAAACATTTCATTTAAAATTGGATTTATAAGTGCGAAAACTTTCCTTTGTTTATTTTAGGAAAGTGTGTGTTATATAGTCCCACATTGGAAACCGAGATGTCGGAATCCAAGTTAATTAATAGGTACTGCCTATTAACTTTGATTTAATATCAAAAGACATGACAATGCGTGTGCAATGTACGAGCGAGGACGGTGTACCGTTTGAGCGCGCGCGCGCGGCGTGGGCAGTGGGCTGTTTAGGCGCACGCTTCGAGAGTCATGAACTGTTCAGTAGAGGCACCTCAAACTGTTCAGTAGAGGCACCCTAGAGTAGAAAAATCCGAAGTTTTCTCTGTTCTTGAGTTTTGTTTGTGCTTTGCAAAACTCGGGATCGCTGGTACCTCATAGCACCTTCCGTGAGAGGCGAGTTACGTCTTAAGGACAGCGACATAGTAACTTCCGTGAGAGGCGAATTACGTCTTAAGGACAGCGACATAGTAACACATCTTCGTGTGAAAGCATCTCGGTCAGCTAGCTCAACGAAAAAAGAAAAGAGCACTGCTTATCCTGCTTCCATTCGTAGTCGATTCGAAGGAGGCGAGCACTTTCTGTTACTTGATTTCAGTTAAAACACCATCATCATAACCTTATCTCAACTTCATGGATACATAATTCAATTTTTATGGCACCTGCAATTGAGGAGAAACTCAATGAGTTGCTAGATAAAGAAAGGGGAATAAGCAAACAAAAGTAAGTAATATCTAATCATTTGTAGGTGACTAATTTTATTTGAGATTTTGGTGGTCCTAATGCTTTTAGCAGTTCCAGAGATGGATAAAATAGAGCAGCAATAGTCCTCTCTTTCTTGTGCATTATCTCCTTTTGTTTGGTTGCTTTTTCCTATGAGATCACAGTTAAAGGGTTGTTCTAGGGTACTTCATTCTTCAAATGAACGTGCTGTTGATGTGATTGAATCTGCACTCTGGATAACTTCATCCTTGCTTCGTATAACCAAAAACAGCATATTTTTTAGTGTAAATGTTTGTGCTGACTAGGTTTAGTTGTAGTCTCTGTTTTGTTATGCAATTGATATGGCTACTTGAGGCCACTAACCTTGCATTTAATGACTGACCATTGAATAATAGAAAATATCTATATGTATATACATGGTTGACTTTGTCTTTGAGACATTCAGTTGTTAACAGGATTCAAGCAGATGCTACTTGAAACTTTTGGGCATTTCAGAGGTTTGTTACACATCTTGTTGCTTTCAGTGTTTCTATGTCAGGGTTCACTTGATCATTTAATAATCATATTGCAAATATTGCTTCAATTTCCTGAACAATTCTTTTGGCATTTGCTTTTTCTTCTCCTCTCATCCCTTCAGTGCTCGAGATCTTTCAATCATTCTTGATGCACTTATGAAAACAAATCAGGGACGGTTTTGACAGACATTATCAATAAAAATGGTATCATGCTTCAGTGAACCAATAAACCCAACAACCATGTCAATGGCTGGCAGTCACCAGCAGACTACAAGTTGGTGCTAAAATGGAATGAAAAGCTTAAAATGAATTGGTTATTATCACAGAGGCATAATTTTTCTTTAAACCCTTTTTGGAGAAAGTAAATAAGACTTCACTGAAGTGTTCTGATAAGTTCAAAGATGTCTTGAAGAAGATTCCAAATAGTCTAGTGAGCCTGTTGAGTTCCTTTTAACTGAATTTTTTTTTTTTTTTTGGGAGTTCCTTTAACTGAATTAAAAGCCATGATTATGGGAGATGAATGACTCGCATGTACATGGCTTGAAGTTTCCCAATCGGATAAATCGAACCGGAAAATGAACCGGACTGGGATGAGTGCAATTCAACCCAATCATAGTACAGGTAAGAGGACCCTGGTTCCTACCTGATCGGGTTGAACCAATAAACCCAACAACCGTGGTATTTGCATTCAAAGTTTAAACCCCAGTCTGTGAAATTGAATCACTTCCAATTTGTGAAATTCTGCAACTGCAAATTCGATCAAGAAACAAGAAACAGAAGATGACGAATTCATCGAGGATCAATCGCAGCAGCAACATGGTGAATCCAAGGAACATTTACAATTCGACGGTGTTTGTTCTCCTCTTTCTTCTGCTCAGCGTTTATGTGCTACTTCCAGCCCAACTCTTTGAAGCTGTTCTTGCCCAAGAACGCCTCTCAGTTTCTGCTATCTTCATCTTGGGAGATTCGACTGTCCGTTGTGGCGAAAACTCCTTCTACTCCAATGTGTTCGGTGAAGATTCTCGTTCCTTTCCCTGTAATGGCTCCCAACCAATCCTCATACCGGAGTTGCTCGCTGAGAAGATGGGTTTGCCCCAAATCGCCCAATTTTACAGTCAGAATGGTACAATCGATGGTATCGTCTCAGGTTTGAACTTCGGTTCTTCACCCTCTACGATCATGTCCCAACTGGGTTTACATCCGTTGAATCTGCAGTTGCGACAAACACTTGATACGATTCAATTGTTAGAGCTGCAAATGGGTAGAAAAGAAGTTCAAGGGTTCATGAGATCTTCTATAGTCTATATTTCCATCGGCAAGGACGACTACATCAATCTCTTCTCCAGCGAATCCTCTGAGGCAATGGTCAGGCTTGGCCCAGAAAGGTTCGCTCAGATTCTGGTGGATCAAATTCAGAGAGTGATCAAGGATCTCTATAATGCAGATGTCAGGAAGATTATCCATATGGGAATCGGGCCACTGGGTTGCAGCCCTCGCGTCCTGTATGAGTCTCACGGGTATCGGGTTGGATCGGCTGGGTATGGACGTTGTGTGAATGAGATTAACGAGTTCATCCGTATGTACAACCATATGCTCTCTGAGAAGCTTTCTGAGCTCAGATTGGAGCTGCCAGATAGTGAAATCATATTCTGTGATGTATACAGAGGGATGATGAAGATTATAAACCATCCGGGTCGATACGGGTTCAAAGATGTGACTCAGGCTTGCTGTGGTGATGGAAGCTATGGTGGAAGGATTGGGTGTGTTTCAGAAGAGCTGGTTTGTGAGGATCCTTCAACTCATGTGTGGTGGGACTTGTATGATCCAACAGAGGCTGTGAACATGTTGCTGGTTGACTCTATCATGTCCAACCAGCCTCTAGGACAGCTTTGTACTCCAATCACAGTTCAACAATTGGCTTATATCTAAAGCAGCCGTCTCAGCAGTTCAACTACCAGCTTACATCTATAGCTTCTTTGAGTACTTCCTCACTGTTCCATTCTGAAGAGAATGGGAAGAAACACAATTGATGCCCCAAAAGAATCCCAGAGGCATCTGCTGTATAAGAAAAGCTTCTAAACAATCACTTACCATGATTAATCATCAAAACATATCATGTTTTGTATATCACCTTTGTAATACCAATGTCAAGGCACAAGGGTAGTTTCGACACTCTGTTATTTTACCATGGCTTCCAATGATCAACATTAAATTGTCTTTACTCGTGCACTGAAGAGGGATTGAATCTGTGTGTGGATTAACTCAAAGCCTCAACTGGAAGATTTTCATAAAGCCATGAAGAGAGCAAGTGTTCTTACTGTAAAAGGTATGGGTCAGAACCTGTGGATTTGAATTGTTGTTCTCTAAATGCTAAAAGATGGGAAGAAGTTCTTGAATCAATGGTTCTGCACTGCTGTAGTTAATTTATCTGTAATACTCAAGAGTAGTAATGATGTATTAGTAGCAGTTAAGGTTTATGTTTGTTAGGCAAAGCTATGATGGAAAAATGCATCAGTGATGCAGTTGGAAATGAGAGGAAAGAGGGGAGATGTATTATCTGTGTGCCAGTCCTATTGTCAATGGGCATTTCCTTTTCCCTTAATGTGACTCAATGGCCAGTTGCTGTATGATCACCCCCCACCCCTCTCCTTTCTAATCCTTTCAAAGTCATACGGAAGGTAATTCCATAACTCAGACCAAAGGGGAGACAGTTGAGCATCTAACTTGTGGTATGTATCATTTATGGTTCCTCTGTTTAGGGCAGCTGTATCTGCTGTGGTGGACCATTCCCTTTTCAATTGAGGAACTTACCCTGGCCCTCTTATGGTTTTCATAATTGACAATCATCATATTAATCATGATTTGTGGAAGATTGAGATAGAGAGAGAGGTTGATGTTATGAATAATGTCATTCCTGAAGTGTTCGTGTGCATTTCTTTTCTTTATCATTCCTGCAAGACAATCTGCGCAATGAAGATGATTGGATTAACAAAATGGAATAGGATTTCAGTTAAGTGTTCTGTTAAGTTCAAAGATGTGTTGAAGAAGATTCCAAGCGGTCTAGTGAGCCTGTTGAGCCCCTTTAACTGAATTAATGGCCATGATTACCGGAGATGAATGACTCGCATATGCATGGTTTGAAGGGTTGGCCTCTTCACTATGACTTTCACAGTGATTCCCTGCATCATTGCATCACAAGATAAACACCAGTACATCACTTCTAAACCATAACCTAGAAATGAACCAATTGATATCACACGCAAAACCAAGTTATCATCCTTGATTCTCTGTTTCCGAAGTCCCAACTCTATTCTCTGCTAGCCTCCAACATCTCCAATTCTTGGTTGATAATCTCTATTCAAGCTTTGGGTTCAAATTTGTTCATTTGACCTTAACGAGTTGTACATCTTTTCTTGATGTTCCTTCCCCTTTAATGTCGGCTTTTCAAGTGAGAATCTAAATTTCACTATATCTCAGATTTCCTTCTCATCCTTTCCTCACAATCTTCTCTCTCAGTTTTGTTTTCTCAAACTCTCCAATAATAATATTTTCTTTTGGCCTTAATAAGTCTGTGTCACGCTGATTTGTCACCCTTAGCCAGAAAAGATTAGATTGCCAGAATATTCATTCAATACGTAACGAAACCAACAACTTAATCCGATCCGTATACACGGGTCATGTATGGATTAGCTTTCCATTTCACATTTGTGAGATACCCTATACCTGTAACATGATAGAGCTTAAAGATAAGGATCGATGTAGCCAACTCCATTTAGTTGAGATAAGATGTCATATTGTGAAGAAGCTTACGCACACATATACTTGGAAAAGCATGCTTCATTGTGATAACGATTGCTCATCATCTTTGTAACATTTTGAGTTTGTTTTGAAACGGGTCAAGTAACACAACTCATAAAATAAGAATCTGAAATCATCTTTTGGTTGTCTTCTATTCTTTGGCAGGGATGGATATCTGTCACTATTTTTGGCTTGGTGTGACCTGCCCACTTATTAGTAACTTCCAGAACCACAACTGTGTAGCCTAGTTGGAAGAATCAACACCAAACGATTAAGAAGTCACAAGTTCAAGTGCTCAACTTCCCTTGAGGCTTTGCCTATCTAAAACCAGTGACTTCACTTCAGAATTTGAGACATGTTTTGACCATTCTCCAGCATCACTGAACTGTGATATCCAAACTCCACAGCCATTGAGAAGGCAGATAAAGTTTGATTGAGATCCATAAGCATTGGAAATTGACAATATTAGAAACGTAGTTCTTAAACAACTGAAATTTTTTTTCTTTATTATATATGTAACCGGGCAAGTGAATTTTTAAAATAAAGTCCTATTACCCAGCAACTATGTGACTCACATATCATGCAAAGTAGATAACCTAAACATGACTTATTCTGTGACAATCAATCACACAAGTGGAAAACCTTTTCTTATGCTACGTTAGTCTCTGAGATTCTCCTGCTTTCGAGTGTCTTCTCATACTCTTCGATAGATTTGAACAGCTCTGAGAAATTGCCCTTCCCAAAACCTCCACAACCACCCTTTTGGTATGTCTTACCCTCTTCATCCTTCAACATACACCCAATCCTCTGGATTATCTCTATAAATATGGTTGGCCTGCAATCCACAGAACCAAAGAAGTAAGATTTCAATTGGAAGCTTACAAGAACAATAGTGTGCTTTTCAAACCAATTAAACAGCTAAATCTCAATTTCATCAAACAGTTCTGATATTAGACAGCCAAAAGCAGAACCAGGCCCTAATATTAGGTCAGACAAAAGCTGAAAGACAACTAATGGCAGGACCCAACACATGTTCAACGTTCAGAGGATCAAAAGATGGGAATCCAGAAAACTAATGGAATAATGCTATTAACGTTACCTGTCACCAACAGGCTTGGTGAAGATCTGAAGCAGAGTCCCCTGATCATCTCTATCCACCAATATTCCCAACTCTTCACACTCCTTTATCTGCTCATCTGACAAGATATCACCAGCCCTGTTCTTCAAATTCTTGTAATATGTTGGTGGTGGTGATGGCATGAACTCAAACCCACCAACTCCACTTCTCTTCCTCATCTCCCTCAATGTCCTGAATATATCTTCAGACATCAAAGCCAAGTGTTGCACTCCAGGACCATCGTTATGCTCTAAGTAAGTCTGAATCTGACTCTTCCTCTTTGTTCCAAACACTGGTTCGTTCATCGGCAACAACACCATCTCATCGTTGTTCGCCAGAACAACAGAGTTCAATCCACTTTCAGTAGTGCCCACATCCTCTGTTGTGAACTCTGCAAATTCATGGAACCCAGTGAATTCCTTGACGTAAGCCACCGCTTTACCCAGATCAGTAACGTTACCAACAGCATGATCAAGTCGACGAATCCCAAAATCGAGAAGAGGGAACGAAGATGATCCATCGACCTTCTCAAATCGGGGAAGAAAGAGTGGGTCAGGAGTCCTATGGCTGACATAGCGAAGGACCACATCGCCGTACAGATGGACCTCTGCAATGACGGCGGCGCCACCGGCGAGTTCTATCGGAGAAGACGAAGGTTTGGCGCCGTTGGCGACACTGGCGTTGAAGGCAGCGACGGCATCTTCGACCTCGATGGCGATGGCTCGGACGCCAAGGCCGTGAGTGGAGGCGAAAGAGACGACAGAGGAGTGGGATACTGTGGGGATAGCGGCAGTTCCGGCGAGGCTGTCGGAATTGGAGATGGAAGGAGAGTAAGGAGAGGTGAAGAGGATGTTGAAGTCGCCGGAACGGAGGAGATAAGAAGCGTGGACTTGGTTGCCGGTGGAGAGGTCGGATTTAGCAACGATGGGCATGCCTAAGCCCCAAGAGAAGCGATTTGCAGGGTTAATGGCATCAGTGCACCAGAACTCTATGTGGTGAAAGCGTTTCACGCCGAAACGATCGGATTTAGGGTTCCCGCGAACGAAATTGGCAAAGCCCACTAACTTGAAACCTGTCTCCACCATTGTTTTCTGTCTCTCCTCCTTTACCCTACAACACAACACAGAAAATCATCTTATAAAACACCAGGAAACCTCAAATCTGCTTAAATTTGGTCCATGGAAACAAAATTATAGGTTTGTGATTCATGAACCTCACAAATAACAATCAATCACAATCACAATTCCTTTAAAAAAAAACAAATCTATCTAAATTCCTTTTGGCCTCAAGTAGGTGAGTTCCGTGTTCATAATTTTCTTTTTTTTTTTTTCTTTTCTTCTGGTAATGGTTGTGAAACAACCCATCAGAGTTGAAGATGATCCAGAAAACTTTCTAACTAAAAATGACAATCTATGATAACTAATATGGTTCCGAAGGCATCATAGATACCCATTACTTTACTTAACATAGAATCCTGCACACCCAAGACATCACAGTAGAGTTGGAGACCTGCACGAGCTAATAACGGAATGTGTAACAGAAAATTTTTCAACCTCAGAGACCTTCCAAGTTCCAAATCAATCTTATCTCAAATCAAATATTCCAAGTTCACCACTTCACCCTTTGACACTACACCCAGACCTAACATATCCTTTTACCCTTATAAAATTAGAAAGAAAGAAAACACACTTACTGAACGTAGGAGAATATCTCTTGTTTGCTTCAACCGATCTCTACTTCTGGTTTCTCTTCTCTTCTCTTGTCTGTACAGTAGAATGGAAGATATCGTAGGAAGGGATGGAAATATATAGACTTCTAAGAAAGAGGAGAAGGCGGGCAAATCTGTAGAAGATAAAACCATGTGACTAAAAGATAAGTTTATTTATGAAAAAAATTGATAAATTTTACATCTTCAAGATATGAATGGCTGAGGCCACGTTGATTTTAGTTATCTGACTAGATGAGCATTCTGGAAAGAGCTTCTTGCCAAAATGGTGATCTAAGGTGAAAATTTATGTTTTTATTCTTTTTAAATAATACAGAATATGTTATTTTCAGGTTACTTTGAAGCTTTTCTTTGGGGGGAAAAAAGAACTGGATATAAGACAAGAGAAAAATCAAAAGAAGATTACAATTTCTACAGAGACCTAAAAAAATTTTGTATTACTTTACTTCAATCAGTGGGACAGAAAGACAATCAACAAAGTCGAATTGCTTACAGAATGATACAAGACAATCTTTAACTGCTAGTTAAATGCAATTTATTATTCTCATTAAAGGGGGAGAAAAATTTTCAAATTCGTAAGGAGGCTCGATAAGATATATACGCCCCTTCTTCAACTGCCATTGGATCAGAAATTTTGAATTTTTTTTTTTTTTGTGATAATAAGTACTTTATTAATTGAGAAGAAAGCCTCGAGGAAGCCTACACATAAGGGAATCAAAAAGCAGGATCCAAGTTAAGAAGGGGGTGGGAAATGTCTCTACACAAACCAATCATGGGTTAATGCTATAGATTTCGTAAGCCCGTCTACAGCAAAATTCGCCTCTTGGGGAACATGAGCGAAGGTACATGTAGTGAGCGATTTAGCCAGCTTGATGATGTCGTTGATTAAGTGGTGAATTCTCTAGCTACGGCAAGATGTTGGATTGAGAATAGTGAGGACGAGTGCCTGATTATCGCTTTTCACATGGACATTCGAGAGCCGATAATCACGTGCAAGGGAGAGTCCACGCTGAATGGCTTGTGCTTCTAAGATGAGAGAGTCTTGACATCTTGGCCAAAAGCAAATACCACTAATGGTTATAGTCGCGTGCTATCCCACCAATTCCTCATCGAATTGGTTCTGAGAAGGAGGATCCTTCCACATTAAGTTTGATCTGGCCTGGCATCAAGGGTTCCCATCAAATGAGCCTTAGTATTGCTCACTATGGTTTTGGAGAGAATGATGGGGAGAATTCAATGAGAGCTTGGCGGAACCTCTATAGTGTCTCCTGTGGCTGCAATGTTTGAGGTGAGTAAGTGATAAAGGTGTAGTAACCTTAGAGAGTCCAATAGGCTATGAGGGTGTGAATGGCTTGTTGGTTCTTTGAGGATGATGGGGTAGAGTTGGAGACAAGGGCCTAAAGTTGAGGACTGAAGGGTTGCGTTGGGTCTCCCTAATGAAGATTTAAGGTATGCCATAAGTGAAGGGTGAAAGGACAAGTTGTGAATAGATGTTGGGTGGAAGCATTGTGGGTACCATAGGTGGTGCACTGGGAGGGTACTTGGCAACCTCGCGATAGCAGCAAGTCTGTTGTGGGTAGCTTGCCATGGATAGCTTTCCATAAGAAAAAAAATGATGCGAGGTGGGAGGGGGAGATGCCACAACTTTCGCCAGTTGAAAGTGGATGATGGAGTACAGGTTTTAGGAGGATCCGATGTCAGTCGATATGCTGAACTAACTGTGAACATACCTATCAAGTGAAGCTTCCAAATGAGCCGATCTGCTATTGGGATCAGTGGAAGGGGAATACTGAGGATCTTTGAAGCCACATCGGGAGGCCACCAATCAAGTACTTTTGTCCTGATCCATGATCCTACCTCAGAATTAATGAATTTGGACACCTTGAGAGGCAAGGAAGCTGCTGGATAACACCCCCTGTCCTGAGGGTGTTGGATCACAAAGTTGAACTAGAAGAGTTAGGTTGGACAAGATAGAATCAACCTAGCTCGACTTTAGTCAAAGGTTCGCAGCACAGTGTTTCAATTTCAAGCAGGTAGGTTGCATGTCCATAATTTTCTCTTTTTACTTTCCCTCTGGTAATGGTTGTGAGACAACCCAGTTGAGTTGAATGTGATCCAGTGACCTTTCTAACTAGAACTGACAATCTATGACAACAAAATTGGTTCCGAAGGCATCAATGGATACCCATTACTAAACAAATTTCACCAGCACACCCAAGACATTACAGTAAAGTTGGAGACCTGTTCAATTTCAAAATTCCAAAGTTGGTTTAGACCAATCACCTTGACTCATGGGGTATGAAAATAACTTGGTTTAGATAATTAACACCCTTACGTACATGTACCCTTCTATAATGTCACGTTTCACTCCTCAATCAATACCCTATTGGCAATGACTAGTGCCTCTTAGTAAAGATGTTAGGGTTTGATTCTCCATGATGGGATACTTAAATTTAAATTAATACTTATCATATGGGAGTTTTAGTTTTCCTAAGGTGGTTAGTTAACAATATGCTAAGGGCAAACCTCCTTCCACTGTAAGGCTGTTGTGTTGTGACCCATGGTCACCCGTTTAAATTGAGAAATGGCAACCTGCCTATGAAGTAGGAGTTAAGGCTGCATACATCTTTGCCCTCTCTAGACCGTGGTTTGAGAACTCTACCTTGAAGGTTTGCAGGGGCGGACCTATGAAGGGGTCGAGGGGCCCGCCCGAATTTTTAAAATTTTTATATAAATTCCTAATTCCTTTTTTTTTTCCACTTTTCTCTTCCCATACGTGAAATGTCGCTATTGGCCCCCCAATATCGAGAACAATATTTAAAGGAAAATAGGCACATATGCATTCCTAATTAAAACTAATCCTCAATTCCTATTTATTCCCCCACTATTCTCTCTATCTTTCTTCCTATTTATTCTCCCCCCGCTTCTATAAACCCGGTTAAAGGAAATTTTGAAAAACATCTTATTAGGTATTCAAAGGTATTTAAAAATCAAAATGTCATTCACAATTGAAAGAACCTTCAATCCCATTTATTCTCTCATATCCTCTCTCCTCTTTTCTTCTTATTTATTCTCTTCATTTTCTTTCTTTCTATTTATTCTCCCGCTCTATAAGCGTGGGTTAAGAAAATTTGGGGAAAAAAATCTACTCGCAATTAGGTACTCCTCTTCTCAATTTATTTATCGTTCTCTTTTTATCCTTTTTTTATTCTTTTTATTTGATTTTATATTCTATATTTCTTTATTTCTTCCGCAATTTTTTGTTATTTGATTTTGAGTTGTGAATAAAATATCTATAGTTACTACTTAGTAGGTAACTAATTGCCATTGATTTGCATCTCTTACCTAAAAAAAAATTTGGTTTACATCTCCTACCAAAGAAAATATTGGCTTGCACAACTTTAGGGTAGTCAGGATATATTTTTCTATATTGTTGCTTAATTACCATATTTTGTTGAAAAAAATATCATTATCAATAATTTACTTTTTGTTTTTCAAATATGTGTAGCCCCCACAAAATATATATGGGTCTATTTTTTAATATATAAAATAATTTAGAGGTGGGACCTCAAATGAATCTTATAAAGGCCCACATAATGTGTGATAAAAAAGCATTAGTGCTTCCCTAACAAGAAGGTTATCTAGCTTTCGTTCTTCAACCCCCCCCCCCAATCCGCCCTTGAAGGCTAGAATGAGATCTCATGTGTTGGAGCCTTTTTTGGACTTGGAATTGGTTTTGCCATTATGGTGGGTTTTTTTCCTTAGTTTCAGTCTAAAAATTGGTATACAACATATTTTGGGCTTTTGAGCACAATGATACGAAGAGATTATGTAAAATCAAATCCACAAAGAGTATGATTTAGTGGGAAACTATGATCTAGTGGGAAAATAGGACAGACTATTTTTCCAAAGCAAAGGGCATAGACTTATTTATGCCCAACTTCATGTAAATAAATATCTTTATCTTTGTTGATTTGCTTACGACATAATTCATAAGTAAAATAAACAAATACCATCAGTATTGAGACCAAGGGTCTCAAGGGAGCTCCTAGAGGATTTTTTTTGTTTTTTTTTGAGGGGGTGGGGAAGGGGCCTCCAGGGAGACGGGGAAGAGGGGGCTTCACCCTAGCATACTCTCTATTTTCTCTTTGATAACGAATCCGGATCTCCCTGTCGGAGGAGCGCAGAGTGCTCTTCCATGGATTCCTGACCACAAAGCTCGATGGGTCCCCACTTGGTGTTGAAAAGTTAAATCCTTTCTACATTTTTCAAAAAATGTTTTTCACCGTGGGGGCCATATATGTGGCAAGAGCACTTTGTGCTCCCCATCAAGGTCGGTGATCCGGACTCTCTGACAACGTCTATCTCTCTCTTGTAAGACGTTCTCTCTCTCACTCCCTCTTTTCCTTATCTCTCTCTCAAATTAATTTTAGCATGAGATTTCCATTTCTCCTCAAATCTAAATTTTTTATTAATCTTTATGTGGAAGAGATTGTTAAAAGCCAAACCAGCAACAATAAAAAAAAAAAAAAGGAATAATTACTGTTGACCCCTTGTACTTTAATTTTATTACTACTTTATCCCCTGTACTTTTTAAAATTACTATTCCAACATTTAACTTTGTTAACAATTACTAATGCCCCCTACCGTTAAGCTCAGTCAGTTTATTGATGATGTGGCATTTATATATATTTTTTCAAAATCCCAAAATAACCTTGCAATAATCTTTTTACTTATTTGCACTTTTTTTAAGTTATAATACAACCCTTAATAGGAAAAAAAATAACTTTAATTTCACTTTTTTTTTAAAAAAAGAAATCACCAAATAAAGGAAATATGTGATTTTTTTTCTCTAAAAATAAATCACCAAATAAAGGAAAGATGTAATTAAATAGAAACTAAAATATTAAGAAATATCAAACTTAATTCAAAGCTGAAAATTGAAAATCACCTAATATATGATGACCATTATGTATGTTACCAAGTTTTCTATCAATTAGATCTTACATGCTAATTTGTTTGTAAAACTTCCATCATGATAATGATGAAAAATTTAAGTGGAATATGAAAGTTTCAACAATCATAAGTATGTGGTCCAACCAAATTCCTAATTCTAAAATATAAGATTTTAAGGATATAATTGACATGCAATATAGTTTCTATAAATGAGGGTAATGCCATATTTTTTACTTGTTAATTTTAAGGACAAAGTAGACATTTCATATTTGATGTTAACAGCCACTTAACACCTTTAAAAGTGAAGGGAGCAATAGTAATTTCACAAAGAAGGGGGTTTGATTAGTAATAAAACAAAAATATAAGGGGACAATAGTAATTATCCCAAAAAATAATAATATATATATATATATATATATATATATATAAAAATAGTAAAGGAAAAAAATTCATCTATCTTTATATATTTATCTTACTTCCTTTTCAAAAGTTTCATTTCTGGTTCCCATAAAAGGTGAAGTTTTACCTTTCGCTCTGTTTGATATTTAAAATGTTCAAATTATCATTTATTATTATCCTTAAATTACTTTTTATTTTTATTCATTTTATACTTTTGTTTTTTATTTATTAGAATCCATTATATGTGATTAGGAGTGTTTTTTTTTTCTTATTTCTTTTGTTAATTTTTTATTTTTTATATCTTCATTTTTCTTCATGTGGACTCTTATAAAAGAGCAAGAAATCAAAAGATTACATTTTCCTTTATTGAAATCTGATACAAATGGAGAATGAAAATAAATACATCTAATTAATCACTGGAAAAAGGAAGAAATAAAAAATATAAAAAAAGATGTCAAGGTATATATGCATTCCTACAAAGAAGAAAAAAAAAATGTTTAAAAATTTAATGTAATTGATTAAAGAGATAAAAATAATGGGTATTGGGCTATTTTAAAACAGAAGTATTCCCTTATTTTTGGTGTATAAAAGAATATCATCATCCCAACAATTATGGGCCCTAAGTCCTAACCTTCCTTCGAGTCTTTCTAGCTATCTCAAAGATTTTGATGAGCTTTCATGAAAGAAAGAAAGAAACACATCAACTTAAAAGGAAGAATGGAAAAGCTAAGAATGAAGGCCATGCACAGCACAGCACAGAGCCCTTTTATTGAATTATTTATTGACGGTAGATTAATATACCATGAAGACCTGCAAGTCATACATCTTCTCTTCTTTCTTTCCTTTATTCCGCAACAACATTTAACTTGAGGAGTTCTCTCAACACCGCATTTACGACCAGTGCGTAGACTCTTTTGGTGGCATATGAGGAAACATTCTTCAAGAGGCAAATTACATAACTGGCAATCATTTCCTGCTTCTCCACCGATTTCCTCCACTTCCTTCGTTTCCCTTCCTGCACAGTCAAATTAACACTACTCATGTCACTCACCCTGCTTCATAACCCAAAAGAGAGAGATAGAGAGATTGATCACCTGATTCAACTGATGAAAATAGGAGAACAATGAGAAGTAAGTAAACAAGGATCTTGGGAGCAATGACAATCTTTAAAGCCATTTTAGAGGACTGCTTCAAACTTTTTGTGTTAGACGATGCTCTATGTTGTATTCTCCATCGATCTCCTTATATATATTGCTCCACAATCTAAACAATAATCTGTTTTTTCTCACTCATTGGTGGTTGTTAAAATCGTCATAGATATTAGAGAAATAATCCGTCTTTTTTTTTTTTTTCTTTTTTTCTTTTAGGTAGACAAAGAGAAATAATCTTCATGAATATGGAAAGTGTGTAGAAAAAATGGTGCGTTCAAACACGGAGATCTAGGCAGCTGATTTTCAAAATTAGTGAACAGTGAATTTACGGTTCATGGTTGAATTTCTTCTTAAAATCTCTCCTTCGACTATCAATAGGAGGGAATTTACTTTATTGCATAACATTCTATCGAAAGTTGTTGAGGAATCTAAATGAAACACGGAGATTTCTACAAAGCTGAACTCAAAAATTTTTTTTAGTTAGACACCCCAGTGAATTGTACTGTTCATGGTTATACAATAATGTCTTCACACCCAAATCATCGCCCGCAAACCAATAGGGAACCCCAAAAGGTTACTTAAGATGTAATCAGGAATGTCCTGCTTGATGAATCTACAATAGGAGAAAGAGAATATTTATCAAATAAACCTTTTAGACAAGGTATATTATAACGATATTTTTTTTAAATAAGCAATGATTTAATTGTTTTCAATTATTAAATTTAATAAATATATTAATAAAAATCAAATTTTGGAGTGTCTGTGTTCTTTAAATATAGAGTGGGTGCCACTGTCATTGAACTTTAAAAGTTGCATGTACTGCCTCTGCTTTCCAAACTAATTGGCAAATTTGAAAGTTAATTTGTAATGGTCAAGCTAACATTACTTTGTTGCTTTCAGGTCCAAGATAGGATTTCTTTGTCAGGTTTTTGTAGAATTTGCAGAATTTGTTGCTGCGATTAAATCCAACACTCCTGGAATAGACAGTGCCATCATTTCTGCACATTGTCATAATGACCTCGGCCAAGCTTCTTCTAGTGCGATTATGGTAATTCATTGATTTTGGTTACAGAATATCCCCTTTTCTTGTTATCATGTCTTTGGTATAATCTACACTTCAATTCAGGGAGCAATTGCTGGTGCAAGGCAATTAGAAGTAATCGTCAATGGAGTTGGAGAAAGAGCTGGAAATCCTTCCCTTGAAGAGGTACTGAGTTTATACATGAAGATTATCATGAAACAGCTGGAAATCCTTCCCTTGAAGAGGTACTGAGTTTATACATGAAGATTATCATGAAACAGCTGAAGTTTATTTTGAACTTGCTAATCTTTTCTTTTCCTTTCTGTTTTTATCCTTCAAATTTAGGTTGTAATGGCACTAAAATGCCGTGGGGAGAAGCAGGGAGGGTTTGATACTGGGATTAACACTAGGCATATTGTTGCGACTAGCAAAATGGTATTTTCAAGTGTTATTTCAGAGTACTTTCTAGTTTAGTTTTTGGTTGAGTCCTTCTCCTCAAAAGCTTCTGAACCTTAGTTTCCTTACCTAGGTAGAAGAGTATACTGGATTCAAGCTTCAGCCACACAAACCTATTGTTGGAGCTAATGCTTTTGTTCATGAAAGTGGTGTCCATCAGGTTTGCATTTCTTTTTTATGAGATACTCCCCAGAAAACTCTTGTTTTCTTATGATTCCCCTGTTTTTAGCAACTATTTTTCGACTTTTTAGCTTGCCAAATTGAGTGATTGTTGGTTGAATCTCAAATGGTTATGAATTAACAACATATATCTAATTTTCGCCTTTACTAAAGCAATGAATGAATTATTATATTTGAAATCAAACCAGGTTTTACCCATGGTTTTGATTTTTGTTGAGGTCGAATTAGAAGACTCTTCTTCTAGTTACGATGGAATACTGTCACTGTTTAAAATACACAAATCCTCTCTTCTCCAAAGTTTATTCTGCTCATCCCATGCTTGTTTAAAATTCCAGATTCATCATTTTCTCTATTTGTTATTGATGATTTGCCCTAGTCTTTTTGGTTTTGAATTGTATTGACATGGCTGATCTCGACAGATATTAGACTGATATGGTTGATACGCAATACTACTTGATAAACCTTGTCCTATGGTTCTGATATTTAACATAAAAGCTAGGTAAACACAATGCCCACAAAACATATTTATATACCTTTTTTGTTATAAATGGTTGTTTTTGTATTAGAAAAAGGGGGGACACAGAAAAGGCAATCTCCTAGAACCCCAATCAGAGGAAGGAGATTCCATCAAAGGAGAGCATTCCCTTCTAACCAGAATCCCATGCAGGAAAAGGAAAAAATCCATTACATTCTAAGTAAACATGAGCTTCTGCATACTTTTGAATAAGGCTCATTAGCTCCATTGGAAAATCACTGGGTGTTCACTCTTCCTGTCTCTGTGTCAACCGGATGCCAGTCATGTCTCTGTGTCAACCAGATGCCAGTCATTAAATCAGAAAAATTGCTCCCAATATTAAGATTTTTATCACCCAATAGAAACAGAAGTAGAAGTCACTTAAAGATATCACATGTTATGCTTTTTTTCATGTACATGGATTCTCTTAGGTTGCAATTGAACAAAAATAAATTAGGTAAAATGGAAGTTTTATTTTATTCCTTCCTGTTGAAGTGAACTCTTACAAATGTTCACAAGGACTATATCCCTTTACTTCCAATTTATTTTGGGAGAAACTTCCCTACAATTTCAGAGTGCAATGCCTCTCTCAAATGGGTTTTGTTTTATTATTCTCTCCTTCTGAACATGTAGGTCCCCATATGGAGAATACCTTTTCCAGGAATCAGGACCATTATTGCTGTGGCATTCAGATTCCTCCCCCACAGTGGTGTTATGTGGAACCTTTCCCCGTTATTTTTATGTTCAAGAGGACATATCCATTTACTCCTAATTTATTTTTCTGGTCATGAAATCAATAAACTCTGGCAGATAATTACTGTTAAGACCATTTAATGCATGATTAGAATCATACGAGTGAGTAATTCAGTTTTGTGCATCAATCTTTTCCAAACCATTATCTCTTGAAGATGGTGCAGTAAAAGTCACTCCTATTTATTTCCTCATGTCATTTAGGTATTTTTTTTAATAGAATTTTATAGAAAGAGAAGCTTACCAAACTTTGATTTTTCCTTTGCTTATATATTCATCTTCACGGTAGGACCTGATTATGGAGAGATGATGTTCTTGTTAGATATTCTTAATTATTGGAACCTAGAAATTGGAGTCTTTTTGGGGAAGTCAGAATTCAGGGACAGATATACTGGCAAGGAAAATTTAAGAACATGAAGATTTTGGAATAAAAGAATATCAGGAAAGTAAAATAGAAGTTATTAAAAATCCGATGGATAGAGTCCTCAAGGAGATGTAGGTATAGTTACTGATATGTCAGAATGGATCTAGCTTTTGTGTTCTGCAAAATATGCTTTCATTTGGTGCCATGGTTTTCATTATTGAATATAGTTTTCTATGTAACTTTAATGACTAGGTTGCCCTGGTACAAAATGTTCGAAATGAACAGGTACTGTACTGTTAACTGTAGTAAGTAATATTTGCAAGTGTCAAGGTTTTCTTTAATTTCTTTCAGATCATTTAAATTCGCCAATTATGTATAAATATTTTAGTTATTTCCCAAAGCAATTTTGTTAATAAGGAGAACACATTCCTAATGTTACATATATTTCTTTTTAATCCCAAGATTCCTTTTGATTGCTTGACTTCAGGATGCACTAGGTTTTAATGGACTGTAAACAAGTCACTCATTGCTAGTTGATTTGAGAAGCAAAATAACACTTCCATTCATTGCATTAGGAAGAGTTCAGGAATTTTTCTTTATTGTTATCCTCTCTAATAAGTGAAATCTGCTAGACCTTTCAACACTTTTGAGTATGTTGCAGCCTGCAGCTACTCATTCTCTACTCAAGTTTTGTAGCTCTAGATGCCTTATAGTTAATAAAAGCACAAGGATTCAACAAGGCTCATGCATACTGACAAAGATGCAGATTTTCATGGAAGGGAGAAGTATATCAACATCAAAGTTCCTCTTGACTCCCTGTACCATGAAAGAAAATGTTATCATGCTTGTGTTTTGTCAGTCTCAACCATCAGATACAAAAATCCTGTTTCAAGGAAATCAGAATATGGTACTCAAAGCAGGTGCTTTTATTAAATGCTAGTCTAATATGGTTGCAGAATCTATATTAGAAGGATTGCTGACACTAATATACAGAGTCACAGCACAATTTATTCATACACCATCTTAGCTTTGATTCGTAGAACCAATCTTAAGGTCTGCAACCACTTCCTAACTACAATCTGCATTCCTTAGTTTGATAGTATTGAATTAATGTACTATACCTTAAACAGCAGTTTGTTTATATAGGCAAAATACTAACTTTGTTGTGGTGAATGCATAAGTTTTTGTAATGTTCTCCTTAGGTCTCGCTTCTCTTTGGTTAAATATGAAAGTAAGTGGTCATTGTATCCCAGTGCACACTAGTGAATTTGGGGTTTCCAGAACATGTAGAAAGTTTCTTATGAGGATCTCCATCTCTCTCTCAGCCTCCCCCTCCCTGTCCCCCTCACAGTTTATCTTTGCAAAATTGGGTTTGTTTGAGCCTGGTATATTTTTGTCTTTTGGGTGATCAGTAGAACTTTTCCTGAACAGAATAATTGCCTTTCCATTTGTTTCCAGTTACCAGTAACACTTATTGAGTGCTCCACAAACTTGGTGTCGAAAGGCACTGAGACAACAACATCCACAAAAGCTGTAGTCCAAGAGGAGGAAATCCACAAATCTACACAAACAAGTAGTAATGGAGTAAATGCCCCCTATACATTCAGGTATGGTAGTTCATGCATTTCCCTTGTGAATGTTTTCTACTTCTAAGTCTAATCATACATTTCTTCTTGCCTGCCAGAGCAACTAGTGAAGGAACAGACATCCTAGTGTCTAGCATTCTTGCCTGTGTGGGTGCTCTTAACAAGGTGATGAGCTCTTCAGGTATATGGTAAGCTCGCTGGTAGCAGGAGGTTGTCAACTGGATCTTCTCATCAATCATTTCACTGAAACATAGTAAAAAGTTGGCCAAAGATGATTATTTATAGGTTTCTGCTTAAATCTTTTCGTGTCTTCGTTATGTAACTGGCATAAGAAGGGACCTGGTTTATCCCTCTGCCATGGTTTCTGGTGTGTATGTATAAGGTGATTGTTCCAATTCAACTTCCTATGGTGTTTGTATAGTATCCTTGATGGATGATACGTGATCGAAGCTTTATCTAAAATTAGTAAATGCTAATAGTAATCACTATATGCAAGTATAAGGTCCTGAATTTGACCCCTTATACTCATAAAGGGGTGTTTAATGTTCTTCATGGCTTTCAGTGAAAGTTGAATGTTATCACTTATCACATGGTCCATGCAGTTAGTATGGATATACGGGACAGTCGTCATTTGGGTTGACATGTATCATTCTGCAGAGTAAAGGACATTCAAATGCCACATCATAGTCTAAGAGAAGAAACAAGTTTAGTTCTCCACAATTGACATATACACTGGCCTCTTTGACATAAATTTTATGTTCAGGGGATTGCAATTTGTTAAATAAGCCATTTCGATGATCAAGAATATATAGTGTTTTACAAGATATTCAACAGTTTCAGGATTGTATTGTGGAGTGTGAGTTTCAAACTTATCTCAAGGTCTTCCAACTGTATTGTGGATTCTTTGACCAAGATTGCCCTATGGATGGAGTCTATGATTTATTGGTAATATACCCATCCTTGTATCCTTCAATTATGTTCAGGGGATTGTAATGACTTTCCTGACTCAGTTTCTCAATAAATTTGTCTTTCCCAAAGTAAAAGAAAGTGTTTTGTCATAGTTAGCCACTAAAATTGGGCAAGTAAGATTCATTTTTCCTAAAACATAATATCACATATGTGTTAGGTCCCTTCAACACTTCTCCCCCCCTCAACTGTTGAAATCAAGCAGAGTGGCTTAAAGTCCATTGAAGTCCTAAATCTTAAAACTTTTACATTTGCATTTGCTAAAACCAAAACTCTGTGGACCCCTTTAGAAAGACATCTACAATAATAGAATGTCAAGGGACCAAGAGGACAAGAAGAGAGGTCAAACAGTGAAAAAAAAAACCCACTTGGCTCATATTAGGGGAATGAATGAGAATGTTATTGGAGTTAGCCGTAGAGCTAATCTATTATGTACCTACTATATATTTATATATATTTTGATGGACCTGTATGGGGTATCCATCAAGTTCAGTCAGATGTTTACCAAAAAAGAAAAGTTCACTCAGAGAGCTCACGAGATGAATTCTAGAATCCTCCACAAGTTTTGCTGTAAACTTGAGAAATTCACTGAAGACAGAAAACGGGTGAAGTTAAAGGGTGAACACCGAATATAAAGGCAGGGAGAGTCGGAAGCTGATCTGGGTGTTGTGGAGAGAGAACAATAGAGGAAGAAATGGAGTTTGTAGAAGGAAGGGTAGCAGAAGAAAAGCATTTTGGGGGTTTAGTGTTCCCAAAGACACTGAACCCTCCAAAGGATGGTGGTGAGGGTGTGAAGTATGGATCCAGTGAGTTGATAGAGATGGTGAAAACAAAGAGAGAGTTGCTGGAAGATCTACTGAAACTTCATTCGGCCATTCTGTTCAGGGGGTTTCAAGTTGAATCTGCTGAAGAGTTTGGAAAAGTGGTGGAAGCATTCGGATGGGAAGACATGGAGTACTGGGGAGTTGCTTCTCGATTCAAGGTTGCTGATAGGGTTCTTACCACCAATGAAGCCCCTCCTGACAAATTTATCACCTTCCATCATGAAATGTCCCTGGTTTGCTTCTCTCTCTTCTATTCATCTTGGTTTTCAGTAAAATTGTATTTGCATGCATGTATTTTATATACTAATTGTTTGTTTGTTGGGTTGACATAAACTTGGATTTTGGGTGAATGAATTGAAGATCAAGGACTGCCCGTCCAAGTTATTCTTTTTCTGTTCCCAACCTTCACCATCAGGGGGTGAGACATCAATTGTGCCAAGCCCTATTGTGGTAGAAAAGATGGAAGAAAAGTTGCCGGAATTTGTTGCAGAGGTGACTAAAAAGGGTTGTATTTTTGGCCGGAGTCTTCCTAAAGGCAATGATATCAGTATTATCAGCGGCAGATCTTGGAAATGGTTTCTACAAACAGAGGATCAAGATGAAGCCAAAAAGAGGTACATAAAACTTCCAAAGACTTATCTCAGGTTCTCATTCTAAATATTTCTTATTAATCTTCTTTCTGGTTTTCTATCTTTTAGGGCTGCTGAAAATCTGCGTTCATGCTCCATCAATTTCAACAAAGATGGGAGTGCTGACCTTGAATTTGGTCCCCTAAATCCAATCCAGGAACTTGAAGGAAAAAGGGTTTGGTTCAACACCATACTGGGTTACACAAGTGATGAGAAAAACATGAATGTAAGATTTGGGGATGGAAGTGCTCTTCCTAGTGAAGCGTTTGAGGAATTCAAGCAGATTTTGAATGAGAATTGTGTAGATATAAAGTGGCAAAAGGGAGATGTGTTGTTACTTGATAACTTCATTGTTCAACATGCTAGACGTCCAGGGAAGCCACCACGAACTGTGTTAGTGTCTGTTTGCAAGTGAACTGGAAGATTTGATTCTTGTGTATGCAAGTTGAAGTATTCATTTTGTTGAATACCGAACTGTTCTTCATCTTCCTTTTTTTTTTTTTTTTCAGATGTGTTTACCAAATAATCACAGACCCTGTGTGTACTTCATGAGCTATGGCTCAACAGGTGGTTTATCTATTTTCAGATCTTTTATTTGGGATTTTTCACCTCCGAGGTTTGATTGTTCTTATCCCTCCCTCTTTCAACAGAAAAACAACTTGGTTCTCATTATCCTTCACTGAACTTCCAGGATTCTAGTTTGTCAACTCAGCGCAATCTTAATTGTACTATTTTGGAAGGAAGCAAATAATGGAATTTTTAAAGTCAAATCTGCATATTATTTGATCGATGGATTGGCTTTCAAATTCTCCCTCTTCCTCCACAAATCCCCCTCAATTGGAATAGGGTTCAAACCCTATTAACACTTTGCCCAAAATCAGAATTCTCTTTAAATTTTCTTTGGTGAGCTGCTCATGAAGGTATTGCGGCATTGCACTCAAAAGCTTGTGGTAAATTCCTCCATTTTTGTACTTTGTCACGATTCTTTACATTGAAATTATTAGCCATGCTTTGGTTTTTTTTTTTGTGAATCTGCAAAACAACTCCAGAGATTCGTGTAGCATTACTTTGTTGGGTTGATCCTTGGCTCAAAAGGTTTGTTCTGAAAGAATATGTTTTTTAATGAAAAATCCTTCTCTTATTGCATCTATGAATTTTTGCAACAAACTACTTAGTGATGTGAAGCTGCCTCAAGATGATTCTTGTCCGCAGGATCCTTCAACTGTTCTCTTTGATGCTCATGAGGACCCTTTTGGCCCCTCGAACGAGCTTTGGCATGTTAATTGACACCGCTTGGGAATGCTCTTCAAAGCATGTGGGGAGAAATTGCATCTTATGGAGCCCTACAGGCAATTTCTTCGCTGCAAAAACAACTTTTTGTTTTGGCTTTTCAGCTGAATTTGAGGCTATTATGGATGCCATTATTTGTATTTTGGATCTTAGGATTGATCAGTTTTTGATATTTTATGATTGCCTTCCTGTCGTTAATTCTTTAAATGGCTAGGTGGATTAATCATCTTTAGCACTCATAGTACAAGTTGAGGAGTTTAAATCTTCTAGGGGTCAGGAGCAAAATATCGTTGTGTAATATATAAAGCTATCCCCTGATGATGTACTCAAGGTGTGCATAAACTGGTACATACAAACATCAATTCCCCCCCCCCCCCCTTCACCTCCCTCAAGAAAAATTGAAAGAAAAAGAAGAAGAAGCAAGTTTGAAAAGGTAGTAGTCACCACTGACAAATTTTCTTTAAGAAGATAAAGTTTATTTACAGTCAAGACCAAATCCTCTAAAGCTGGTCACTTGAGTTCTAAATTGTCAATGGGGAAGTGGAATTTGATCACATGAACCTAACGGCTTCAAAAGAAAAACAAAATTTAAAAATTGATATGTAATTTAAGAAACCTTATTACTACTTCAAAAGTTGCCAAAATTTCTTGTTTCACTTTCAATCTTTCCAATTGATCAAATCTTGACAAATGGGGAATTTCTTTCGTTTGGAATGGATTGCTTGGTTTTTATTTTATTTTATTTTATTTATAGTAATGAATGATTGTTTTAATATATTATGATAAAATATTATACTAATAGTGATCACCTAGGCATAATTAAGATTCAATCTTCAGAATTGTTGAAACTGAACAATCTTGCAATGACAAAATTAAAAAACTGTTTTTTTTAGTTAAAAGTAAGAACATTACACCAAACGTGCTGTAAATTTTTCAGTATATCCGTGAAAGATTAGGATCCAAAATCAACCCTTAAATTCAGGAAAATAAAACCACAGAGGGATTTAATCAGAAGGAATGGAAAAATGAAAATCTAATGAAACAATTCCACCCAACATGACGAGTTGTCAAAAAACTTTTAAGCTCATACGATAGAAGGCCAAACACGGTATGAAACAAAAAAAAAAAATTAGGGTTACCGTTTTTGTTTTGCTTTTAAGGGAAATCAACAATGCATACGTACGTAGCCGTCACATGCATCATTCTGTGTTGTCTTTCGTCTCTTTTCTTTTGTTTGATTCGTTAGATCCAACATTCAATCGATCACGTTGAAATTCTTAGAGAAAGGGAGCAGGAACCATCAAAGTCATGGGACATGTGTATATATAGAGAAACAGTGAAATCTCTTACCAAAAAATGAAGAGCAGTAAAATAAATAAATAAATGTTAGAGCATATTACACTCACACTTCAAAATGAAGGCTTTGAAGCATCGACATCCCACTTTATATTTAAAAAGTACATAGATCTCAAAATTGAATTTTCATTTAATATATTTGTTTAATTTGTCAATGCAAAAGACATGGTTTATTATAAAATGATTTTTTTAAAATAAACCATAATTTAACTTGTTTTGAGTCTTACAAATATATATATATTATTTTTTTTTCAGTGATAAATTTGACAAATATATCCAATGAAAATCTAATTTTGAGGTTTTTATACTTCTTAAATATAAAGTGGGGTGTCAATGCTTTAAGGCCTCTATTTTGGAGTGCCAGTGCAATTTACTTAAAAGGTTATAAGTATGAAGCTTTGGCCATCTTCCCTTCTCTCTCATATAGGCCTTGGTCTTAAAGTAGAAAGAGGGGCTAATTTTGTAGCCGATTGTCTAGGAGGACTGGATGGCCTATTTCCGCTCATTGGCTTCTTGAAATCTGGACTCAAGATGTCTTGGCTTTTTCTTGCTAGTTTGCTAATTAAAATTCAGGTTATCAAAAAAAATAGCGGGAAAAAATTAAAAACCTTCAGTCAAGTTATTGTTTTTTATTGAAAATTGGAAGTGCTACTCTGCCAAATTAGTTTTTCCATCTTTTGTTTTCTTCTGGGTCTTCCGTTAGCCAGTTCATTCTGTCCTTTGAAAAAATAAAAAGACAAATTCACGTGAACCAACTTGCTTTGTTAGATCTCCCTTTCGTATTCATATGAGATAGTGAGACGTACATTCACAGATTTTGTAAATTCTATATCAAATAAGACAATATATATATATATATATATATATATATATGTGAGTGGAAGAAAATGGATGCGCCAGGCAATTATATATATATATAATGAATGTTTATGTGAGTGGAAGAAAATGATGCGCCAGGCAATTAAGTTGGTGCTGACAATTAGAAAACTATTGATGTATTTATTGATGCAATATTGATCTTAGGAGAGATTCGAATAAAATAAAGTTATAGCACCTTAAATGTAGGACTACCAACAAAGCTGACCATATCCAAATAGACAGATACAAACTCAACGTGCAAACTTTGCAATAGCATGGAGGAAAAATCAATCTGGCACATCTGCATCTCGTACGAGTGAACACAAATAATTTGGGCAACTGGAGTCCTGGGTCTCAGAACGGAATCCATCATAAACAAATCTCTTTTGCAATTATGCTTGTCCTTTCTAAATGAATATAATTTAGACAAAAATACTAAAATCTAGTTTTTCTCCAATTTCATAATTATATGTTATTTCATTTGGCTAGCAAGGAATGCAAAGATACATAACAATAAAAATACACATCCTTCTCATATAATTGATAATGTAAATAGATGGATTAGGGACCTAAAAATTATCCTCAAAAGTATTGAAAGGATAAATAATGAAACATTAACCCAATACACATGTTTTAAATGTTTTTATTCAAACAACAACTTTGGGAACTCATCAATGCTTATGTGTGCAGGGATATCTGATGAACTAAATGGAGATAGCTGGTGTGGAGGACTATTGTGGAATGGAAAGATCAAAGCCATACAAAAAGGATATGCTTCATCAGGACAACTATTGAAGCATCTATTAGAAGCCACTTGGGCAATGATAAAAAGAGCACACGAAAAGAATATCCAGCTAAAACATCTTTATTGTGATTATTTATTAGGAGATATCTTCATCATAGGAAAACAAAAAACTCAACTATCTCCAACTATATTCCCTATTTTGGCGATGATGATAATTATCACATCTAAATTAGAAGTTTGTAACTTAAATCAGAATGCAGCAAGAAACTAGCTCTTTAGGCTGTCATATGAACATAGATGATTGTCTTGTATTGAGACCATGTCTCACTCTGGATGTAGCTACCAAACTTAATGTCTATAGATTTGCTTTTATCATCAAAAACAAAAATTGGATGGTGTACGCATCAACATTTTACATGGGCTCCACCCGATTTTATGGTGAAAGAAGCTGACTGGCAAGAAGGTGATCAAGATCACGTTCTCGTCAGGAGAATATTAATGCCTTTTCATGATAAATATTGTAGGGGTCCATGTCTCGAGAATGATAAAATAATACAGAGATAACGATCTTAGTGGCCTTTCACCCATTTAATGTGTTGTACAAAAACATCAAGGGAGCATATATAGTGTTAGTGCATGTGAGACCCCCTAACTCATTTTTCACATTTTCACATCTTGGATCTCTTAGGATCTGTTGGCTTTTTCACATGCCACTTCTCAATGAATTTATTTCAAAAATAAATGAAAAATTAATAGTTAGAAAATTTTATATAAAGTTGATTACTAGTCTAAATCTTTATTTGATTTGGGGTTAATTGAACATACAGAATTTCAGGCTAATGTTTCCCATGAAATATTCAACACACCCATTGCTTGAATAATAATCAATATCTTATTCGCAGCTGATACTTATGTGGACGAAAGGTCAAGTATAAAATAGCGATAAGCCCTTAAGGCCGCCTACCTATATGGGAGCACTTTTGTGTTGGGGTAGGACATTGGTAAAGCAGGATGTGGTCTCCCGACCTTTTATCACCACAAAATTGACTCCATTATTTTTTAAAGTTCTACAAAATAGGTGAAATTTTGTAATATATATAGAATGAGATTTGCATTTAAAATCTTTTCTTTTTTGCATTTTCTGTTTTAGCCACTTCACCTTTGAACACTGAAAAAAACTTTCACCTTTTCAATGTAAACTGTGCAATTGGAAAATTGATATGTATGGACATATGCTCTTGGATGGAATTCGAATCCTCACCCCGTGGGGGTAGCACAGAGTGCTCCTCGACGGGTTCCCGACCACACAAAACAGTGGGGCCCATTAATTTTTTTTTGGTTTTTTCCAAAATGTTTTTTTCACACAATAGTCACCCAATGTTTGGGGGCCGGGGGGCGCAGCTGAACAAAATTAGTTAATACCTTGAGTTTTTATGTGAATACTGAAAGTACACTAAAAAGTAAAATGAGAAATTTTTTAACGTACTATGTTATTGGTAGCCACTTGCTTCTTGTTAAATACTGAAAAATATGACAATGACGAATACTAACGTACCTAAGTATGTCCTTAACAGCATGGATAAAAATGCGTGACTAATGCATTTGGGACAAAAATTAAGTGATTTTCTTTTTTGAATTGGTTAATTTCCAAGGGGTGACACAATTGCGGTTTTGATTAGTTTTGTAAATTAAAATTTAGTTAATACTAAGTTTTTATTTACAAAACTAATCAAAATAGTGATTTTTATCTCTTTATTTAGATTTTCTTTTATACTTAAAATTGACGATACCAATATAGAACCTAAAAATGGCCAAACATGAGTGAAAAAAAAAAAATTTGTCCCTAATATTTTCAACTACTCTGTCTTTTATTGATGTTCCACCAAAAACAGAAATCCAGATCAACAAATCATTGACAATAATTGACATAAAGTCAACTAATCTTTTCAATTAGTAAGATAAGTAATTCTAATATTGTTCACATTTCCTCATATCTTATCATTACGGATATTATAAACCTAAAAGATATCATTACTTCCAAAAAACAAGAAGATAAAATGTCAAATCTATTGTGCTTTGCGTTAAAAAAATGAGACCGCTAACGTACCTGGAAAGCATTGAGTGTGTCCTTATTTGCATGGATTCTAGTGCACCACAATAAATTTATCCGGTTTACTCTAAAAAAAAATAAAAAAAAATAAATAAATAATAAATTTATCATCAGCAAATCTGATTATATCTTTGTCTTTTATGATGTTCCAAAAAAAAAAAACAGATTGACAAATCATTAGCAATAATTAATATAAATTCTTTAATCTGGACCCCGGAAATTTGGTCCATATCACTTTTAGATTTGGAAAAGAAAACTTTACATTTATAAATTCTTTAATCGGATTCTCAAGATTTGGTCCATATCACTTTTTAGTCTGAAAAAAGACAAACCTTACATCTGCCTCCCGTAAGTAAATATTAAGATAAATTATTATTTTTATAATTAAATTATTATTTTTTTAATTTTATTTTTTTACATATGTACTCCCACTCTGTCACGATATTCTTGATATCTCCTTTAGTTCAAAAATTATAAATAAGTCTTAGAAATCAAATAATTTTTAAAATAAAATCAAACTACCAAGGTACGACACTTCGCTAGATTTTGGTGATTCATTGGCAAGTGAAACAAGCAAAATCCTGAAATGTTGACAAAATAACATTGACATTTTAGAGTTATTTCAATTGCTTTCAACCGACAACAGGAGAGTGGGAGAGGGAGACTGAGGTGGGATCGTGGAAGTATGGGAACATTTAATTGGATGAGCACATGAATTGGGGTTTAAATTAATAAATCCAAGCATTACATTCCAAGTTCTCAACTTGGTCCCCATGCTTAGCAAAACTTGGATCACAGAGAGAAGTTTGCCGATACTGGATCAAAAGAGAGGAGTTCAAAAGTTCCCTACTAAGTTGTGTGGATTTTGAGCTTCTTTGTTCTTGCTCTTTCTCTCTCGTTGTCTCTCTATTTGTGATTCCGGCGATTGGTGAGTAAACTTGGGCTGAAAAGTGTGAAAGACTTTGTACATAGGACATGCTCTTCGCTCCTACGAAGTCGATCCCACTCTTTCATGGGTAAAACATAGATCAAAGACATTTGTGTTATGTGACTTCTGTCCCATGATTTTCCACAAATTTTTCGAGAGATCTTGTTGTACTCCTCTCTCTCGCTCCCTCTATCTCTGCAAATCTTTGCTTCAAAGAGAAGAGGAGAGAAATTTAGAAAAGAGGATCGGAGAAAGAGAAATTAGGGTTTAAATGGAGAAGAAGAAGCTGTTTGCCCCAAACTTTTGCCGACATTTCTCAAGTTCGACGATTTTTCCACAAGATTCCAGCGACATTTGTTGATATTTTTTGGAGGTTGTTTTGATTCGTTCCTCACCATATTGGACGAATTTTGACCGAATTTCTGCAAAAGGTTGTGCCATGCACAAGAACCCTTATGTATTAAAATGATTCAAATGCCCCTTAGCTTAAATTTTATTTGCAGAGCTAAAACTTAGACAAAGATGGGTGAAGGGTCATCTTTTTTGTTGGTTTAAAGTGATAATCTGTCCTTAAATTAAGTTTTTTTTGAACCATTGGAGAGGCATATGCAAAGTCTCTGATTTTTTGGATTAAAAATAACATGGACGAAACCTCTAGGGATCCAGATAAAACATTACCTAAAATCATTTTAATTATTAAGATAAGTAATTGTAATATTGTTAATGTGACGTCTTATCTTTGAAATATTATAAAAGATTTCTATGGATGTCGGAGAAAAAAGTATACCTAAAGATCATTAAAAACAAAAAAGAGAACAATGCACTTTATTGTGGCTTACCCATCACAGAATAGTGGTGAGACCCACATCTAACCCATTAGGATTTCATCTACCATTTATTCCAACCCACATCTTCATTTCTATCGGAAACTTGGCACCCTCCTTTAAAATTGAAACCTTGCAAAACACCCCTCCACATTTAACACCGTCAGGTTTTCGTGAGTTTTAACTTTGATTTTACAATTTTATGATTTTACTTTCATTTGATAAATTTATTTGAAATCCTAAAGAATTTTTATATGAGCCTCCTCCGTTTCTATTGAAAACACTTCACACCTTCCCCAAAATCAAAATTTTACAAAGTTCCATTCACATTTCACACCGTCATTTTTCTTTTAACGTAAATATAATTTTTTTTTTACCATACTTAATAAATTCATAAGAATTCTTAGATAATATTTTTAATATTTATTTTAAAACCCTAAATAATATTTTTAATATCACCATATTACCCTAGATTAAATGAGTGAAATTTCCTCCAATTAAAATAAACTTTTATATAATCATTTTATCACTCTATGGTCAATATGATCATATCAATAAATTAATTCGACTTTTATTAGTTAACTAAGGATGGAGGGTGCCTTTTTAAGATTTTGATTTTGGAAGGTAGGTCATGTTTTTGATGAAAACAAAGGGGGTTCATGAAAAAAAAATCTTACAAATATTATTTAAGATTTTAAATAAATTTATTAAGTGAAGTTTCAATTTTGAGAGGAGATGCCCTGAGTTTTCAAATAAATTATTGGATGTTCATGTAAAAAATTCTTTATGTTAAAATTTATTATAAATTTTGTCTTGGAGAGGGTGAGCATAGTATGTCGGACAGATTTTTTATGTTATGCTCTCGCCTCGAGTGCTTGATAATTATTTTATCTGTTTATCATCTCTTGGCAATATTCTCCATCTGTTTATCATCTCTTGGCAACATTCTCCAAATTATTTATCATCTGCATTTTGAGTCTTTCTAGACTCACCACACAACCTGCAACTCTGCAACCCACCTGCTTCAAGTCATCAAAACCAAAGCCCAAATGGGAAGCTCTTCTCCATGCCGCCCTGTTTACATTCCCAACAAGATCTCTGATCCAAACTATGTCCGCATTCTGGACACAACCCTTCGTGATGGTGAACAAGCTCCTGGTGCAGCTCTGACCGCCAAGCAAAAGCTTGATATCGCCAAGAACCTTGCAAAGCTGGGTGTCGACATCATAGAAGCAGGGTTTCCTGCAGCTAGTAACGATGACTTTGAAGCTGTAAAAGCAATCGCAGAGGAAGTTGGGAATGTCGTTGATGAGAATGGGTATGTTCCAGTCATCTGTGGCATGGCGAGATGCACTCGTGCTGATCTCGATACAGCATGGGAAGCTTTGAAATGGGCGACGAGGCCTAGGGTTTTGACGTTCATAGCGACCAGCGAGATACACATGAAGTATAAATTGAAGAAGACCAAGGAGCAAGTGTTGCAAATTGTAAAGGAGATGGTGAGTTATGCCAAGAGCTTGGGATTTGAAGATATCGAGTTTGGTGCTGAGGATGCTGCCAGGTTTGTTTCTTTCTCTCTTTCTCTCTTTCTCTCTTTCTCTCTTTCTCCATGCATGCACCCCCAACATCATGCCTAACTAGCATTTTCAGGTAACCCTAGCTCTCCTAGTTATTCTTTTTTCAAGCTACTTCAAGTAGCTCTTTCTGGTATCTTCAGATCCCTTTTCTGGTGAATTCACATCCCCTGACATGTTGGTAGCTCTGATATCAAATATTTAATATTTAATCAATGTGCAAAAAGTTTCAACGTAGGTTAATTTAAGGTTTTGACTTATTTTATACTTAGATTGGCCTAATCTTGTACATATTTCAGAGTAAAGCTGTCAATCGGTACGGTTTTGGTAATTTGGTACGGTTTCGATATGATACCAACTTTAAATACCGAAAACCAATACCATATAGTACCGAATTACACAGTACAATACAGTTTCAATATTTACAAAAATGGTTTAGTACGGTTTCGGTATTAAATCGATGCGGGAAAAAGGTTTAAACACCAGATCTAGTGCGGTAATGTTTTGGTACGAATAATCTTATGCCACTTTTGTTATTAGATTATTAAGATCTTAATGAAATTGCGATCGACCAATCAATAGAATTTTATATTAATAGAGACAAAACAAGTAAATCTAAGAAGATGAGTGGATGATTAAATGAAAAACTAAAATAGAGAATTAGAGATAGGGTAAAGGTAAAGTATTTTAATTGTAAAATTACAATTTATATCCCTTAATTTGGTATGGTACCAATTCGGTACTGTTTCGGTACATATCGACAGTACGAGTACTTAAAACCGAAACGTACCAAAAAAAAATTCAGTTTCGGTGCGTATCGTTCCGAATTTTGAATGGTAAGGTACGGTGCGGTTTTAGACGGCATGGTTCAGTATGGTTAAACGATTTTGGTACGCAATTAACACCCATATTTGAGAGTATGCCCCCATTAAGCATATATAGCATGCTCCCATTGGTCCTTGTAGGCATGTGACCTATAGGTGCCCAGTCTTTATTTTATGTACATGTTGATCAACATAACATTACTTGGTTGCTTTTCAGATCCGACGTGGAATTTCTTTGTCAAGTGTTTACTGAATCTCTAAAGGCAGGGGCAACAACTTTATGCATTGCTGATACAGTAGGAAACCTCTTACCGACTGAATATGCAGAGTTTGTTGCTGCAGTTAAGGCTAATACCATTGGAATAGATGATGCAATTATTTCTGCACATTGTCATAATGATCTTGGCCAAGCTTCTTCCAGTGCAATAATGGTAATTCGTTGATTGAAATTACACAAAGTCCTTTTTCTTATTTACCAAAGAAAGTGTTTTTTTATTGCTGTCATGTCTATAGAATTATTTAAATATACATAAATTTAATAAAAATTAAATATATATATATATATATATGATGTGATTTATGATTTATATTTGGGTAATTTTCATATGGACTCTCAGAGGTTTGGTCTATGTCATTTTTAGTCCAATAAAATTGAGACTTTGCATATGCCTCCTGTGTGCTATAGAAAAAGTCAATTTAAGAACAAATTATCGTTTTTATGACCAATTTGCCCTTATTCTTTTTTTTTGGGGCAAAATTCATTTGGACCCCCTGAGGTTTGGTTTATGTCATTTTTAGTTAAAAAAAAAACCGGGACTTTAAATTTGCCTCCTCTGTACTATAGAAAATGTTAATTTAAGGACAAATTAAACTTTTATGACCAATTTGCCCTTATTATTTTTTTAATTTAAATTTTTTACATGTACATCATACCTGCCATGAAACTCGTAAATCCCCTTTTAGTCCAAAAATAGGGTTTAAGCTAAGAGGCACTTGAGTGATTTTAACATATAAAGGTATTTTGATCATATTTTAAAATTTATTTAAATTTTAAAACTTTTCTATAATTTAAACCCCATTTTTGGACTAAAAATGGGAGTTTCGAGCTTCATGGCAGGAACGATGTATGTATATGTAAACAAATTAAATTAAAAAAAAAAAAAGAGCAAATTGATCATAAAAGTTTAAGTTGTCCTTAAATTGACCTTTTTCTATAGTATAGGAAAGGCAAATGCAAAGTCTCAGTTTTTTTGGACTAAAAATGACATAAACCAAACCTATGGGGTCCAAATGAAATTTGTTAAAAAAAAAAAAAAGAATAAGGGCAAATTGGTCATAGAAACAATAATTTGTCCTTAAATTGACTTTTTCTATAGTACAAGGAAGACATATGCAAAGTCTCAATTTTTTTGTACTAGAAATGACATTGAACAAACCTCACGGGGTCTATATGAAAATTACCCTTTATATTTTTATTGACATAAAACCTTAAGAACATGATTTGTTTGATAGCTCAATATTTTTTATGATTTGTCACCAGTAACATTATTCACGTATAGATCATAAATAATAAATATAAATTACATATACCAAGAACACCTTTACAAAGAAAAACGAACCGTATAATTTTCTTTTTTTTTGGTAACCAAAAAGATTCGTACATTGAGTGGGTACTTTGGAGAATACTAATTAATTTATTGACCACGCGTTGGATTCAGGGAGCAGTTGCAGGTGCAAGACAACTAGAAGTAACTATCAATGGCCTTGGAGAAAGAGCTGGAAATGCTCCCCTTGAAGAGGTAGGCTCTTTGTAAGTTATGTTATCGGGACAGACTTGAATACTATGCATTAAATTCCCATTAACCGATGCCATTGAGATTTCGATCTCGATCGTCATCTCGCAGGTGGTTGAAAGTGAGATAAACAGTCGAGATTGAAATCTCGGTGTCGATAGTTGGCAGCTCAGTAGATAAGTAAACTATTTAGTTAAAAAAAACAAAAGAGAGCTGGATTCTTTGTTAGTTTGTATCTTTTACTTTGATGAGTAGCGGATTGTGTTATTCTCACATTCTTTTACCATATATTTAAGAAGGGAATTCACTATAGTTAATTTACTTTATTGGTCTGAATCCTCTATGCGTTAACACCTGTGCTCTTCCTCATACCGCTCCGCTACACAATAGGGTGAGGTGCCCCAATGAGTGTTGACACAAGGAATCAAAGTGAGACCTCTGATGGACCCCATTGAAGTCCTCGTCCCTTATTTTGTGGTGAAGAAATTGAGCACAGACCTCTACCCTGATGCATAAATGACATGAATTCATTTCTCAATATTGAGAGGTAAATTCCCTCATAAATGTATGATTAAAAGGTATGAGAAGAACACAAACATCTACCCCAATGGATAAAGGATTTGGACTTATCACTAATTTTTGAATCTTGAACTACTAACTTTTCCTATTTTCTCCTTATTCCAACTTAGGTTGTAATGGCATTGAAATACCGTGGGGAGAAGCTGGGAGGGCTTTATACTGGGATTAACACTAGGCACATTGTTTCAACAAGCAAGATGGTATTTTTCAATGGTCACTGCTAGCTTCTCGATACTTAATAATTTCTTGTGTGTTTTTGGTCGAGCCTTCTCCCTAATGGTTTCTAAACCTTAATTTCTTGGGCACCCAGGTAGAAGAGTATAGTGGATTCAAGCTTCAACCACACAAACCTATTGTTGGAGCTAATGCTTTTGTTCATGAAAGTGGTATTCATCAGGTTTGCGTTCCTTTCTTACGAGATAATACACTCCAAAAAGTTTTTGATTCCTTTGAATCAAATCAACTACCAACAACTTCTGTACAGCACCCATTCTCCTCATGGTGTGTTTTTGAAAATCTATTAGCATAAAATTAAAATTCTTAGTTGAAACCTTTGAAATAAAATTACTAATGTGAATGCATTATGATTTCTTTGCTAATTAGAAGTATTTAGTGATTCACCTACCAACTAGATGTACTATATTTCATAGCAAAGCTGAAACATGGGAAATTTTCAGTGTCACCCCCCCCCCCAAGTTAACCCTCATTATATACTAATGCCACTCCTTGAGATACCTAATTTATCATTAGTCTCATTTAATTTTTAATTTTTTCCCAATATTATCACCGTATGTATCCAAAGTTAAAAACACTATTCATAGATCATATCTCCCAAACTTCATAAAGATTTATATGATTGGAAGAAGAAGAAGTCACATAAGGAAGTAAGAGACAGAAATGAGATGACTGTAAGGTTTTTTGTTCAAAGTTATTGTTACCCTTTTGAAATAATTAATTTGCTTACATAAGCATTTCACTATGATTTCTTGAAAGTAGGGAGTGTTTTCTCTTTTATACATTCACCAGGGGTGTCAACAGTGTGATTTGGGGAGGTTTCCGATTGAAAGACACATAGCCCAAACACAACCCGTTAACAAAATAACGGTTTCCAGCCGGATTTAGTTTGGTGCGTTTTGAATTCAGGTTGACTTACAGTTTATGGTATCAAGAAAAAGAACAACAAATAAATAGTTGAGCGTAACAAAAACTAAAATTCCATCAAAAGCAAAATTGTTATTGGTAAATTTTCATTAGAAAATTAAAAGTCATTCCACGTTGTAAAAAATCCACCCATCCTATAGAAATCAAGAGCCCATATAGTAAGTAGTAACATAGAGATTGTAAGGTCATTCCTCAAGCTTCACCGGATGGTTCCAGAAATAAATCATCAAACCAAAAACCCTTTTAAATTACATCTTGTACTATGTTTGTTTTGTCTTGAAAGTGGGTTCTTATTCTATGAGAATGTATATTTTTTCCCCCTTCTTTGAATTTGTCTTTGCTTTGGTTCGGTATCTAGTTTGATATGTAGAATAAATATGTCTGGATTGGATAAATATTTACTCAATTTAAACAAATTTAATACATTCAGTTGGACCTTCAAACCTAATTATTCTATCCAATCTTTGAATTCCTACTTAATTTTTTTGATTGTCTATACTAACTACCAAGTGGTAAACACTATTTAATGTAAACACATGTTCTAAATGATTGTGGTTCGATTTCAAACTGGAGCCCCTTCAGCCTAAACACAGCCCATTAAGGTTTGGTTTGGACCCGTTTAAATGACAATGGGCTGGTTTGGTTCAGTTTTAGCGGTTTGTGCTGTAAATTGATACCCCTACTATTCACTTAGTAGAGATTTAATTGATAAATAGAATAACCAAAGTGGCGGCATTAATTTCAGGGTAACTGGGGTGGTATTGAAAATTTGAAAGATATTTTGCGTGAAAATTTCTCGGGACAATGCTAAAACTTTACCGCCCTAAAAATTACAAAAATTGCACATGACTCTTATTTTAAATTCGAAAAGACCATTTTGCCCTTGTTCTTCCTTGTTCAAAACATTTTTGCGTCGACATTAGAATTTTTTACCAACAATGGCAGAAAGGAAGGAACTGATCATGGCCGATGTGTAATCCCAATCTGAGTTTTTGGGCTTCGGCTATCTGTCTTTCGTCCGGTGATTGAAAGCCCAGAATTCATCCTATGCAGGGAGATATTGACCTTACTGCAATCTGGGTTAGGAGGTACTAGTTTCTCTGGTTTCAGTAACTCTTTTTCAAAATTTGAGCTTTGCCGAATTGAGTGGTTGTTGGTTGAATCTCAAATGGTTGTCGATTGAAAACATCTATCTAGTTTTCACTTTTATTAAAGCCATGGATTAGTTTTTCTATTTGAAATGTAACCAGGTTTGCCTCCGATTTTGATTTTTGTAGAAAAGGAATTAGAAGACAGTTCTTCTATTTATAATGAAACAGGATCGTTATTTAAAATACACGAAACCCTCATCTTCAAAGCCTATTTCCTCATTCATCGTTCTCTCAAATATTTTTCTCTTTTTTTTTTTTTTAACTGATAAATGCCAAATTCTCGTGTGTCTATGCTTTCTATTTGTTGATTATTTTGAATATAAGTAATTTGCTTGGGTCCAGCTTTACTTGTTCTGCTTATTTGTTTTTCGATGTCATTCTCAATGAAGTAATGCTCAGATATTAAAAAGTTTTTGTATTTATTTTGTAGGATGGCATACTTAAACACAGAAGTACATATGAGATCCTTTCTCCTGAAGATATTGGATTATCTCGGTCAAGTGAACCTAACTTTGTCCTTGGAAAACTTAGGTGTGCAATACTTCTTCAAATACGATATTCTATCTTTTTTGGAAGAACCAAATGCAAATGCTGTGTTTAACATGCAGAGTCTTTGATAATCTAGTAATGATTTTGTGATGGCTATGGAATAAATTACCAAGTTCTAGGAATGACTTTGTTTTCCATTTAAAAGAAGCTGTTATCTTCTTTTTAGTTACAAAATTCTGGTGATTAAATAGTCTAAATTTAAGTATTACTTATCTTTCCATATGGTTTCTCTTTAGGTGTTTGCTTTTATGAAATGTGAGCTAGAATTAACACTGATATTTTAATTTCCTACATTGTTTAATTTTATAGTCATGTAGTTAAAATTATTTCCTGCTACTGGGCTTGATATTTGAGTTACATTTTCTGATTAAGAATCTTTCTTCATAAACAACTGCATAACATTATCTTACTCGTTCCCCCTAATACAGTGGACGCAGTGGTCTGAAATCTCGCCTATTGAAGGTTTTTACCATTTTTGTTCCTTTATATGAGATGCTAAACAGTTTAATCTTGGTTGTTTCAAGTAGCAGTTTTTACTTATTGTCTTCCTTTTTCTCAGCTTGGTTATGAGGTTGATACAGGATTTGACGACTTATTCCAGCGTTTCAAAGTAGCTGCTGCTAAGAAAAAGGTAATGAAAAGTGAAAATCACATTCTATGACCATAAGTGTTAATCTGAAGAATGATTATGTTATTTATGATTGTTTTCAAAGATCATCTTTAACCTATCTTGTGCTAGTTTCACTCATAAATCCCTCCAATATCTTCATTCTTGGTTCTGTCATTCAATTTTTTTCCATAACTCAGCATTACCTTAGCTACATTGTGTTAATTAGATGTTTGCTTGTTTCTCCTATTTGCTGATTTGGTTATTAATGAATCTTTTGGGTGGTCATTTCTCCAGCTGCATAGATCTTTATGATGTTAGACAATGAATCTTTTGTTTCTGTTTGGATATTTTCTCTTAATATTTGTTATGCAAGGAGGGTGTTTAAGCATCTGATGGGATCCTCTTGAGAGGGCAATCATAATTTTCTGGAAAAAATCTTCAAAAGAAATTGCTAAAAATATACAATTCTTAAGGATCCCTGATGGAAATACCTGGATCCTGGAGTGGCATATAGTGCATGAAAAAATGCACTCTAGTCTGCTTTAGTAAGCATTCTAAAGAATTTTCCTTTCCATTACATTTGTAAGCTTACACTAAGGCAACTTCACATCCTTTTGAGTGCTAAAACCCAATCTACAAGGACCTTGAATCCTGTTGCGGAAGAAAATGTTAGGAAGTCTCAAGGTGGACATGATGATTTAAGTACTGGTGTGAACTTGCCTTGGAGTGCCAAGGAGTTGGCATATCGATCTGATATGTAGAATTTACACTAGGCTTATTTATGTTTGATAAAGGATGCAGGTAAATTATCTCAATACCCTCTTTTATCTTGTGCTTTCTTGTTGGTAAAGAATAATGAAACTGAATCAGCATTAAAATTCTGATTTGTAAGAAATGATTGTATCCTATAAACTTATGTGGATCCTGATTGAGTTTTGAGCACGGTTTCAAAATTTCCAACCCCTTCTGAGTCATAAGATATGATTATATCCTATGAGATTATGGAATTTTGCGTCTATTTTCTATTACTAAACTGTTTTTCTCTTTTCTTGCCAGTTAAAACTGTATTTTTCTTTTCTTGGATCCTTATCTGCCAGTAAGATAAGCAGGTTTCCCAAAAGTAGGGACATTCGTAGTTTGGCTTCAATTTTCCATATTGGCCTCTTCAGGCTCTTCTTCTTGAGTGCTGAATCCCTTATTTCAAAACTTTTGAGTTCAAATTTCTTGTCCCCTCTGGCCCTGTATCAACTTCCCACAAGTATGTTGATCGTCTTCCTCTTAGCATTACTGCTATATTATTAAAATTGAAAAAAAAAAAAAAGAAAAAAAGAAAAGAAGAAGAAGATGAAAGAAAATGGTTACAACTATCATTCAGAGATGCAATTCTTTCTAATGATCCAGACCAGACATGGAGCAGAAAATTTATCATATCAACTGATATTATTACATTTTTTTTGTTATAGTGATAGTCTGCATAATTTCATCCAACTGGTATGGATGTCATGATGGTGCTAAGTATATGAGTATGAGGCCTGATATCATAACATCATAACCTAGCTTTACTAAAGTGCCTGGGGAAACTGTGTATGATTTTTGTTCTAAGTCATCGACTATGGAAGCTAGACATCAACTTACTTGAAGTGCTGAATTTAGTTATTGCTAGCTATTGCAGAATCTCTCCGATGATGACATAAAAGCATTAGTGTCAAATGGAAATTTCCAGCCACAAGTTTGTTGGTCGCTTGCAGATGTACAGGTAAATTATACTCTTTTTTCTTTCTCATGCCATTAAAGCATAAGTTAGTGGCTGTTTAAGGATAATTAATCATTAGTTCAATGATTCAGGTTATATGTGGAATTTCTGGACTTTCTACTGCGACTGTTAAACTCACTGGTGTTGATGGAAAGGAGCATGTAGCAAGTTCAACTGGAAAAGACTTTGTGGACGCATCTTACAAGGCCATTGATCTCATTGTCAAGGTTTGGATTTGACTGTATTTCTTCGTTCTTTCTAACTATAATTGAAATTTGGTCTATAAATCATTTTCTTCTTGAGATATTCTCGAGGTATTGAAACCTAGTAATTGGAGGATTTTTTTTGGAAGTAGAAATTCTGGGAGAGAGAAAATGGGAAGGAAAGTTTAGGAACTTGAAGATTTTGATATATAAGGATACTAGGAAATTCTTGAAGGCAGAGTTATGAAAAATACAAAGGATATATTCCTCAAATAGGATATCTAAGTATAGCTATTGAGATTTCAGGTGGCTTACAATAATATTCGTCTTAGTTCTTGGTTTTGACTGATTTATTATGAAAGAAAGTAGTCTTTAGATCCTGTTACACAATATTGAATTTGGGGATCCCAGAGTTTATACAAGTTTTCTTCCGAGGATGTCTGTCTCATTATTGCAGCATTGGATTTGTTTGAGCCTGGTGACATTTGTCTTTAATTTGGGTGATTAGTAGAAGCTTTTCTCACCAGAATAATAGCATTGTTTGTTTGCAGTTACGAGTAACACTTGTTGAGTTCTCCACAAACTTGGTGTTAAAAGGCACTGAAACAACAGCATCCACAAATGTTGTAGTCCAGGAGGAGGAGATCCATAATTCCACACAAACAAGTAGCAATGGAGTAAATAGTCGCTGCACTTTCAGGTATGATAGCTCATGGGTTTCCCTTTTGTGCATCTTTTGTTCCAAATTGTAATCCAACTTTCTTCCTTGCCTGCCAGTGGAACTAGTGAAGGAACAGACATCATAGCTTCTAGCATTCTTGCCTATTTGGGTGCTCTTAACAAGGTGATGATGAGCTCTTCAGGTATTCAATATGATTGCAAGTAGTAGCCAGAGATTGTCAACTGCATTCTTCTCAGTCGTTTCACTGAAACACAATGAAGAACTTTCTTGTTTTTGATGTATAGGTTTTCTGATTGGCTAAATCTTTTTGTTCTCCCTAATGAAGAAACATGATTTATCCATCTGTTGTGGCTTGTGGTGAACAAGAATAAAATGATTGTTCAATTTAACTATACAAGCTTAATGCCTTGAGTTTGACTCCTTTTTGTGATGACAAAGGCTTGGATATTCATTTCACTGTATAGTATAATTTTGTACAATTGACATGCACATGGCATTATTGACATAATGACAGCAAACTATCTAATCCAAGAGCTGAGTCGGTTTTTGATTGGATCTCATGAGTAAATTCAACAAGTTCGAAGGGGCAGTAGTGAATTTGAAAATTTTCTATTGTAAATGAGGGCCTGTCAGTATTAATTATTGAAAATGAAGGGCTGTTAATGTTGATTATTGCAAATGAGGGTTAGTCAGAAAACATTACAAGCTCATGCAAGAAAACGCCAAAAATTTATTAGGGCAAAAACCTTTCGTTTGTCATTAGAAAAAATAAAAAAGAAAATCCGATAGTTTGCCATTATGTCCTTAATGGGCCCATAATTATCTGGTGATTGGGTTATTATATTTTTAAAAATTTTAAAAATAAAGGAAATGGCCCGGCAACTTCAGCAACATTGGCTAAATGCATTATAGGAGCAAAGACACTATGAGAACCCCGAGGGAAAAAAAAATTCCTCCGTGCACACAACGGTGCATTTTTATACCAAATAATTGGCCGAGATTAAAAGTTCACTTTAAATTTTAAAAATCTTTATTTTATTTTCTCAGCCAATTATTTGATCTATATGTACAACAGAGTCTTGTGCACAACAGAGGATGTCCCCCCAAAAAAACACAAAAACAATTTTGCAAAAACCCTAGATTTTAAAAAAAAAAAAGTACATTTATTCAAACAATAAAATTGAAGTTGAAGAAATCATTTCTACAAGCCAAGGATAGAACACAGGCCAAATAGTCGTTGCCCCTAAGACTAGGACCTCCTACCTGGGTGATAAGAATCCTTAAAATTGGGAGCAATGTGTCTAATATATGCAATGAGGCTCTAACTCTCTTAACTAGACAGCACTCTAGGTTCTTTTCCAGAACATAAGCATACGTATGTTTTAATCATGTGATCAAATCTAGATATGCCAGTGATCTATACTTCGAAAACTTTTACATAGATATCATTGCTAATTAAAATCTTAATTTCCTTGATTTCAAGTTAATTGACCATGTAGGATTTTAATTTATTCTTTTCCACGAATTATTGAATACATAAATTGCATCAAAAAAAAAAAATCTTCAAGACACTTGGCAAAAAACATAAATATTCCAAAAATGAATCAAATTGGTAGACTCCAAAATGTCTCTTAAATTTATGCAATGATATACTCCGTTAGCAAACTTTGTTGAATCATAGTTAGATAATTCTATAATTCCTATATTGCCATAATTTATGTGACTTTACAATATTGCCTCTAGAAAATAGAATCATAAAGATGGTAAGGATGGATTGGACCAAGTCAAACATTCAAACCTAAGTACTTGATCTTGATTCTAGTTCAAAACTAGAGTTGATTTACTTCTAAATTTTGAATCTAAACTTCGTTAAGTTCAGGTAAACCTAAAGTAGCTAATCAATGGCCTACATAATTTTGCCTTTGCAGTAGAGTTTTGATCAATGGAATAAAAAAAATTAAAATGTTTTAGTAAACATAAAATATAAACAAAAGAGACACGTGTACATATCAACATTGTAAAATAATGTGGGATGAGAAAAAAAAAAAAAAGAATATCCGACCTGCCGGATTCGAACCAGCGACCTAAGGATTACCTGACAGGTTAACCCACTACAGTCCTCCGCTCTACCAACTGAGCTAAGGTCGGTTGATAAATTTATTTGATAACTATGGTGTAAAAGTTGATTAGAAAAAAAATATTGCTTATACATTTACGAAATAAAACAAAAATGGGTATGGTATATGCCGTTGAATTCAAACTTGGTTTATGTGAAACATTCCAAATTATTAGTAAAACCAAAACTTGTAATAATTAGTAAAATGTCAGCTAATCCTTTTGATTATTGAGTTAAGTAACTATAATTACTCTGGAAAGAAGAAAATAAACGTCAAATATGTTGTATTTTTCTTTATAAAAAAAATATGTTGATTTTTAATATGATTAACAGGCTCATATTTTTCTATTGATTGAGTTATCGTGTTTTATCATCTTTATTATATATATATATATATATATATATATATATATATATATATATATATATATATATATATATATATATATATTATATTGCAGGTTGTGGTAGGGACATACCTGTAAACGGATCGGATTCGGCACGGATACATCAGTATCCGAATCCGAATCCGATTAACAAATCCATTATCCGAATCCAAATCTGATTAGCAAATCCGCTATCCGAATCCGGCAAAAATTTAGAGTAGGCATCCGAATTCGAATCCGAAACTTTATCGGATATCCGATAATAATCCGATCCAATAAATTATTCGATTATTGATTGATAATTATCACTTTTTAATATTTTTCATTATAAAATTCTAATTTTCGAATACCGGTTTCCGAATCCGATTATCATCCATTTTTAAAGAAAAATATTAAATGGTTTACTCAATCCGGATAAATTTTTATCCGAACTATTATCCGATTCGATAAGCAATTATCCAAATCTGATTGCTTCGTAGACAGATACATATATTTTTTGGTAAGAAAAATTCCAGATACGAATACCCTTAAATGAATACGAATGCCAATTCGCGGATTTCGACTATCTATTTACAAATTTAGGTAGGGTACGCATTAGTCAAAAACAAAAGCCAGAAGAAAAAAAAAAGAGGATAAATATGTTGAATTTGAAATGATGAATGAGTAGAAGAAATATTTCTAACAATTACGTCATCATGTTTCATTATTTTTTTGATAACAAACAAGTACTTTACAGAAAGTTGCCATGGAAGGGCATTATTTTGAAAACAAAAGGGAGTAAGTGAATAGGTGATAACTCATTTGTCCCATTTCGCTTATCATCTCTTGGCATCAATCACCAAGTTATATATCATCTGCATTTTGATTCTTAATTTCAGTTCAAACCGGGCAAATGGGAAGCTCTTCTCCATGCCGCCCTGTCTATATTCCCAACAAGATCTCTGATCCAAACTATGTTCGCATTCTGGACACAACCCTTCGTGATGGTGAACAAGCTCCTGGTGCAGCTATGACTGCCAAGCAAAAGCTTGATATTGCCAAGAATCTTGCAAAGCTGGGTGTCGACATCATAGAAGCTGGGTTTCCTGCATCTAGTAAAGATGACTTTGAAGCTGTGAAAACAATTGCAGAGGAAGTTGGAAATGGTGTTGATGAGAATGGGTATGTACCTGTTATCTGTGGCATGGCCAGATGCACTCGTGCTGATCTCGATAAGGCATGGGAAGCTTTGAAATGGGCCAAGAGGCCCAGGGTTTTGACATTCATAGCGACCAGCGAGATACACATGAAGTATAAATTGAAGAAAACGAAGGTTCAGGTGTTGCAGATTGTGAAGGAGATGGTGAGTTATGCCAAAAGCCTGGGATTTGAAGACATCGAGTTTGGTGCTGAGGATGCTGCCAGGTTTGTTTAATTTCTCTTTTTTCTCCTTGCATGCATCCAAACACATGGATATCAGTTCATGGTAGCTCTCACTTTGCTACTCTTTCCTCTGACACTTTTCAAGCTGTAACCCTCTTTCTTCTTATGAAATTGCTTCAGTTAATATGCATGACGGTGAAGCGAGATTTCAATGGTCAAGATCGAAATCTTGAATGAGATTTTGATCCGACGGACTAAACTATTTCACTTTACAATCATGTGCATTAAATGTGCAAGACTGAAATGCGCATGACGGTGAAGCGAGATTTCAATGGTCGAGATCGAGATCTGGACTTAGATTTCGATCGGACCAACTGAAGTGTTTCACTTGCGGTCCTACGTATTATATGCACAACACTGAAGCAAGGTATTTTTTTTCAAGATTTCAATTTTTAACATGATGCCAACTTTGACACCAGATGTTAAATATTTAATTTGATTAAAAAAAATTAATTGATACATTAGTCAAGCTGATGAAAACAATTGATTATTTAAATATTTTAATCTATTCTATACCCAGACTAGGCTGACCCAATCTAGCACCTATACACTTAAACCCCATTACCTCATTTGGCACATATTATGTTCCCATTGGTCTTAATTTGCAGGCATGTAACCTCTAGTTATCCAGCCTTTAAATTAATTTATTTTCACTACATGAGATTCCTCATTTATTTTCCTATATATTACATGAAACCTAATCAAAACCTTCAATTAACTTGTTTAACTTATGATAGTCTTATGTATACTGGTCAATTTAACATTACTTGGTTATTTTTTAGATCCGAGATGAAATTTCTTTGTCAAGTTTTCGCTGAATCTCTAAAGGCTGGGGCAACGACAATAACCATGGCAGATACAGAGGAAATCTCTTACCAACTGAATTTGCAGAGTTCGTTGCTTCCGTTAAGGCTAACACTCCTGGAATAGATAACGCAATCATTTCTGCACATTGTCATAATGACCTTGGCCAAGCTTCTTCTAGTGCAATAATGGTAATTCATCGATTTAGCTTGCACAAAGTATTTTTTCTTACTATTATGTCTTTAGTATGTAATTTTTTATTAACATAAATCTTTACTAGTATGATTTCTTTAATAGTTCGAATATTGTATAGGAATAGTTACTAATGTCCCTTGTGCTATAACTTCGTTATTAATTAAATTTTATTCAATATAAAATTACTATTGTCCCCTAACATTGTTAATAGGTTATTAAGGTTGGATGTGAAGTGTCTATTTTACCTTTTGCTAGAATGACTGATGCCCTCTTGTGTTGTAACTTAATTATTGTTTAATCCGTTTTAGTTTTTATAATTACTAATTCAACCTTAGACTTTGCTTGAAATTACTGATACCTTATGTGGTTAAACTCCATTAGCTAATTTGTTGACTACACTTCTATTTAGGGAGCAATTACAGGTGCAAGACAATTAGAAGTAACTGTCAATGGCATTGGAGAAAGAGCAGGAAATGCTTCCCTTGAAGAGGTAGGCTTTTTGTCAATTAAGATCGTCTATCCGTTGGGGTAGAGGATTTTGCTCCCCTCATACCTCACCATCACATGTTTCTCTCATTCTATTTTCCCCTTCCAATTTAGGTTGTGATGGCATTGAAATGCCGTGGGGAGAAGCTGGGAGGGCTTTATACTGGGATTAACACTAGGCACATTGTTTCAACAAGCAAGATGGTATTTTTCAAGAGTCACCACTTCTCAATACTTAAATAATTTCTTGTGTCTTTGGGTGAGTTCTTCCCCTTAAAAGCTTCTGAACCTCAATTTCCTTACCTAGGTGGAAGAATATACTGGATTTAAGCTTCAACCACACAAACCTATTGTTGGAGCTAATGCATTTGTTCATGAAAGTGGTATCCATCAGGTTTGCATTTCTTTCTTATGGGATACTCTCCCAAAGTTTTTGATTCCTTGTATCAAATACACTACCAACAACTTCTGTATATGTGGTGTAGTGTTGAAAATCCATTAGGTGTGCTTTTTCTTGGTTGATACCCCTTGTTGTGCTCAGGTCATGGTCAAAGAAGCCTCAGGTGTGCTCCTTGTTGGGGGAGGTGATAGGAGCTTCATGGAAAGTGGGTTGCAGAGATAATTGTTTTTGTAAAAAAAAATAAAAAAGAGGGAGAATGCACCATTAAAGTATAGAAATAGTGCATGGCTCCTATTGTATAATGAATTAATAATTTTAAAATTTGAAAAGACCGGTTTACCCTTCTTCTTCTTCTTCTTCTTCTTCTTCTTTGTTGGTGCACTCCTTTCAGTCTTAAATCTTCTTCGCGGACTCTTCGCTGTAGTCTCTAATTTATATTCTGCTACTGTTTATTCCCTTTTGTTTGGTTGATTGCTACTGCTGTTAAGATTATTCTTTACTGATGTTGTTGTTGGGATTGAAACGATATACGTTTGGTTTCTTTACGCTAGACCAATTGAGCCTGAGTTTCTGGGCTTAAGCTTTATTCCTTAAGGTGATTGAAATCCCACAATTCATCTTATGTAGCGAGATATTGGCATTACTGCAATCTGGGTTTGAAGTAACTGATTTCTCTGGTTTCAACAACCCTATCAAATTTTTAGCTTGCCAAGTTGAGTAGTTGTGGATTAACAACATATATCTATTTTTCACTTTGGATGAATTTTTCTATTTGAATGAAAACCAGGTTTGCCCCTGATTTTGATTGTTGTAGAAATTGAATTAGAAGACTGTTTTTTCTATAATATAATGAAAGAGGGTGTTCGTTATTTACAATACACGAAGCCCCTCTTCTTCAAAGTCTATTTCCACATTCATTGTTTACTCTAGTTGTTTTTACTGATAAATGCCTAATTCTTGTATGTCTATATGCCTAATTCTGTTTATTTGTTTTGCAACATCGTTCTCATCAAATTAACCTACAAATGTTAAAATGAGTAAGTATTTATTTTGTAGGATGGCATGCTTAAACACAGAAGTACATATGAGATCCTTTCTCCTGAAGATATTGGATTAAATCAGTCAAGTGAACCCACTTTTGTCCTTGGAAAACTTAGGTCTGGAATACTTTCTCAATACTATATTTCATTTTTTGTTTATACCAAATACTGTATTTAACATTAGTAATTGATAATTTAGTAATGGGTTAATGATGGCTATAGTATTGAGTTACCAAGTTTCTTGTCCATGAATGACTCTGTTTTCCATTTAAAAGAAACCGTTACACTCTTTTTAGTTACAAAATTCTGGGTACCACATAATCTAAATCCTGAAATGGTGTCTTACGTTTCTTTCCATAGGATTTCTCTTTGGGTGTTTGCTTTTATGAAAAGTGAGCCAGAAGTAACACTGATACTTCAATTTCCTACATTGTTTAATTTTATAGTCATGTAGTTAAAATTATTTCCTGATACAGGGCTTGAAATTTGATATTAATCTTTGTTGTAGTTCATTTTCAAATTAAGCATCTTCATTCATAAATAAGTGATGTAACACTATCCTACTCATTTTCCCTAATACAGTGGACGCAGTGGTCTGAAATCTCGCCTTTCGAAGGTATGTATCATTCTCATTCTTTCATATGAGATGCTAAACAGTTGATCTGGTTGTTTTAAGCAGCAGTTTATACTTATTGTCTTCCTACTTTTCAGCTTGGTTATGAGGTTGATACAGGATTTGACGACATATTTCAGCGTTTCAAAGCAGCTGCTGCTAAGAAAAAGGTAATGAAGAGTTGAAATCACATTCTATGACTGTAACATTGTTGTTTGGATGAATGATTACAATTTAACCTATCTTGTGCTAGTTTCACTCGTAAATTCCCTCCAATGTCTTTCAATCCTGATTCTGTCATTCAAGTTTTTTTTTCCATAACTCAGCATTACTGTATCTACATTGTGTTAGATATTTGCTTGTTTCTCTTTGCTGATTTGGTTATTGATGAATCTTTTGGGTGGTCGTTTCTCCAGCTGCATAGATCTTTGGATTGTTAGACAGTGAACCATTTGTTTCTGTTTGGATCATTTCTCTTCATATAAACAGTGGATGCCTTATATGTTAGGCAAGCTTGCAGAATAGGCAGGGTGCTCAGGTATCTGATGGTGTTATCCTCTGACATTGCAATTATAAAATTGCTAAAGATATACAGTTTTTATGGATCCCTTCTGGAAACACCTGGATCTTGGAGTGGCATATAGTACATGAAAAAAATGCACCCTAGTCTGCTTTAATAAGCATTTTAAAGAATTTTGGTTTCCTTACCTTCAAAAGTTAAGACTTAAGGCAACTATACATCCTTTTGAGTGCTAAAGCCCAATCCACAAGCACCTTGAGTCCTGTTGCAGAAGAAAATGTTAGGAAATCTTAAGGGGAGATGATGATTTAAGTACTGGTGTGAACTTGCTTTGGAGTGCCAAGGGGTTGGCACGTTAATCTGATTTCAAGACCAGCCTTCTAAAAGTGGTTTTCTTTCCCTTTTGTATTATTTGCAAATTTTACTCCATAATGACAGAAAAAGAAAAGCTTTAGTTCACCAAATATTTTTGAACAATTTACTTTAGGTTTATTGATCATTGAGAAAGGATGCAAGTAATTATCTCAATTTCCTCTTTTATGAGGCTAGTGAAACTGAATCAACATTAAATTCTGAGTCATAAGATGTGGTTATATCCTATGAACTTATGGTGGATACTGAGTTTTGAGCCTGGTTTCAAAATCCTCACCCCCTTCTGAATCATAAGATATGATCCTATCCTATGAACTTATGGAATCTTGTGTCTATTCTCTTATTCTTAAAACTATTTTTTGTCTTTTCTTGCCATTTAAAGCTGTATTTCTCTTCTTCTTTTTTTGGATTTTCATTTGCATGTGGCAAGCTCCATTTGATTTTAGTTTCCTTCTTTTTGGGTAAAATTTAGGAATTTAGTTTGATGGTCAAATAGCAGAGTGTAAATATGATGCAGCTAGCTAAAAGTTTTAGAATAAGGAGCTGCTAGAGGGGCACCAGGATAGGTAAAACAGACAGAGGGACAGGTTTAGATATTAAAAGGAAAAGAGTGTAGGAGAATTGAAGCAGAAGTAAATAGACTAGATTTAGGTCTCAGTTGAGAACTTAATCTTTCATAAGCTAGTTAGGTGAGAAAAGACAATAAGAACAATGCGGAATCAGACCACAAATAATGGAACCATGGATTACTTGAAGAACTGAACAAAGGAGAAACTCCTTGAAGGAAGCTTTTCTGCTGATGCTCTAGCAGGGCTTGATGCTCGGGTCAACCCAATCTTTTGTTGGATGGTTCTATACTGTCTTCTTATCTAATTGGCTGTATAAAGACTTTTAATATCTCCCTTCATAGGACACAATGAAAAGTGTTAACATGGACGAATATCCAGCATACATTGCCTTGGCAGGAGCATAACCCGGAAAAAATACATAAAAATCAACGAATTCAATTTTTTTTTTTTTTGGGTGGGTGGGGGGGGAGGTATGTATCTTTGACAGCTAAGAAACTGTTTATCATTAGTAGTCTAACATAGAGTGCAACAATTAACATTCCTAACTTGCAGTGCCTGAACTCCTTAGGAACTACTAATAAACCCCTCTAACAGCTTCTTCCTTTTTAAATATGAGTCCAAAATGTAACAATATTTCACCTTGGTGCAAGGGTAGTGAATAGAAGTAGACAAAGGATGCACGTTTTGTGACCTAGATAAAAGGTCAATGAAAGTTCCAACTATTTTGATTAAGCATAGGGATAAAAATGGATTGCCATGAACATAAAAATGGCCTCTTTCATTTCAAGACTGACTGGTAAATCTCAAACTCTTAAAACAGTCAGAACAGTATTTTTACTGTCATGGAGTGTAAGTGTACTGGATCAGGAAGTTCATATCCAGCCATAAAGTAAGATAAGGAAGTCTCCCAAAAGCGGAGACCTTCTTAGTTTGGCTTCAGTTTTCCCTGTTGGCCTCCTCTGGATCTTCTTGAGTGTTGAATCCTTTATTTCAAAACTTTGAGTTCAAATTTCTAGTCCACTGTGGTCCTGTGGCAACTCACCACAAGTATGTTTATTGTCTGCCTATTAGCAAGAAAACATGTAAGAGAAGAATCCCTTCTTTGAAAGGAAGGGTCCTCTGGACTGGATGTATGGAGCTTATCATGTCTGTTCATCTGAGCTGGATGTGATGGAGCTCATCATGTCTGTTCCCAACAGTATTTCAAGTTTTCTGGTCGAACTCTTAGCCTTTTCCAAGAAAATGATTACAGCTATCAATCACAGATGCAATTATATATAATGACCCATACCGGACATGAGGCAGAAAGTTTATAGTGTCAGCTGATTTTATATTACATATAATTTTTTATAGCGATAGTCTGCATAATTTCTTCTAATTGGTATGGATCTCATGATAGTGCTAAGTATACGAGTATGAGTCCTGATATTAAAATCACAACCTTGCTTTTCTGTTCTAAGACATTGACTATGGAAGCTAGACATCTACTTATTTGAGGTGCTGAGTGTAGTTATTGCTAACTATTGTAGAATCTCTCCGATGATGACATAAAAGCATTAGTGTCAAATGGAAATTTCCAGCCACAAATTTGTTGGTCACTTGCAGATGTGGAGGTAAATTTTACTCTATTTTCTTGCTCATGCCATTAAAGCATAGGTTAGTGGCTGTTAATAGATAATTAATCATTACTTCCACGATTCAGGTTACATGTGGAATTTCTGAACTTTCTACTGCCACTGTTAAACTCACTGATGTTGATGGGAAGGAGCATGTAGCAAGTTCAACTGGAAAAGACTCAATTGATGCATCTTACAAGGCCATTGATCTCATCGTCAAGGTTTGGGTTTGACTGTATTTCTTCATTCTTTCTAACCATAATTGAAATTTGGTCGAGAAATCATTTCTTCTTGAGATATTCTCAATTGTTGAAACCTAGAAATTGGAGTCTTTTTTGGGAAGTAGGAATTCCGGGAGAGAGATACGATGGGAAAGAAAATTTAGGAACTTGAACATGTCAAAATAAAGGATACTAGGAAACCCTTGAAAGCAGAAGTTATGGAAAATACAAAGGATATATTCCTCGAATAGGATATCAAGTATAACTATTGAGATTTCAGATAGCTTACATTAATGTTCTTCTTAGTTGTTGCCTTTCTCTGGTTTGATATGAAAGAAAGTGGTATTTAGATCCCAGTACACAATAGTGAATTTGAGGCTCCCAGAATAAGTTTCTTATGAGGAACTCTCTCTCTCTCTCTCTCTCTCTCTCTCTCTCTCCTCTCCCCTCTGTCTCTGTCTCTCTGGTAATAACAGCATTGGATTTGTTTGAGTCTGGTGACATTTACATTTGTCTTTTGGCTGATTAGTAGAAGCTTTTCTGAGCAGAATAATTTGTTTCTCATTTGTTTGCAGTTACCAGTAACACTTGTTGAGTGCTCCACAAATTTGGTGTCAAAGGGCACTGAAACAATTGCATCCGCAAATGTTGTAGTCGAGGAGGAAACCCACAAATTCACAAAAAAAAGTAGTAATGGAGTAAATGGTCGCTGTACTTTCAGGTATGGTGGCCCACGCGTTTGAGTCTGGATCACCTCCCCGTTGGCCCCTAATGCTTCTTTCCCCATTTGGGATCCACGAGGACTTTAATTTCTAGATTCCCCCCCCCCCCCCCGGGAATTTGTGGGGAAAAAGCGTCGGGGGAGTACATATTGCTCCTCTGATGGGGAGGTGATCCCAACTTCATGCGTTTCCATTCTGATCTTTTATTCCGAGTCTAATCATACTTTTCTTCCTTGCCTGCCAGTGGAACTAGTGAAGGAACAGACATCATAGCTTCTAGCATTCTTGCCTATTTGAGTGCTCTCAACAAGGTGATGATGAGCTCTTCAGGCATTCAACATGATTGCAAGTAGCCAGAGATTCTCAACTCCATTCTTCTCAGTCGTTTCACTGAGACCCAATAAAGACTCTTGATTTTTATGTATAGGTTTCTGCTTGGCTAAATCTTTTCTTTCTCAGTTATGTAACTGGCTTAAAAAGAATTTATTCCTCTGTCATGGCTTGTTGTGAACAAGAATAAGATGATTGTTCCAATTCAACTTTCAATGGAAGTTAGAGATTCATGAGAACAGGTTAATCCTTATCATCCACCCAGGCTACGATCCAGATCTCTCGGTTCACAACAAAGTAGTGGATAAGTATCATAATAATTCAATTCATTTATTTAATTATTTTATTTATAGTTCGATTTAACACATACAATGACAAATTATCTTGCACCCTTCAAGCTTGCAAATTCCACCCTTGCATTCGGGTTTACATGCATTGTTGCAACTTTCTGTGGTGCAATACTTCAATGGAAAGGTTGCGCAACACTTCACTTCGTCCGCAGCTGGAGCTCCATGGACAATATCTAAATTAAGAATGAATTAACAAGAAACAAAAAATTAACCAAAGAAATAAAAATTCGATATTTGAAAGAAAAAAATTTGTATGGCCACGAACCTGAATTGAAAATCATCAGAAGGATGAAAGAGAGAACTGCGACTGATCCAATTCTTGCCATCTCCTCTACACACAAGTTGATAGAATACTTGTTTTCTTTACAAGATTTATCATCTTATATAATCACATACATGGCTTAAGGGCCTGTTTGGTTATTTGAATCCCTGGATTCATGAATCACGGATTCATGAATCCGAGATCTATACTTGTTTGGTTGTAAAACATCATTGGATTCATGAAATTCAGGGATTTTACTTTTTTGCCTAAAACATGAATTAAGCCTTCTTGGGAATTGGGTGAAATCCATGGATTCTACTATGAGTATAAAATTGATGAAATTTGTAAATTCACGCAAAGCAGCCCAACGGAACTCTATGAACTTTAATAGATTTGAGGCTAACCAAACAGTTAATTTTTTGAACTATGAATCCATAGATTTTAAAATTCATTTCAAATATCTGGATTCATGTAACCAAATATTTAATGTCCACGGTTTTTTAGGAGAAAAGAACTTAGTACAGCACCACTGTGTGGATATCTTGGATCTTCTTGCTATCTCTGTTGGTATAAAATTGATGAATTTGTAAATTCACGCAAAGCAACCCAACGGAACTCTATGAACTTTGATAGATTTGAGGCTAACGAAACAGTTAATTTTGTACCGCACCATTATGTGGATATCTTGGATCTTCTTGCTATCTTTGTTGGTATAATGTTCTTTGCTTTTTCAAATCATGTTTTCTTCTAGTTATCTTCTAAGTTCGTTAACGGTGTTTTTTAAGTGTGTTTTAAAGGAAGCCGATGTTACAGCAGATTCCTTGGCTAGGATGGCTTGCATTCTCTTTCTTGGGTAGGAGAATGACATCTTTCCATTTCTTGATTAAAGGGATGTTGTTCACTGGGTATTCTTCAAAGTAGTTCTTTGATAAACTCTATTTCTTACCCAAAAAAGAAAAAGAAAAAGCCACAAGCAAGATCAAAGATTTGTAAGTATAACAGTTTGATAATCAGTTGGTAATGATCTCGAAATGTGATCAAATCAAAGCCATTGTTAGCGCAACCCAAATCGAAACCATATAAACAAATTTGAAATTAAATCAGAACCAAAATTTTGCTAATGCTTTGTGTTCGAGTTTTGTGATTTCATCACAAAATAAAAAAAAAAACCTCAACCCAAACTAGCTCAGACAGTACCCTTGACACTTATTACCATCTTGACAGATGAGGCTATCTTTGTTAGTTGAAGGTTGGCCAACATCAATCTGGACTTTCTTTTTGGGATTCAGAATGAGAATATGGTGAAGAAACAAATACACTTAAGAATTTAAAAAACCAAATTTATTTGTTCGTTTAATGATAATCATAGTGATATCTATTTTTCACTAACAAAAGCAATGACAAATCCCACTGTGAGTCCAGGGCTTGCATTTGCCACCTTTGGAACAGTTTCTTAAGCACTTCTTGTTGCACTTGTCATTGTCGCCCTGAACATTGTGATTGCATGGAAAATGAAGGGTTGCACAACACTTCACTTCCTCATTTCCTTGAACACTACTAAGATGTTTCATGCCTGCATTTCCAAGTAACTTGAATTAATGAATCAGATATTGAATAACAGAAGTGAATGAATTAAACAAATGCAAGAAGATGATTACTATACCTGTGCAGACTATCAAAACCAGTAGGAAGATAACTGCAGGTCTTGCCATCGCTTTAATCTCTCTAAACAAAAGAGTAATTAATATTATTGGTTTTCTCTACACTGTCTACTAGTACCGATCATGTCTTGCCTATTTATAATGATCAAGAAAGTACCTCTGTGCATAATTAAGGAACAGTTTGATTTTAAATATTTAGTTTCTATTATTGAAAATTTAACTGTGTCTTTCTGTATAAAGAAACTGAATGAGAATGCATATCCAGTAGGATTTGCCTGTTTTCATGGAAACTCAAAATTTGAATATGTTTTGTTACTATTTCTATCATAGGCAGTTCAAACATTGTAAATCTTCGAAAGGAAATTCTTGGCAAGTTATATTCTGGTAAGTCTCTGAAAGAAATTCTTTGTAAGATTTATTTCATCTTTTCGGTAACAAAATTTTCTCTGACATGTTTGGAAGATTATGAAATTTCCAGTCAGATTTTGACATTTTGCTCTAAGTATAAGTGAAATTAATTGCTGCATTAATGAAGGAAATGTTGCGGTGAAGATCAATTTTCAGCATGTAAATATTTTAGGACTTAAATGCTTTTAGATACTGTATTATGACATTGGCCATTGTCAAACAGCCATACATGGTTCTCTTCAGAATTTTAAGTTCTTCAAAATATTTGGTTGTGGCTCCCAAACTATCTGGAGTACTTGGTTGATGTAGGGGTATTTTGGTCTTATAAGTATTCATACCTAAAAAATAAAAATACTATGAATAAGTAAGGAAAAAAAAATCCTTTGCTGTGCACAGCAAGTGCACTTTTATACTAAATCATAGGCTGAAATTTAAATCTTGATTTTAAATTTAAAAGGTTCAAAATAGCTTTATAATTTCTTTGTTTTCTTAGCCTGTGATTTGGTATAAAAGTGCACTCTGTTGTGCACAATAGATGATGTTTTCCCATAAGTAAGCTTGTTAAATTAAAAGATACGTTGAATTTGAATGATTTAAATTTAAAGTAATTAGGAAATAAGGACTAGGGATAACATGCTAATACATTAATATTATAGTTTTTTTTGCATGTGTTTCCCTTTAGTGGACCATAAACTAATGTTGAGTCCCTTTAATGCAATATATTACGTGTGAATTCCAAACAAATTAACAATGAAAGCTGCCGTTAAGTATACTCAAATTTCAAACATGAAGGGACTAATGTACTTCTCACGTTATTTAATACATTGTGTTAATATATAAGATATAATTGGTCTTAAGCATTAATTATATGTTAATAATATATAAAATAATAATAATAATACAATGTATTAAATAACTTGAGGGACATTTTATTTTGGTCTCTCTACGTTTAAAATTTGGATATACTTAATGGTGATAGTCTGATTAGGACCCACACGTAATATATTGCACGAAGAGAATCCGATATTAGTTTGTGGTCCATCAAGGAGACCCACAATTTAAAAATAAAACACTAAATAATTTAAAGCAATTTCGGTTGGACGAAACCAATAGTCATTCTAGCCTTTAAATCATATCCAAGCAGAACCCTATTAAAATTGTAATTGATTTATCCAAATCCCTCTGCATCGCTTTCGTGCTATGCAGAGGTAGCATGAATGTTGATTCAAAAAAATACCATTAAAAAACTCAATCCCGTATAACACCATTTTAATTAAGAGGTTGATTTATCTGAATCTTAAGCCCATTAGGCATAAGGTCACAATTCATTTGCATGGTCTACCATTAATAAGTCTTTGGGATATCTTCTAGTTATCTTCTAATTAGTTCGTCTCTTAAATGTGTTTAGAAATATGTTCCAAGGGAAGCCAATGATTTTGGCTAGGATGCTTTCATGTGCAATAGAATATTGATCTCTCTTATATATATTATTCATTCCGTGGTTAATACATATCTTTCTTGCCCATGAAGTACTGTTTTATTTAATAATAACATTGGCTTTGTTTCTCAGTTAACAGAAGCAATGACAAACCCCACCAGGACTCCAGGGCTTGCATACACCGCCTTTGCTACAGTTTGTTAAGCACTTCTGGTTGCACTTTTGATTGTTGCTACGTAAATTGTGATTGCATGGAAAATGAAGGGTTGCACAACACTTCACTTGTTCTCCTCCTTGAACAGTTCTAAGATGTTCCATGTCTGCATAGCCAAGTAACTTCAAAGAATCAGAATACTCAAATATCAAATATAAGAACAGTATAAATGCAAAGATTACTTATACTAAACCTGTGCAAACTATCAGAACCAGTAGGAAGATAACTGCAAATTTTGCCATCGCTTTCTTCACTTAAAAGAGTTATTAGAAGTTAAAAATCTGCTAATGAAAAACACACAAGATTGCCTGCTTTCTTGCTTGCTTGCCTCACCAAAATTCCTATATTATTTATACATGAAACAGTGGAACAGGATGAAGAAAAAACACTATTACAATAACAAAAAACAGTTGAGGTCAAGCTGTAGGGAACGATTATTGTTGGACATCTTATGCTAATTTAAGGTGTTTAAACAAAAGAGGGGACACACACCTTTTTAAAACAAAACAATAAACAAGAAAAACAAGAAAAGACCCTTTTCTTAATCATATCATTAACTTCCCTTCCAATCTTTCTTAATCATCTGAACAATCAATTGCCACTAAGAGAAATCAATTGAGAATATCCTAACAGCTTGACGGAAGGTGGAAGTTGAACAGCTCTGAATAAAATGGGCAAAACCAGACAAAAGCGGAATAGCTTTCTGCAGCGAACAGAGGCAACGAATGAGGAAAGTGCATAAACCCTAAACCTGGAGGGAACGAGAGAGACAATCTGAGATGAGAAGAAAAAACCCTTCATCTTCTTGGAAAATAATGTGGTTTTGTTTTGGAAACCAAAAAAGGGGAGGGTTATTTCAAAAGGAGGAAATTTGGGTAATTTGCACTAGCATTTTGGGCTATATACAACTACATTTCATCATAATGCTGGCACTACTATTACTTGCGACACACAGACTACATGACGACATCAACGGGTTTTATGAAAAATGCCGCGACAAATTGATATACGACCGCGTTTTAAATAAATGCCACTAGAAAAGTGACATACAATAATGGCGTTTTCTAAGACATGCCGAGACAAAGTGACATACGATGATACTTTCAAAAAGACACCACTAAAAAATGAGATACAACGGTGCTTTCCAAAAAACGTCGTGATAAAGTGACATACGATGACGCTTTATAAAAAAGCCGTTATATATTGACATACAATAGCGTTTTTTTAGAAATGCCGCTATAAGTTAACATACTCTGGCATTTTTACAAAATGCCGCTATATCCTTACCCAAAGAGTCGTCGTTGAACCCTTTTCTTGTAGTGCCTTTGAGTTCGTCCAATCAGATATTTGGGGGCCTGCATGCACCCACCACATCCATCCAAGGATCAGGGTGTTTGTCACTTAAAGCGTGCTCTATATGGCCTCAAACAAGTTCCAAGAGAATGGTACAATCCACTTGGAAAATTCTTGCTCTCAATTGGATTTTATCCTTCATCATCTGATACAGCCTTATATGTCCATAAAACCAAACATGACTCCACTAATGTGCTCATCCATGTTGATGACATGATTGTCATAGGAAGTAATCAGAAGTCAATCAAAGATCTTGTCCAATCTATTGGATCTGAATTTGTAATAACTACTTGGAAGCACTACATTATTTCTTAATGATTGAAGCAATTCGAAATTCCTAGGGTATGCACTTATCCCAAGCTAAGTATAGTTTAGATCTTCCACGCAAGACAAATATGGTTGAGGCTAAACCAATGCCCACCCCTACGTCAATTGTCACCCTAACTCCAAGCAATTGTTTGATGTTTTATGATCCAACTCTGTACATGTATATAGTAGGTGCCTTACAATACCTGATATTGACCCGGTTGGATATAACATTTGCAGTGAATCACGTCTGTCAGTTCATGCACTCACCAACACAAGAACACTGGGTAGATGTTAAGAGAATTTTATGCTATTTAAGGACACCATAAACATGGGAATTGCCCATCTCAAATCAACGCCGTAATAGCCTATTCTGATGCTGATTGGGCTGGGTGACCATATGATTGTAGACCCACTAGTGGACATTGCATTTACTTGGGTAATAATCTAGTGTCATGGAGCTCAAAGAAACAACCCACCATAGCTAGATCTTCAACCGAATCAGAATACAAAGGTGTTGCTAATGCTGCTGCAGAACTCATTTGGCGGTGCCAACTTTTGCATGATTTGGGTATCCACACCTCACTGTCAATGCTATTCTGCGACAACTTTGGTGCTACATACTTGGCCTCCAATCCGGTATTCCATGCTCTCACGAAACACATAGAAATCGACTACCACTTTGTTAGAGAACAAGTGACTAGTAATTAATTATGCATACGTTTCGTGCCATGTCAAGATCAACTGACAGATATTTTAACCAAAGGATTGCCTAGCCCACAGTTCAAGAAGCTAAGTGACAAGCTCAATGTTCAAAAACGACCATTTTGCCTACGAGGGAGGGTAACTGAACCTTCAAATCCAATGTCCAACTCAATCGCAAATCATTCAAGAATTCAAAATTTAAACCCAACAAGAAGTTGGCAAAATATGGTTAAGGGAGATAAACCTTACCCCACTCCAACAACCTAGGCTGAGTTTTATTCAAACTCTATTTGCTATCTATTGGACATTACATGTAACTCTATTTGAACACTTTATAAATATACAAGACTCACATCGTGTTAATGGTGTGGAGAACACTTTCGATAATAGCTTTAACACTCCCAAAGACCACATAAGATCCTCGCTTCTCACACACCAATATTATATTGGTCTCTATCGTACCACCTACAACAGCGAAGACCACCCTTCAGCTGAAATCCAGGCCAATCGCCCCATATCCACAACTATTCTCCTTCATTGAGCCATCTGTATAAATCGGCAAGCAACCTATTGCATCTAGACCTTCTTCACATCAGCCGAGTAGTTGGACGACCTCTTGAGGGCTTCTCCAACGTGACTTGAGTAGGTGTGATGCATATACTCACAAAGGAAATTAGAGCAGACTAACCTTGTGTTAGTTGGGGGAACACCTCCAATGCTCAAGTTAGTCTAAGAAACAATGGAAGGTTCTAAGAGGGTTCTCAGAGCATAAGGAATGATGGCAAGTAGAGTCTCATACCTTGCCCATCTTAGGATGGAGTTTATAAATTGATTACCAAGAGGCGACCTCTTAGTCGATTTCGCCCACTAATTGAAGAGTGAGGTGATTTGCCTTAGGGAACACGTTCTTTTTCTTTGTGGGACTAATGGAGCCGTTACTCCATCAATCACTTCCCCATGTTTTGGAGTGGGCATGATGGGTGGTTATCTCTAACTGACCCTTTTAATATGGTCGTCTACAACGTTCCTCTTCGAACTTAGTATTGGTTGTTCTCTCATTGCCCGAACATATCCCGAGTGATTCCTGAGAGATCCTCTAAGGGAGAGATTCTCCAACTTCCCGAGGGAGTGTTTATGCATATTCCCCGAGGGGGAGGGTTCTCTATACCTTTTCCGTGGGGAAGGTTCTCCATGCTTTTCTTGAGGGGGGAGGTTCTTGAATTGTCCAAGGGGATGTAGGTGATTCTTTCCAAGGGGCTCTCTATGAATCCTGAGGGGGTTGTAGGTGGTTCTTCCCTAGGGGACTCTAGTTTTGACTACCCTCCACAACACAACCTATAGGGGGAGGAAACTAGTGAATTTTAGATTGAACTTCACCAAGATATCCCATTGGAAGAAGTACTCTTCAATCCATTTTTATTTGGTCCAATTCAATCAAATTAATTTGATTTGAATTTAAATTCGTTATTCAGTTTGGATTACAAATTGAAACCCTTATCCTCTACCCAGTCTATGTTCTAGATCTCCCAAGTCACAACAAAGTAGGGGATATTTTTACACGAGAGATTAATTAAATTATTATTTATTATTATTATATTTTGTAAGTCCATTTAACACATACAATGACAAATCATCTTATTTCCATCGGGCTTGCATATGCCACCTTTGCACTTGGGAACACTTAACTACAAACCTACAGTGAAAATCATGGGAAACATCAAAGAAAGAACTGCAACTGATCCAATTCTTGCCATTTCCTTCTCTAAAGAAATGGTGGTGGAATATTGGTTTTCTTTCCAAGATTTCTCTCATGTCACTCTTCCTTATATAATGAACCAAAGGTGCAATAATAAAAGAATATGTTTTTAGATTGAAAAGATATTATCATACTATATAATCACATATGTGGGTTGAAAGATTTTCTCACCATGTTGATCGCATTCGTTCTATGCAGAGGTAGCATGGATGTTGATTTGAAAAAAAAAAAACCATTAAAAAACTGGATCCCTTAAAAACACGATTTAAAGAGGTTGATTTATTTGAATCTTAAGCCCATGAGGCATAATTAACGTCACTATTGATTTGTGCAGTCTACCATTAAATGTCTTGGGGATATCTTCTAGGTATCTTCTAAGTTAATTCGTTAAATGTGTTTTTAAGTATGTTCCAAGGGAAGCCAATGCTTTGGCGGTTTCTTTGGCTAGGATGCTGCCATATGCAATAGAATGGCATCTTTCCATTCCGTGTTTTATAAACATCTTTCTTGCCCATGAATTGTTCTTCCCTCGTGTTATTTAAAAAAGAAAAGGTTGAAAGAAAAAAAAAAAAGGAGAAAAGAATAAGCCCATGAAACGAGATCAATGATCTAAACATAAATTTTCATTTGACAAATCAAAATGTTTTAATAACGGATTGGTGAGAATCTCAAAACCGATCAAATCCAACCAAATTGTTAGTCCAATCCCAACCAAAGCCATACAAATCTAAGATCAAACCAAAATGGAAGTTTTTGCTAGTAGTCAATGTTTGGGTTTGGTGCTTTTAGTCTAAAACTAAAAAACTCAACCAAAACCATCCGAGACAGAACCCTTGACATCTGATACCATGAGGCTATCTATGTCAGTTGTAGGTTGGCCAAGATAAGTGTGGCCCTTCTTGTAGGGATTGAGAATGACAACATGGTCAAGAAACAAAAGATGTAAGATAAACCAGAAGTGAATTTTTTTCGAAACCAAATTTATTTCTTTATTTAATAATAATAATAGCTTTGTTTTTCATTTAACAGTAGCAATGACAAATCCCACTAGAAGTCCAGGGCTTGCATACACCGCCTTTGCTACAGTTTGTTAAGCATTTCTGGTTGCACTTTTGATTGTCGCCTTGTGCCTCGTGATTGCATGGAAAATGAAGGGTTGCACAACATTTCACTTCTTCTTCTCCTTCAACAGTTCTAAGATGTTCCATGTCTGCATAGCCAAGTAACTTCAATGAATCAAAATACTCAAATATCAAATATGAGAAAAATATAAATGCAAGAAGATGATTATTAAACCTGTGCAAACTATCAGAACCAGTAGGAAGATAACTGCAAATTTTCCCATCGCTTTCTCCACACAAAAGAGTTATTTAAAAGTTTTGGGTACGCGTCTACTAGTGATCATGTCCTCCTTATTTATATGATTTAGAAAATACCTCTATGAATGATTATTTTCCCTCTTAGGAATAATTTAATTTTAAATCTTTTAGTTGTTCTTTCTTTGATGAAATATCTTTTTGTTGTCATTACCATCATAGACAGTTCAAACATTGTAAATCTTTGAATTAAGTTCTTGGCAAGATACATTGTGGTAAATCTGGAAAAAAATCTTGGTGAGATGTATTTTATCTTTTGGTAACAAATGTAATTTTCTTTAACATATTTGAAAAATTATTGATCTCTTGTCAATTATTGTCATTTTTGCTACAGTTAGTGTTGAAGCCAGCTGGTGTGATGAAGGAAATTTTAATGTTGGGATGAAGACCAACTTTTACCATGTAAAACATTTCAGAGCCAATTTTGAGGATTAAATGCCCCTGGATGACCATTTTTTATGTTATCCATTGTTAGATTGGCGTGCATCGGACTTGTCATAATCTCAATTTCTTCAAGATGACAAGCATGGGCCCTAAATTGTTTGGAGTTGCTGTCCACTTGTTTTGGGCATTTTTTGTGTACAAGGGTGATCTCTTAAGATGGTTGGGGGACCATGGTTTGCCTTGACAAGCTTACGATATCTTGAGTATTCCTCAGGGAGTAGCTGTTACATATAATTAAATACAAAGTGGGACGTCACCCTTGGCCGTGAGGGGATTCGAACTCTAACCTTCTATGTTTTTTTATTTTTGAAAATAGAATTTTTACCTATTCTTGCATTTATAATCTCTCAAAAAGGATCGAATTGTTAAGAGTTAAAAATATTTAACTTTAGATTAATCATATCTACTAGATGTTTGATGGCTATGTCTCACTCATCCGAAAATAAATGAATAGAATTTCTTTTGTAAAGAAACAAATAGAAATGAACCCCATAAAAATTTGTTGAAAATTAATCATTTTTTGGAAAATAAATCGCGTGTAAGTAAAAATAAAATAATTATGTATTTGTTAATCTATAAATCAATGCAATTAAAAATGTTATACATATTCATCAAGACATAAAAAATAAATAAATAAATAAATAAAATAATAAAAAGAAAACCCCTCCTAATGAAATTCATCATAGCCACACTCATTGAATTCTTAATTTATTTTTCAAAGTTAAAAATGAATGATACTTCAAAATAACTATCGGAATCTCTCTTCTTCTTCTTCTTCTTCTTCTTCTTCTTCTTCTTCTTCTTCTTCTTCTTCTTCTTCTTCTTCTTCTTCTTCTTCTTCTTTGAACTCGCTCTCCAATATATTCATATATGCTTACAAACATAGTGCATATCCACCCTTGCCTACAAGTATAGTCCAATTGAAAAAATCAAGATCTATAAGTTTGGTAATTCTAAAGTTTGAGATATAAGATGGAGTCAAAAGTTAACTAAATGGTGGATAACTATATTTTCTTTTGGCAAAAAAAAAAAAAAAAAAAACCAGCAATATATTAAATGAAAGAGTGAAGGTCTAAAAACTTATACAAACGAGAATTATGCAAAATGAACAAATGTGGAATACTCCACCATGACATGTTTAAAGAAAACTAACAAGTACCCCTAGCTAGAAAATTAGCAAAACCATTGGCTTAGGAACAAAGATTCAAAATATTCAAAAATAAATTACAGCACATTCAGTGTAATGATGATTGGAGACCATGGAGAGCATTGATAAGAGGTAAACAATCTGAATGAATATGTAAATCAAGAGCTCCTAGAGAAGAGTCTACAAGAATGCCGTCTTTAATGGCTTAAAATTCAACTAAAAATGCCAAAGAATCATGTCCGAACTTGCTTTGGGCTGTCACAAAACCGTCATTATAATCACACATGATACAACCTAGCTCTATCTCCTTTGTGTGTAGTGTTTCCAAGAACCATATACAAAAATTTGAAAAAAAGCTAATTTTTTTGAGATGACATGCTAGGTCTTGGATGAAGATCCCCACAAGCTTCTTTGAGACTCTATGATATGAAATTGCATATCTGCACATAGATAGGTAAAAGTAGTCATTGTATGTATTATAGAAATATCTATCTCTTGAAAAAGAGTTGCATTCCTAGTATTCCATATACACCAAACCCTCCACATCTAATTCACCAAAGTAAAATAGTCACAACCATTTAATCTTATTTTGATAAATTCCATCCAATCATATAAATTAGGTCCTAGGAAGTTAAATGTATTAATACAAAAGAGGGATAATCTTTAATATTCTTTTGCATGATGAAAAAAAAAAAAAACAAAGGATGACATACATTTTTCGATCCACGGCCACAAATAAGACAATATGCGGTAAGTGAAACATTCCTTGAGAAAAGAGAACTCTAAATTGTAATAATTTCATATGAGGATCGCCATAGAAGATGTTTAATCTTAAAAAGAGTAGGAATTTGTCAAATTTGTTTCTAATACTCTGATGATGAGGAAGAAAAAGCTACATTACCTTGAGCATCAATCATAGCTAAACATTGGTGATATACAGACTTCACAATAAACTTACCATATTTTGCTTTGTCCCAAATCCAAGAGTTTAAGGTATTAGAAGATAATATAAAGATAGTTAAAGTTGCTTGAACCTTACTCAAAGAAAATCGAAAATGAAATAGAGAAAGTTTCGAAAATCTCAATCAATAGGCTCTTGAACCCAAGTCGGGCAATGCCCCAAAGGAGCACTGCTAATGCAATGGAAAGATAGAGAGGGGATCTAAGGTCTTTAAGGATATTCACATTAGCAACATTTCTCATTTTCCTGACAATACCTTGTTTAAGCACGTCCCTCCCAAACATAATACTTCTCCAGCCCCATGAACAATAGATAACCATATTAATAAGGTGGAAAAACAAGAGAGACAAAGACGTAGATGACATAAAGAAGACTAGAAGAAAAAAAGTGAAGTACGACAAGAAAAGGAAAATGATGCTAGGAGAAATCAAGAAAAGAAAGAGGCAAACAAAAAGTTGACAAGAAGGGCAGCCTAATGAAGCTCATGCATTCAAAAGTTCATGTTAGTTTCACAAAATAATAATAATAATAATAATAAATAACAAAAACAAAATGACAGAAACAAAATTTAATAATAAAAAATGTCGACATGTATGAAACTCCTAAGCATACCAAGTGTTCAAAAACTATTAAAATCAAACATGGAGTTGAGAAGAATGGTGATAGGAATCAAACATTGGAACAAAAATTTTCTTTTTTATCTGAATATCTTTTCTTTCTTTCTTTTTTACTTTTTATGAAAATCAACTTATTCATTTGAGTGATCCAAAAGCACAAGGGACTGGTAGAGCAAGACCAAACCCTTGCAGTGGAGATGAGCCATCTTGTTTGGCTAAACATGATAAGGTCTTCTAGGCTAAGGATCTCGGTTTCTTAGTTCACTTGCATGCTTTGTTGGCTCTCCTTCCCTTATGGGTTAGTTGACTTCTCTCAAAATTTCTTGAATGCTACATTAGTTTTAATAGAATTGTTTTAACTAAGTTTTCAATGATTTCATAATTAAAACTAAATTGTTGATATACTTAATCAATTCTTGTTATCTAGGCAAGAGTACTACATATAAAATAAAGTTTCCACATTCTCAAAAATCAAAAAATAATAAAGTTTTCATCACGTTATACATACGGTAGTTATATAAAAAATATTTCCATTTTCGTTTTAAGTAACTTATAAGATATGCTACCATGTTTCCATCTTTTCCTCGAACCCCCATCCATTCCCATCTCTCCTACTTTACCTCTCTTTTTTTTAAATATAAATACTTTGGATAGAAAACCTCTTTTTAAATGTGACATTAAAATAATTATTTTTATTTTTATTATTATTTTATTTTATTTTATTTTAGTGAAGTCTTATTTTTTATATTTTGATGAATACTAAATAAAGGAGGTGCTAACGAGTGAATTGGACGTGAATCGTTTGAGTCAATCGAAAAAAATTGCACATGAAATCGGTTCCACAAAGCAAAATTTTCAAATTGATTATACCCGAGTGTTGTGGATGTACTTCAATTCTAGCCTGATGGTAACAACCTGTAATAAAAGTTGTAAGGCTTTTTTTTTTATTATAATTTATCAATTTTTATTTTATATTTTGTTTATTTAAAATAAATAACTACAAGAATCAATTTTGAGTCAAAAATGAAAAATGACTTGGTGACTTTTGTCAAGAATAGTTATTGAAACAAAATAAGTTCAGTATGTCAAAATGAAAAAAAAAAATTTATAAAATGATAATGAAAAGAGATATTCAAAAGACCCTTTTAATCAAAATATTAATAATTAATCTTTTTGCTTATAAAATATTTAACAATTCATTAGTTATAAAAGAAATGCATCGAACATAAAGCATTGTAGCTGGGGCAGCCTTAACTCATCTAGAAGATCAGATCCAATCCAAAACTGTAAATTCACAATCTTAAATTGTTGATTTTTTTAGACATTCTAACTAAAACAAGAATTGAGAATTCGAGCCATTTACACTATAATGGTGACAATAGATGCAAGCTATGGGCGTCCACTGTTTATCGCTCTTTGTTAACTCTGGAAAGTATCTCATGCCACGTAAACCACTCCAAACTTGTTCAAACATTTTCACCTAATATCCATTGATGGCAAAAGTGTACGACTTTTGATGAATGTATCATTATGATCCATTGTATCTCCAGAGTTTAAAATTGAAACTCGACGTCTGCAAAGCTTCGGTGACTGTCGATAGGATTGATGTGGGCTTTTGATGTTTTTGACTTGGCAAAGCTGGCGGAGGAGAAAAGGTGTTGTATTTTCAAGAACTGGGAAAATTGACAAACTGTAAAATTGAAGTTTGAACAAGTAAAAAACCAGCTGCTGCTTTTAGAAATAAACGGAAAATCACTTTAAAGTCTAGGAATTTGTCAATGGAAAGTTTTTGTTAATGATTCACTTTTACCAAACACCAAGTTTTTGTGCATTGTGGTTTCTGTTTTTCTTATTCGACCAGTTTCCGTAAAATTGCAGTTTTTGACTCCCACTCAGAATGTCATAACCCAGGCAAATAATGGAACACATTGTTAGCTCTTTCTGTCAACTCTTTTTTCCTCGCACACTTTTTGGCTCATTTTCTCAAACATGTAGTGGGCACCCGTCATGTACGAGTTGCAGACTTCAAGCTAAATCCATGGCGGAATAATTTGATCCTAGACAGACCTGAAGACCCCACTACCCGGTATCTTCCGGTTGCTCTTCTTGCTTAGTCTCCAAACTATAACAGAGAGCAAGAGAGAGAATAAATACTTTTCTTATTCGAGATTTGCAAAAATGATAAAGAGAATGATGAATCGATTGCTACTCCAGCTACCAAGTGGAGTTTGTTCTTGCTAAAACAATATTAGGTTTGAGAGTGAGAAGTGACAAAAGAAGAAAAATGCATGATTTTCACATGGTACGAAATCTTGCCCAAATTTGCCAAGCTAACAGGAGCCGAGATTTCGCCAACATATACCTGGGCTGAATATACTCACACACTCACATAACGTCACATACCTTCAAGGCTGCAAAGTAAAGTTTAAAAAATTGATAGTGTAAAATATCCCTGCAATTCTGCAAAACGTCATTCAATTAGTACTTATGTTTACGTTTAATATTTTTCATTTCTTTTTTTTATAATTCCATGGTTTTCCATGAACCAGGTGTGTGGTTCAAATGCACAACCTAAAATGTCAAAAAACTTAAAATTTCATCTTCATCACTTCGTCTTTTTCACGAGTTCACAGGGAAGTTTGGTGACTTCGATCATCAGTAAGCTGCGGCATAATACAGGTGGGCTCAAGCTTTCCACGGTTAAAGTTCAAACATAAAGATGAGTAACCTAAAAAGTCGAACACAAAGCTTGCATTTTTTAATGGAGAACTGATGATATTTGCCAATTTTCCCGAAATATTGTAAATTTCGGTTTCGGTATAAGTTTCAGTTTACCCACCACCGAAATAGCTGAAATTCACTTAAATGTTGAACCCGAATTTTTATAAAAGAATGTGCATTGACCATTTTATCCTCACTTTAACTTGAAAAGTTTACATGAACGAGTGCATAAATGCAGAAATAAGAAGAATGAAATTTTCTCTCACAATCCATAAATGGACAAACTGGCTATTATGGATTATGAGGATTTTTTTATTATTTTAAATAAAATAAAAATTAGAATAAATACAAAACACTTTAAAATAAAAAAAAATATTCTCATAATTGAGAATCATAATTAATAACGAAAAAAAACGAGTTCATGAATGCAAAACTCTATCGCGTTCATTCTTCTCTCCTCAGTTTGATGATCATCAAATATACATATACCGAGTCTTCAAGGATCGAATCGGTTAATATCCGATTCAAATTATAATTTATTTTTTTAAGGGTAGAACCGTAGAAGATTCCAAATTCTTCGAAACCTTAGCCAACAAGTAAATGTGACGGGTTTAATATGTATATTTATTCTCCATTCATTATAAAAGCCATTTGACCTTAGAAAGCTTGTATGATAATTTTTTCTCTAAGCTCGTATCGTCATATCTTATCTTTTCTGCAACTATCTGTTTTTGAAACATCCATACCCAACATATCATTAGAAATTGAACTAATTTGAAGTTTTGAGCATCTCATATTGTCAAGACAAGCTTCAAGGATCATCGATGGCATCCATAGTTTGCTTCAGAGAACAAATTGAAGGATACAGGGTATATATTTTTTTTTTCTGTATAACCGTTTCTTTAACTATCTTTGGATTTTTTTTCTTCTTCTTTTTTGAGAAGGGTTCTTACTAGAAATAGGGGGTGGAGTATTGAATCCCCACTGGAAGTGTTTGTCATTGCCAAGCTGACCTTGGATGTTCTATCTTTGGATTGTTGTTGTAAAGAAAGTTGTAAAATCTTACTCAGAAATTTTCCAATTTTAGACCCTCCTGAAATTGTTTTTTTTTTTTTGCAGGAAATCAAAAGATTAGGTGTACCAAAAAGACATAAAGAAGTGCTGGAGTCAAGAAAGAACTTGATGTTCTTGATTGAGCTGAGGAAGAAGGTCTCAATCTTTAGAGACATTATAGACCTTCAACCTTGCAGTGGTTCCCGAACACTTAAAGAGGTACCAAATTCTTGTTCTTCAATTGTAGCAATTAATTTAGCAATAACGTAAGAGTTTCTTCATAATTCTGGATTATCTTATAATTTCGTTTGTGTTCGTATTTTGATTTTGCAGTTATTGATGATTACTACTGAGGAACTCCACAGGCGTTACCCTGAGGATGTACCCAGTGTTCCAATTCCAGAATTAAAAGAAACGCACCTGTATCAGGTTTGTTATCTATTCATCAACACTTTGTTAGTTGTATGAAATCAGATTGAACGATCGAAACCAAATAGATTCTTTTTAGGTTTGTTTCTGGATTGGGGTAGTGTGGAATCGGCTGAAAACGAAAACCCTAATCCATCCCAACCTGAAACGCTCTTTTTCCCCCATATTCAAAATTAAGCCGGATTAGAGGTTTAGATGTTTCAGTTAATACCAAAACTCTTTTCTGATCAATGATTGTGTTCTATTAGGGATTGGTTAACTTCTACAATGCTCTAAAATCTGTGGGAGATGCATGGGTTAAGAATCACAAGTGGCTGGCCGAATTCGAATGCAAGGAAAGTGGTGAAATGGAGAATTTTGATCCAGAGGAGTTTGGTATGTTATTTTTCTTTCCATACATCTTACGATTGGTAGAAGCATCATTTTAGTGACCAATGAAAAATGATCTAATGGGAGTTGGCAATTCATTGTTAAAAGGTGAAAGAGTTTTGGAGAAGCTTACTTACATGATAAAGATGGCAATGGAACTATATGGTGAGATGGAAGAGGGAGAAGAACAGAATAGTGATAAGAACCCAGAGGCTTCCAAATTTGAAGAGGTCTTGTTTAATGTATCCTACTCAAACAATGATGGCTCATTTTGTAAGTCTCTTGCAACCCCAAATTCAGTACTTCCAATGTTGAAAGATAGTTGTGCGGAAAGTGGTGAATTTGCTTATTCCCCACCTCTTACTCGGCCTCTCAGGACTTCTGTTGGGAAATTGAAACCCATTGATCTAAGGCCCCTGCTTTCCTTCACTGTTTTGCCTCATTTATTAGCTCATGGTTCCCGAACCATGAATGGAAGGAGCAAGACATCTGATGAGAAAATTGGGCCAGAAAGCCAAGAAGTAAATAGAAATATGGCAAAGCCAAATCCAGAATCAAAAGAAGAGAGTGGAGATTGCATTGCTACATGTGAGACTCAACATATTGCAGTGTCAAGTACTAGTTATATTGCCAACAGCTACACAACTCCTAAGACAGCTGTGAACATGGTTCCCCCAACGTCAGTGACAACAAATGTATCCCCAGTGCAGTCAACAAAGCCAAAACCATCTACATTGTTGCCCAGTGCCTTGCAAGCTCCACCTCCACCTCCACCACGACCATTTGCAGTCAAGTATGAGCCAAATGTATCACTAGCAACTACCTCTCCACCTCGACTCCAGTGGTATTCACTACCAAATGTATCAGCAAAACCAGAATCGCCAGCCCTGCCCAAGTTTATGCCAAACATATGTGGCTGGCCCCATGTGGCATATTTGGCTGCATGGTCCTGTGCACAATCAAGGCTGCATGGTCCTGTGCATGGTTACGGGCATGGTCACCAAGCTCCTCGCATACACTGCTCGCGTACGTTGTTGCAGGCGTGGCTACACATCCCTGCATATAGTAGCCTGCAATGTTCCACAACCCTGCACATGCTTGCAGCCTTAGTTGGGTCTCAATCAACAATATCACCACTTCCACCACAATCACTAGTATTGCCAGACACTACACCACAATCACCAACAAAAGTACAACCACAAAATTTATTGGTGTTGCCACCAGTTGAACCGCAGCTCACATTGCCACCAAATGCAACAGAAACCTTAGCCTCAACCCCATGTCTACCCAGATGTCCATCAAATGGATTGTTGCCATCAACACCCCCTCCATTGCTGATGAGGAATGGAGGAGATCCTCCCTCACCAAGACAACCATTGGCAACATTGCCACCGATTACTATGGAGACCCTGACCCCAGCTTCATCCCCACCCACAAATCCATCAAAAGAAGTTTTGCCATCACGACCCCCTCCACTGCAACCAATGAATGGAGGTGCTCCTCTCCTGTTGTCACTACAACCATTGCCCATGTTACCACCCAATGCAACAGAAACATTGCCACCTTCTTCACCATTGCTGAAGAATGGAGGAGATCCTTCCCCTCTACCAGCACAACTATTGCCCACATTACCATCAAATGCACCGAAAACCTCAACCATAACCCCGCCTCCATCCATATGTCCATCGAATGACTCGTTGCCATCGCGGCCACCTACACTGCCACTGAGTAATGGAGGAGCTCATCTTTCAGAACCAACACCACCATTGGCCGTATTACCACCAATTGTAATAGAGAACTCAGTCTCAGTACCACCTCCACCCACATGTCCGTCAGAAGGATCATTGCCGTTGGTGACCTCTCCATTGTCACCAAAGAACAAAGGAGCTCCTTCCCCACCACTAGCACAACCATTGCCTACACTGCTACCAAATGCAACAGAAGCTCTTGCTCAAACCCCACCTCCGCCGATATGTCCATCCCAAGAACTTTTGCCATCACCACCCCCTCCTTCGTTACTAAAGAATGGAGTTGCTTCTCCGCCATCAGCCCAACCATTGCCCACATTGCCACCAAATCCAGTAGAATCTTCTGCACCACCTTCACCCACACATCCATCGAAAGAATCACCACACCTCACAACATCATCATTGAAGAACAAAAGTACTCCACCCACACCACCAGCTCAAACATTGCCTATATTGTCACCAAATGAAACAAAATCCTCAGTCCCACCTCTGCCTCCATCCACGCATCTAACAAAAGGATCTTTTCCATCACCACCCCCTCCGCCTCCATCCACACATCCAACAAAAGGATATTTTCCATCACCAACCCCTCCGCCTCCATCCACACATCCAACAAAAGGATCTTTTCCATCACCATCCCCTCCGCCTCCATCCATGCATCCAACAAAAGGATCTTTTCCATCACCACCCCCTCCGCTTCCACCAAAAAATGGAGGAGCTCCTCCTTTACCTCCTCCAGTTGGTGGACCAAAACTGGGTTTTAAGAAAGCAAATACAAAGTTGAAGAGATCAAGATTTATGGGTAATCTTTATCGTTTGCTCAAAGGAAAAGTAGAAGGATCCAGTATAGATGGTAAATCATCTCATGAGAGGAAGACTCAGCTTGGGGGTTCTGCAGGTGGGAATAAAGGCATGGCTGATGCTCTGGCAGAGATGACAAAGAGGTCTTTTTTTCTTCCTACTACCAGTTGATAACTCAACTCTTTTCTCCTCTCCCTTCTTTGCACTTATTTTTCTTTTTTGTTGATATTTCAGATCACCCTATTACCAACAAATTGAAGAAGATGTTAAGAAGCATGCAGCAACAATATTGGAGTTGAAAAAATCTATCACTTCATTCAAAACAAAAGATATGGTTGAGCTTCTCAAATTCCACCAACATGTAGAACACCATTTGGAGAACCTAAGTTCTGAGACCCAGGTTCTAGCAAGGTTTGAAGATTTTCCAACTAGAAAGCTTGAAACATTAAGGATGGCAGCAGCGTTGTACTCAAGATTGCGTGCAATTGTCACAACCTTAGAGAATTGGAAGATGGTTGAACCTCTTAGCCAGCTTCTAGACAAGATTGAGCGCTACTTCAATAAGGTAAGACTTTATATGTTTTTCATACAATTTCAAAATAGATATTCACTAGATTTACATTATTAACTTTACAAAAATTTACGTATAGATCAAGGTAGAAGTGGATGCTGTGGAACGAGTAAAAGATGAAGAATCTAAGAAATTCAAAAGTTGCAACATCGATTTCGACTTCAACATCCTGATTCAAATAAAGGAGTTGATTGTAGATATTTCATCAGGTTGCATGGAGTTAGCACTTAAGGTTTGTCAATCGAGATTTAGCCATTTCGCTCGCAATTTGTTCATAATAGATATTAATTATTGAGGAGACATTTGACTTTACTTTCAGGAGGGAAAAACAATCATCCCTGGTGAAAATGGAACAAAAAGTGGCGATGCCCTACTGAAGGCTTGCATAGAGACACTTTGGAGGGCTTTTCAGCTTGCATTTCGGGTGTATTCATTTGCAGGTGGACAAGATGATCGTGCAGATAGATTATCAAAGGAACTAGCTTCCGAAATAGAGAGAGTAAAGCAATGTGCAGTTTTGTGAAGTAGCTTGTAAATTAACTGTTAGTTTTAGTCTAGGGCCCTTAGCTCTACTACAGAAAGGGCGAAAGTTTAGGTAGCCAACACAAACCTCTAGCCAATGTGGGAAGAAGTGTTTTTTGGCACAAATGTGAAGTAGGAGAACCAATCCTGTGACCTCTTGTGAGGGCATGTAGTATACTGATAAGCCACTAACCAATTGACCAAGTAGTTGTTCACATGAAAACTGTATATTAATCTTAATTCTTTTATTCATTTTACTCTCTTTTGTACAGTGAAGATAGTGTAACAACATATTGTTGATGCATCTTATTTTGCACAGATATTAGTATAGTGAATATCAGTTTTGTTTCTGTTTTGGTATAAGGTTATGGTTTTTGGTAGGAATCCTCTCTTTTTTCCCCTTCACAGCTAAGAGGTCATTTATATTAAAAGCATAAAGAATAGAGGATACACAAAGCAATGAAACAAAGCAAAAAATTGCTTTTATAATGAAGAACAGCAACTAACAATTAATAAGTTAATGATCAAACCTGAATCTTGGTCTTCCTGTAGCATCATTTACAAGTTCTGTGATCAAATCTGCTACTTCGTTAGTTTCAGGGAAGCAATGAGATATCTTCCATTGAATCCCCTTCAAATATTGAGATACATCACTCCATCTCTGCAAAACAAATCAAGGCATTTCCCCTTTCTGAGCTTGCATCACCGCAGCAGTTGAATCACATTCAATCCAAAGCTTTTGCACATTCATGTATCTTGCCATCATCACCCCTCTAATCAAAACTTCAAATTCAGCCTCATAATTTGTTATGAACTCCCAAATAAGATCTAAACACATTTACCACTATTGCTGATTGGTCACACAACACCCCTCCACCCCCTGCGTAGCCTGGATTTCCTATTGAACCCAATCTTTTTGCAGCTTTGCCCAATGCACCTCCTGCTGCCCAGTTGGATTAGCAATCTTTATTTGAACACCCATCGTTCTTGATAGAAGCAGAGTATCAAGAGAAACAGAACCAACCAAATTGATCTTACGATGCTACAACTCTTTAGTCCAGCTGCAAGCCTGCAACAATACACATAGGTGTACGACCTTCTTCTTCATACTTCCTTGAGTTTCTTTCAAGCCAAAATAAATAAATAAAGGGATTAAGATAAAACCTCTTACCAATGTCATTCCCAATTGCCAGGATCTGGCTTTCCTCTCAACCCGCTTATATTGTGTTACGATGTTCCTCCCAATTAATGTTAAAAACTCAAACACAAATTTTCTGACACTCTGTTGTTACAGGACAACAAAGAAACAAATGCACAAAAGTCTCTTCAGCATCATGACACAATTCACATCTTGAGGCCAACGTAATCCCTCTCTTTAGCGTCTCTGAGTCAATAGGCAACTGACCATGAAACCATTTCCAACTGAAGAGCTCTTGCCTTGCTGTCAAAGATGACTTCTGAACTGATCTGAATCATTCCACCGATGGAGATCTTTCTCTGATTGCATTCCATGCTGAACAATTGTAAATTGACCATTTGCCTTAAATCTCCAGTGACAATTATCAACATCTCTTCTGTCTCGTTTAATGTTATTTAGTTCCTCAAAAATCACTCTCAAGATCAGTTATCTCACCCCAGTCGAACCAATTCCACTCTTCCTGCTTGAGACAGCAACATACCCTTCCAAGCTTGTAATCTATTTCTGAACTTATCAAGTACTAGCTTTAGTTTCTCCTTTGACACCCCTCCAGCCCCTGCATCCACCCCTAAATATTTTGTAGGGAAGGTGGCCACCGGGATAGACAAGATTCCTGCAATCCGATGCTTCGTCTGAGGTGCAATCTTACCAAAAAACAAGTGCATAGCACATAAAAATTATCTGGAGTTAATTGCACTGGCACTCAAAAATGGAGTTCTTAAAGCATGACACCCCATTTTATCCAAAATTGGATTGTTATTGGATTTAACAATTTTCAATGACAAATTGAACTAATGAGTCTAATGAAAATCTAATTTTGGAGTATCTGTGTTTCTCAAACATAAAGTGGGGGTGTCTGTGCTTTAAGACCTCCATTTTGGGATGTCCTTGCAATTTGCTCAAATTTCTAAGTTGAAGACCTGTCCAGAAAACTCGTATTTTTGTGAAAATTTTTAAGGCACATCAAATAATTTATTGAACAGCAGAACATAATGTTATCGGCAAACAATAGATGAAAAGGAACATTCGCACCTCTAGGCCCTCATAAAGGTTTCAATTTACCATCAAATACCATTACCTTTTAGCCCCTACATAACATTTCTTCTGCTATAATAAATAATTAAGCAAAGATTCATATGGCGGAATTATTTTAGTCATCACATAATTCAATGTGGGGATAATATGGAAATCTAAAAATATAAACTAACTAAATAGCAACAGTGTAACTCATAGGGGGTGTGATTGATAAATTGAATACCTCAAAGGGTGGCATTGATTTTAGAAGATATTTTGAGCGGTGGCACGGATAAAAAAAAAACCCAAAATTAACCAGATCATATTGGACCAAAACCGAGATTTCTCAAGAGTTTGATTTTCGTCTAGCTTCTCCGCAGACCAAAACCGGTTCAACCAAAACGAATCGGACCAGGTCAACCCTTTCTCATCCTTCACATTGTTCATAAGCCTGAAAATATCCCGAATGCTGAACCATAAACTCATAAACTGGAACCCCAGTGAACCCTTTCGTTCAATGTTAATTTATTATCCTCTTCCTCTCCTTCCTCAAACGATTTGCAAACAGAGTTCTCCTAAAGCCCTGAAATCGCCGCCGATCACCCATCCTCGCCGCTGTTTCTTTTGAACTCCGCAACTGTTTCCAATCGAACCTTTACCATTTTGCTCTTGTTTTGTCTGTCCGCAGAGCACCAAGAGCAGTTGTAGAAATCTTTAATCACCCAGTTGCGAAATCCGGAGATTCAAGTCTTTTTTTTTTTAAATCTCTGATTGAACTTCTTACCCATCCAATTTAACACTATCTTTGCTTCTGATAGTAGAGATTGTTTTCTCGTACGTTTAAGAGAAAACAGAGAGGAAAATGGATAGAGATTGGGGTGCGAAGCCCGGTGGTGGAGGCGCAGCCTCTGCTCAGAATGAAGCGATCGACAGGAGAGAAAGGCTCAGAAGGCTAGCGCTTGAGACCATCGATTTGGCAAAGGATCCCTATTTCATGCGTAATCATCTCGGCAGGTTTGTTGTTCATTTCTTGGAAAACCCTAATAACAACTTTCTTATCATTTTTCTCGTTGAGGGATTTACTGTGGGAGTCTTTGTTTTGGTGTTTCTCTGTTCTAATAGCTATGAGTGTAAGCTTTGCCTGACCTTGCACAATAATGAGGGAAACTATTTGGCTCACACACAAGGGAAGCGCCATCAGACCAATTTAGCCAAGCGAGCTGCCCGTGAAGCCAAAGAAACACCTGTGCAACCCCAGCCACACAAGCGGAAGGTCTCCCTGCGGAAGACAGGTTCTCCCTTATCACTTGTGTTTGTAGTTGAAATCTTACACTTCGGTCTGTTCACTAATTTGTTTGGTTGATTTAGTTATGAAAGTTTGTGAAATTTTGTACTTATTGATGTGAGTTTGTCTCGAAACATGAGTGGAGTGGCATAGAAATGGAGATTGAGAATCTATACCTTGTATTAGAAATTCATAGACTGCTTAATCTGCTCCCACAGTCGAACTTAGAATTTGGGAACGGTGTTCAAACAAATTGAAAGAACAGTTTTCCCAAAGTTTGAGAATTTAAAGCTAGATTCAGTCTCCTTTGGAGTCTTTCTTAGGATCTAGTTACTTGGTAGTGAAATTATTTTGTTGTCTCGAGGAAAATTCATTTTAGACTTTAGCTAGGTTGATTATTTTTTCTAGCTGATGAAACTTCCATGGGGCTATGAAAATAAATGGAGAGGAACCCCTTTCCTCCCAACCCAGCTCTCCAAAAAAAAAAATCGGATGATAAGTAATAATAGTAAATAAACATTGAACGACTATCTTAAGGTTGGGTTTGTTAGGATGAAGAAGAGGTTTGAAAGGTTTGGTGTGGAAGTGGAATCAATTTTGTTTTATATAGTCAAAGATTAGGTAATCTACAAACTTAATTGAATAGGTGCTTTTAGGGAAACTTTTTGGATTCAACAATGCTGATAGACAGGGGCCTGAATATAAACAAGCCTTGCATTAAAAAAAAAAGTGGTTCTGGGATTTTCTTTATACATTGGCAGTCAGATGGTCTTTTCTTTGTCAATCAGATCCTCTTTATCTGTTTATTTCTATTGTAGTTCCAACAGCACTGGGTATGCTTATTTGGGAGGATTTTTAGGTGATGGGTCTTAATGGCTTTGCCATTGCCTTCTTCGATTTGTGGATGACTTCATAATCCTCTAGCACAAACTTGATGGATATAATCCGATTAATAAATCTTTTGACATCCACAATGTCATTTTAAAATCTTTATGCAATACTATTCCCATTTTGCTTATATTACTTTTTCCCCCAGTCTACCAGAATTTAAAGCATCCAACTCCTTGGTTTTTTTTTTTTTTTGATAAAGATCTTAGGTTCTAAGATGCTAATCTACACTATGCTTTTATAATTCTTAATTACATGAACTCATCCATGGTGTGAGAGTACTGCTTGACTACTTTTTACTGCTCCAAGCATGAGGCACCAAAGTGATGCGTCACTTTTTGGTCACATCCTCACTGATCCTTGCTCACTATTCATTGTCCTAGTTCAAAGTGTAGAAATGTTGCTTCTAGGGGATGTTCCAGCATAAAATATATAGTCTAGGATTCATGTGAAGATTTGGGTAATTTTTTGTGTGGTGCCTGCTGCCAGCCTGATGAGCCAAGCCTTCTTTGTTTCTGGCTTGGAATCAGCAGCAACAAACTGGTGGAGTTGGCTTATGCATTTATTGCTTTATTTATTATCCATTTGAATATTTGAATTTAGCGTTTCTGTGCTATTATAATTTAGCTGTAAGGTTGGAAAGAAAACATATTTTTCAGTATGAAGGAGATGATAAGATGGTTTTTATTTTATTTTGGGTGATGAAGTACCTGCCCACCCCCAATACAAAACAAACTCCCCCCCCCCCCAAAAAAAAAAAAAAAAAAAAAAGAAAAGAAAGTATTTGCTTAGGGATTTTTTTGTGATCTTTCTGTTTTCCGGTTCATTTGAATTGGGTTATAGTCCAATTCTATGCAATTGATGTGGAGCTACTTGGGTGGCTGGATATATGATTCTAACATATGAAGTACAACAGTTAGCTGACCTCATTTAGTGGGGATATGGTTTGTTGCTTAAGCTGTACAAAGAGCTTACTTTAGCATGCAGTCTTGTTTTTGGCAATTATTTTTATGGTGATTAATTTTTTTTCTCTAATGTAAGCTTTTGGTTTTGTAGTTGTATTTTTCTTGTGTCTTTTATGTTCATAGTCTTGACTTGTCCCAATGTGGAAGAGTTTTAGAATAATATAATTGGATTTTAGCTTAAAATTGCCCTTTTAATTTGTTTAGTCATGATTCTAGTACTCTGACAGGGTTCAGTCTCAGATTCTTTTTGCAATGTAGCTAATAAACTTACATCTTGGTTGCAGTCAAGATTGGAAGGCCTGGATACAGGGTAACAAAGCAGTATGATCCAGAGACAAAACAGAGATCTCTTCTTTTCCAGGTCCCCCTTCCTTTTATTTTTATTTTTTCTCTTTTCTGGTTCCCCCAATTCTGTTGTGTATATTTCAATATTTTAGTTACAGCTATGTTTAACTTTTCCTTTACTGTTATGCATAGTGCCTAGAGGTGAGAGATATCCACATTGCAATTTGGTTGTCATTGGGTTCTGTTGTTCAATTCAAGAGTAGCTTTAACTTTCTTTGGTGATCTTGAAATATATTGCAGATTGAATACCCTGAAATTGAAGACACTTCGAAGCCACGGCACCGTTTTATGTCATCCTTTGAACAGGTATACTTTACCCTTGGAATTCTTTGTCGCAACTGTAATTCGTCCATTAGTAACGTATTTTGACGACTCTTGAGGCAAAAAAGTAATGTTATTTCCCCTTTTTATGGGTGCATAGAGGGTGCAATCGTGTGATAAAAGGTACCAGTATCTTCTGTTTGCAGCTGAGCCGTATGAAATCATTGCATTCAAGGTAAAGTTTTTGAACAGAAATACTGTTTCCTATTTTTTTCTCATCCAATTTTTGCAAGTAACTTTTATCTATTCATGATTGTCTATTTACTTTTTTAGGTTCCTAGCACAGAGATTGACAAATCCACTCCCAAGTTCTTTTCGCATTGGGATCCTGACTCAAAAATGTTCACGGTTTGTCTTAACTCAAAAACTTTATGAACCTTGTTTTCGACCAAATATTTTGTGTTTGAAACTTGATCTCCCAGAAATCCATCACCTTCATCTTATGTCAGTTGCTCAACTACTTAAATCTATTTCATAGCTAATTTTCTTCTGACATTGATCTTCTGGACTGCACAGTTGCAACTGTATTTCAAGGTGAAGCCACCAGAAGCAAACAAGCCACCACCGCCACCTGTTCCTGGTACTGTTCCCAATGGCACGGCAGCTCCTGGTGTCCCTCCAAGGCCCATGCCTCCCCCACCTCAAGCTCCACCTCCTCCACCACCACCACAAGGGCTCGCTGCTGGTCCACCAATGCCGAATCTTCCAAGAGGTCCACCACCTGCTCCAGGGTCTGCACCACCACCGCCTCCATCAACAGCAAATGGTCCTCGACCCATGCCTCCTGGTGGTACTCCTCCAGTCCCACCTCCACCCCCGGTTGGTAGTGGTACAATGGCGAACTTCACTCCAGGCACTAGGCCCCCCTCAATGATGCCCCCACAGGGTTTTCAAGGCCAGCAGATGCAAGGGCAAGGAGCTCATCCTCCACCACCTCCACCCCATATGGGACAACAGATACCTAGGCCACCAATGTCTTAGCATCTTATGAATCCTCGGTGGAGTCTTGTTGCTTAGTTTTGTTGATCTCCTATATGAATCTGCTACAGAACCTTGGTAGTTACAGATTTGAAGCGGCTGAAAGGTGGAAATATTAGTTACTTCACCAATGAATATGGTATCTAATTAATGAGTCAGCTTTATTGTCTTGTATCATTTAAATCCTTAGTGCTCTTATTATCTGATTTGTCGCATCATTTTAGTGGTCGACTGGTGAGCTTATAGTTTCTGGTTCCTGAGATAACGACTGATGATCCTTAAGGTGATTGAAAACCCTCTTGTGTTTTGGAACCTTGAAATCACAGTTTCATTCAGTGTATGTTCTCTAAACCTTGTAACGCCTGTGATCCTTTGAGGTGATTGAAAACCCTTGTGTTTTGGAACCTTGACATCACAGTTTCATTCAGTATTTGTTCTCTCGTCCCTCTGTATTGCTTGCATTGCTATGGTTTGGTTAAAGATATCAAGTGACAATGGTCGAAGTGTTAGTGCTGAACGATAAAAGCTTCAACCCTATACATTGTTAATTGTAGGGAAAAGACCAGTTCTCTGGTTGCTGCTTTTAAAGCATGAACCAATTTCATTATGCATGGAATGACCACCACATCCCCATTAAAGTAGAAAATGATATCTAATCAGTGCTTCTGTTTATACCCTCATGGGATGGGTTGCAAACCAACCCAGTAATCATAGATCGGATGTAGGTCATGCCATCATGCACTATAGATGGAGCCTCCCATGCCAAGAAGTCAGCATTGTTCCTTATCTCCTGGAACATGCATGAAAATACATTTTACAAAACCCATGCTAGTGATGATGAAGATCCTCAAGGTCAGTTCTGCATCACGTGGAATAGTTGTCTCGTATGGATATTGGATCGCCACTTTGTTTGTCAGATCTACAACCAGTGCGAAAAAACTTGCATCATATAATCTTGAACAGCAGCTTGAATTGCAAAGGCCTCCCAATGGCATTTTGCTCAGTCCTGTGCATTTAATGTGCAGGACTCTTCAGCGGGCCATTGAATTGGGATTTTGATCTCAACCATCAATTTTCAGCGGTCAAAATCTTGATTCAATAACTGACAATCTCGTTGAACGTGTTATGTGCATTAAATGCGTAGGACGCAAGCAAGCCCCCCCCCAAATGCTGGCCCCAATCAAGAAAATTTCATAGGTATACAAATACAGCTACTAATGCAGACTTCCTTCTTTTTTTTTTAACTTATTTATCTAAGTTTACATGTGTACGTTGACTTTATCCTTAGAGGAGCTTATATATATTAGGCTCCAAAGAGATTTTAGCTATTGATTTTATATTATGAGGTGTTAGTCTTTGCCCATTGAACTCATTTGTTAGTATTCTCCTCCCCCACCCTCCTATATCCGGATTTTTATTTGCGGCAACCATTACTACCAGCAATTGGTGGTCCAAATTTTGCCACATATACAAAACACGATCGAACAGTGTCAATTGAAAATGTGGGGGTTTAGTTGTAAATATAACTTTACTTTTTTTACACTAAAGGGTTTTTTATTTTGCAAATTTACAAAAGAAACCCTGATTCTACCAAACTCTAATCATTGGTTCAAAAGCCCTCGATTGAGCCGAGTTCGATTATAACATGAATCAAAGCAAATTTACAACTTTCCCTTCCCTCCCTTTTGTTTAGTGGTTTAAACCCCTCAAATCGAAGCACAACTTTAACACAAAGTTCACAACATCTGATTGCAATAAATTTGATTCGATTTCCCCTTTTTCGAAATGGAAAATCACTAAGCTGCAATAGAGGTGGGAATATCAAAATTTTCTCATAGGGAATCAAAAAAGGGGTTGTGGGTTACATAAATACAAATAGAAGGTACTTGTTGTGTTCCATCTACATCTTTGATCGGCCTCCAATCATTGACCATTGCCATTCTGCCGATGGCAGAGAAGGAACTGGGGGGAGAAGATCTTCACCATCATTAACCATTACCATTCTGCCAATGGCCCAGAAGGAAACAGGACCAGAGAAGAATAAATTGGGAATGACTCTTCAACATCTTCATCTTCTCACTATTTCTCTTCACCATTCGAAGGTTATTCATTTCACAGGATTTCTGAAGGGGTGAAGAATCGAATTGATCTAGGGCTTGCGAAATGAATGATTAGCGTTTGATAGAATCAAGGGTTTCTTTTGTAAATTTACAAAATCGAAAAACCCTTTAGTGTAAAAAAAAATCATATTTACAACTAAACCCCTGCATTTTCAATTGACACTATTCAATCGTATTCTGTATATGGCAAAATCTGGACTACCAACTGTTGGCAACAGTGGCTATCCTCCCTATGGCAGTGGATATCAAGTACCTAGTGGGTTTCTCTGCTTGCTATATACCTAAAAGGTCCAACCTTGTTGCAGACTGGCCCCAAGATATCGGCCTAGCTCCACTTAGTGGTTGCTTGACCTTTGTTCAGCTTCCACTCTAACCATGATGAATAAATTGCATTTCTTCCATAAAAGCCAACATGTTGAGGCTATGGGCCCAACTATTTCGAGACAAATAATTTGAGGTGTATTCACATCCAAAATTCAATTTAGACATCTTACTTGTTAACATATCTAACACATGCTTTGTTTGCATTCAAACATGAAGCTACATTAAAAATATATATATCCATACTATGAAGTTGCATGTTAGTTGATGGATCGAGATCATTGAGGAAGATCAACCTCGAAGGAATTCGGTATCTTGTACGGCTTTGCAAATTTCTATTCTTGGTTGGTGCTCTTTGATTCCTCCTGGTAAATTTCTACTACTTTCTTGACAATAAAAAAAATAAAAAGGGATCTAGTTGATGAAAAATTTTGCAGGATGATCAAAAAAATATGTCTATGTCATATATATACTAGTTTTCTTATATATGGAAAGTTTCTACTAGTTTGTTGCAGAAACCAAGAAAACGGCTTTGCAACTTAAAGCTTTGTAATTTTGATGAATACGATTTCACGACTGTCTTATCCGCTATTGGGCATTTGGGCCCTAGCCCTTATGGGCTTAAATGATGGAATTACCATTTTAGCCCCTTCTTACGATATTATTAGGGTTTCGCCGTTCGTTGCTCCCCTGAAACCGCGACCTCTATAAATACCCAGAGAAGGTTTTAAAGAGACTCCTCCATGATATACGAACCCTGAAAGAATAGGCGAAGGTTACAGAGACAGAGAGCGAAGATGAGAGCCAAGGTATGTGGTTCTGTCAATCCTCAATCACATCGTTGCCTATTTCTTGCTGCCATCGCATTCCCTTTTTCTATTCGATTATGTGTTTGATCGATTTTACAAATAACTTTTCAAATCGATCGACCGCTAGATGTCTATGGTTTTTCGGTGACTTCGTTTCTTGCCGAGAAGCTTTTTCATAATTTTGTGGTGGATTGGCTCCTTATGAATATGTTTAAGATTAGGGTTTTTGTCGTTTATTGAATCTAGGGTTCTGTAGTTTCTCTTGATCATGATTTCCGCCTTTTTGCTTTTTTCTACATTGTTTTTAGGTTTTAGGTTTATGCCAAGTTTCTACAACAAAATCTTTCGGTAGTGGTGTTATGTATTTCAAGTTTTTTTATGATTATATATCCACGTTAATGGCCTTAATAATGCATTTTTCTCGTTTTGTTCTGTTATCGAACGAAGAATATGCATTTTTTTTTTGGGTACTTACTGTTGAATTTTATCGGAAGAAACAATGATTCTACTCGGATTGCCATTAAACCTATATTTTGATTTTGTGATGCTATGTTCTCTTCTCTAATTCCTTAATTCTCTCGTGATGAATTTTGTAACTTGTTGCATTTATTTCCTTGCAATTGTTTGATTCTCTGGGATCTTGTGTTTGCTAACTTCATCTAACTTTTGACATTTTGGGTTTCCTTGTTTAATGATTTGACACCTATGTATTAGATTGGAAGTAATGTTTGGGCTCTAGAGCAAAATTTGCAGCTCTGCTTATTTTGCATCCTGTTCTGTCAAAAAATAGAATTTTTTTCAACTATTGAAGTCGTTCATTTGCCATTGCATTATTCAATATATGAAGAAAATTTTTGAGATCCATTCCTGTTCCAAGTTTGATAGTTATTAGTTTTTATTTTTGGGATACAATTACATAGTGAAGTCTCTAAGAACCTTGTGCTTATTATGGTTGCAGTGGAAGAAGAAGCGTATGAGGAGACTCAAGAGAAAGCGCCGAAAGATGAGGCAGAGATCCAAGTAGATTGGTAGCAATGGTTGGTTGACACACTAAGATGGTTTGACTTGCCCATTACTCCTGTCATCTCCTTGCTGTAAAGGATGGATGGGTTGATGGAAGGTGGATCATAATTGTGCCAACTTCCCTTTTCTCCTTTTTGCAGTTAAAAACAATGTAGCCTAGCTTTTAATATCCGAGTAAAGACGAGTATCGAGTTGTTCCTTTTTTTTTCAGTGAGTTGTTTTGGATTATCTGGAATCTTCTATTGGTTTAATAGAGTTTGTGTTTGAGATTTGTGTTCACAATGCTTTGTTCTTGAAGTTTGTTTCACAGTGGGTTCGACTAATCCATTGTTTGGATTTTTATGTCGTGGTGCCGGGATTGATGGGTTTGGCAGCAATAGTACTAAATAACTACCATGGCTAAGATATCAGAGAAATTTATCTTGCCATTTTTTAGGGTCTCTGATATGCTTCCATCCCTTCTAATAGTATAAATGGAGGCCTCGTCCGTATATACTAGTAAAGCTCAACCATTGTTTGTTATGATCCTCAGAAACCACTTCTTGGGAGGCAAAGTGACAAATTGGGTGGGTATAAAGTGGTTAAACAGCAGCACTTCCCACTAATCTTGGAGCTCGACTTCAGTGCTGCAAACGATGGAGATTTCAATCTCAACTGTTCGTTTTTCAAAAGTATAAAAACACACTTTTTGGAACTAGATCCCGACTTTTGCTGCAGGGGTTGCGGCACTCAAACAATTTCACTAATCTTGTATAACCTGTTTGTTTTTCAAAAGTATAAAAACACACTCTTTGGAACTAGATCTCGACTTTTTGCTGCAGGGGTTGTGGCACTCAAACAATTTCACTAATCTTGTATAACCTGTAAAACCCTGAATGTAGGATTTGCCTCTGCTCAAGGATGAGTTCGTATAGGAATCAAGAGTAGAGGCCTTCTTTGTCATTTTCTATAAGAGCTGAAATGCTGTCATAGTTTTTCCCTTCCTACACAAGCTGGATATGACATTCCAATGGAAGTCATGTATGGAAATGTTTCATTACCTAGCTCTGGACTTCTCTCTCCCTGCAGAGCACAGCGAGAGCATTATAAATCCCATCATTAGGATTACAGCACCGATACATCATTTGGTCCAGACACTTAGCCACTAGATTCATCCTCTTCTCTTAATGAATTGAGCAAGTATTGGGTTGTAGGTGACACAATTTGGCTTAAATCCACACCTCATCATCTCCTTCAGGGACTCAAGAGCATGATCATTACGACTCTGTTCAGTGTGAACAAATAAAGATGTTGTATGCAACTACGGATGGACTATCCATCTCAGCCAGAAGCTGATTTGCCTTTTTCCACATCCTCTCGAAGCATTGACTCCTCAAAAAGAATGTCATAAGAATCATGAGGACGGTTTCACAGACCAGGAAATGGAGCAGAACTAATTAAAGAGTATTGTGCCCAGGCCATAGATGCTTGGTGGTGGCACCAGTGTCATAGGCAAGAAGTCTCTTTATCAGTTTGGTCACGACTGGACAGTGGTCACTTTAAATGTAATGTAGATACTTCCACAAATGGGAGAAGCTACAATCAAGTGGGAGGCCTAATTTGTGGGTCAATTGGAGTTTATTTGGGAGGCTTCGTGCAATGCATAGCTGACGGTAGTGTCGTGGAAGCTGAACTTGAAGCTATCGGTATAGGAATTTGATTAGGTATCTCTATAAACCTGATAACTCTTGACGTGGAGTTCGATTCTCAATAGGTGATTGATATGTTAAGAAGTAAGCGCATGTATGGAAAATTGTCTAGGGTGGTGGAGGAAATTTGATAAGTGTTGGACCTTCTGGATCTATAAGATTCAACCACATATGCAGAAGCTCTAACATTGCTGCTGATGGAATGGCAAAGATGCCGACAAAGTCAAAGAATCCTTCGCTTTTCTATCCAGATCCCCCTTTAAAAATTGCAAAAATCCTAATGGCAGACAACCAACAAGTTTAGTAGTTTAGTACTCTAGGTTCTTAAACTCTGTTTACGTAACCTTAAGAAAAAGAAAAAAAATTAAAAATTCCTAAAGAACTTGATTGCTTCTTTAGTTCTACCTTCCTAGCACAATCCGATTAGCATAACATTGTGGCTTACCAAATTAGGCTTTTCACCATTTGCAATTATTTCATCCAACAGCTGCATTGCCTCATCCACTCTCTCTCCCTGTAAGCGGGTTATAGCAAGTGTGTACACTTGGGAGCAGCCCCTCACAGGCTTATCAAAAACTGCATACTCTGTTGCAGGTTCCCATGAGTACAATCCCTCTAACAAAGTAAATTATAAGAAAAACTGTAGGGAAGCACTTCTGTTTGGTGATTGCATTGACGGACACAGAGAGAGAAAAAGAGGGGAAAATTAAAAAAAAAATTGACATACAAATAAAGAGAAAGATATAGGTACTATAAACCAACAGGTCGTTGTAGTATAGTGGTAAGTATTCCCGCCTGTCACGCGGGTGACCCGGGTTCGATCCCCGGCAGCGGCGTTTATTTTTAAAGCCTCTCCTTTTAGCAGGAAAAAAGCATAATTTGGTTTACTTCTAAATTTGTTGTTATCATTTCTTCTAGCCGTCTATCATCCATCCAACGGTAGCCTTGGTTGGAAAACTGAAAATATATCCTTTTAATTAATTCGTTTGCAAAAAAAAAAAAAAAAAAAAAAAAAAGGCGTCTAATTGTTTTTTCAAAAATTTTTGGATATACAATCCGCTTGAAGGACCTCCTCTAAACTTTGAAGAACATCCTGAGCACTCAGGATCAAGAGCAAATTTGGATATTCAATCAGCAACTTTATTTGCATCACGTTCCACATGAACGCAACAACCACCAAGATAAACACTAATCTTATCCGCTAGGTGTGCAAACCTACCACGATCTATACAACAAGGATCCAAGAGGGAGTCAGGCTCAAGATGAAGGGGAACAAACCTCTCATCCACCACTAATTTCAAGCCCTCACAGATGGCTAGAACACAGCCAAGGTGAATTTTCTGAACAAAGCCTCCCACAAACGTACCTTCAGATCCCGGAAAATACTGCCCATCTTCGCCGTGTCTCCCCTCCGGTGCACTGATGTATCTACATTGGCCTTTATCGAACCCATCGGAGTGAGACTCCACCTCACCATTGACCTTGCCGTAGAGATGCAACTGGTCCAAAAACCAAAACTCCACTCCACCATCGTAGCTCCATAGTCCAAGGCTACCATAGACAATAGTGACGAGCTAATACTGGAGGAGTTGCTATCTTTAACCTTCGTAGGTAGTAAACTGTTTTTCCCATACCTTCCATCACATATGTAGGACGAGTTCACTTCTAATCTATCTTTGCAATGCTCAGAGGAGACACTCCTCCACAATATGTGAAGGAAGGGTATGAGCGTGTGAGGGGGAGCATAGAGAATCTGAACTCAAGGGTAGAGTTCAACTATGCTCCTCTCACACCTAATGCTAGTAGAAGATTCTAACTCTTGAAGAAGTGTGACCTCATTTTCAAGTAACATCTCTTCCTGTTATATTGATTTTCCAATGAAAACAATCTACTTCTAGGCTACGATTAAATAAAAATCAGGCCCTTCTCCAAATTCAGCCAAAATATGTTCACCTGCATTGACCCATGCAGTCAGCAAATCTCAACCCAATCAACACGGATAGGCTTTTGATTCCCTAGAAGTCCTTCTTCAAGAACCATAGAACAATAAGCTATCTGATCATCTTACCCAAAAACACTGAACTAACAAAAAAGCCAAAAAAACAAAAAAAGCTCAAATAAATTCAAATAAATCGCATCTAATCGCAGCTACTTTCAAGTATTCCTAGGAACTAGGGGCAACTTTAGAAAAGGAAATTCTGACTCCAACCATTATTAATCTTGAAACAGCTATACTGTTCAACAGGATAGTGGTGTCTGGCCTTGCGTAATACTAAAAACATGTATAACAAATTCCACATGGATGAGCAGACTTCCAATCAATCTCTGGCTGCAAATGCAGGGACTCTTGAGTTCACTTTTGGGAGCCAAACTCTAGTATATCAATCTCAACAACTGCACTGAAAAGTGTTGCCACAAAAGAATTCCACCTGGTTAGATGCGCTGAAATTAAAGAACTTGGAAACTAATGACAAGAGAAGATGTTTAAGCAGAATACCTCTAGCTGCATCAACCTAACCAACAATGATTTCCAGAGACTCAGGGCCTCGCACCTTCTTAGTCGATGATCCCTTATCAACTTGATTACCCCCTTGGGGTTCACGGAAGTTTGTTAGAACTTGAAAGGAAATATTTCAATTATCCAATCATCAAAAGATATAAATATAAGATTCTACAAACAACAATAACAAATCCCACCAACTTAGCCTACAGGTAGAGTAATATATCCATCAGTAACTCATTTTCTATACCGAGCCACTTTTGAAAAACTTCAGCCCCAATATCCTCATTGACATATTCTTTTCCTTCTTTGACCACCAATCAATTAACATTGCTTAAAATTTAATACCTCCAAACTGTAAGCAGTTTCAACAACTATAAATGGTCAATCTAACTGTAAATGCTTACACATACTAAGTTTACAGAAGAATTAGAACGAAAAAAATACGCTTGGAGAAAACAGAAAACACACACACACAAACACAAAGAAAAAGAAAGCATAGGTGATTAACATTGATGTCCTGATGGTTATTTGGGAATTACTGATATATTGTTCCCGTCAGTTTTATGTCTCTGTAAGAATGACATGTACTATGGGTCGTTGCTCTGGACATATCTTACCACAGGTTGGATTGACATTCAAGCGTAGATGAAGTATCACACCTAAGAGCCTCTCCCCACTTGCACTTTCACATTCATCGTTAAAGAATTTTTGGATGTCTGTATTGCAAGCCCTGATAGATGCATCAACTGACAAAAGAATAAATGCTACCGGTACGTACAGTGATTTCCTCACAGATTAACCTCTCAATCAAGACCTTTCTGCGTGCAAATTCCATGGTAGTCTGATATCTCTTTTGAAAGCCTGGATAAAAACACAAGTAGATCACTACTTCCAGTTTATCTCTAATTGATACATGTGAATAGAATTAGAAGGTTCAGTATATAAGTTCCAAGAAAACTTGCTTCAAATGGAACAAACACTTCCTTGTGATGCACTTAACCCACCTTCATCAAAGGCAGGTCAAACTAAAGCAGTCATCTAAAGAAAAAGAATTATATCCGATAGTTTGCAAGTAAAGCTGAACTGAAGAGTTTTTACCCAAGGTTGCAGTTCACCTGCATCTACCAATACCTAGAATTAAGAGGTCATGAGTTCAACTCCTTCAGCCTACCTGCTGGGAGAAATAAAAGAAAGCTAAAGAGGCTCCCCCCCCCCCCTTTTCTTTCTTTCTTTTCTTCTTTTTTTTTTTTTTTTTTTTTTGGTGGGGGGGGGGGAGGAATGGTTGGGTGCCACATCTACAAATTGAATTCATTTGGCTCATAAGAGTACAAGATACAAAAGAAAAAGAATATCGCAATAGAAGTAGAGACAAAAAAAGAATCATTGAGGAAAGGAAGCCCAAATCTTTTACATGGATACATCCAAAAGGGTTGGAACCTGTAAGCAGAAAATTCATAGCACCATTACGAGATCCCCAAAAGTCAAAACTGCCCCTGGGCTAGACTTGTAATTTGATCTAGCAAAATATTTTTATGACTTCTTGAGGATTTCGGCTGATAATGAACCAGGATTATCCAGTCCACTTACATTTGTGCAGAGATTTCTTTGAAGAACCAAAAGCTACTGATGATGATTCCAAATCCCACCCAATTGCATGTACAAAATGATATGGTATCAGAACCATTCCACAATGTAATTAAAGACACAGGTTTAAAATACTTCTGCAGAGAAATATGTTTTGGTAAACATTACTAAACAAAGGGTAACTTACAGCCATAAATTCCAACTGTCGTCATAATCGAACTCCTGATTGCCATCAAAGGGACTAATGGTGCAACTCCAAACACCAGTAGAGAGAGTCAAATATATCATCTTCTGATCCCTTGCAGAAACAGGACATATTGCTCATCACATCCAATTTGTATATATATTAACCTCCAATTAGTGACTCAAATAAAAAGAGTCACAGATTAAATTGACATGGTGAAAACCATTTTCCTCTTCTTCTTCTCTTCATTCGGTATTGAGGATCCTTTTCCACGAAAGTGACTACTGATGCAAATTTAAATTCTTAAATAAAGATCAACTAAAATATCTTCTTCCCATTTAAAAAGACTGGAAACCTTCACATTATGCACCACCCAAATCATCATGTACCATTCCTACACATTACGATTTTTCATCCTCCAGTAGCTCACACAGAGAAGCCAATTCCACATTCAATTCATAAGGTGAAAGCCATTTGTCCTTTTCTCAACAGCCAAGACTCCATTATGTAAATTCCGATATTTCATCTCTCCTCTCAATTGTTTAGCTGCGCAGTAGTTATAAGGAAATAAATTCAAATGTGCAACATTCAGATAGTGTGTGAACATCTCTCTATGTCTGGAGTTGAAAATTCAATTTATGTTTAAACTCCAGAAAATTTGATGATACCTCAGTTTACAAGTTTTCCATGAATTTCTCGCATTAATAACTTGGAATTGTCAACAAGATATTTGCTAGCATAGACAATATCAGGGCAAAGTTCATGCCTTGGTGTTGGCTTGAGTGATCTCAACTGAACAAGAGGCTCTGAGATGTGAGACTTGCAGCAGAGCTCCCTTGCAGGTTGGACATGTTCCCACCAAAAGTCAGATAGAGCAACTTTCAGAAGATTCCAGTACTCTGCATCTCTGTTTACTCTGAATAAACTGCTCCCATTAGGAGTCCAGACATAGAAATCCATCCAGTCACGGTCCAATATTTCCATTAATCCCTGAGCTTGTGGAATGCAATAAAGAGGGATTCGTTTCCATGGGAAAGCCTTCTTTATGTCACCACCAAAAAATGGACACTTAATCTCCAGCACCCCACGAGAAGGTAAACCATAAAAAGTCTGGTCAACCACCCCATCAGGTGAGGCTGCAAGCCATTCATCTTCACGATTCTTCGTCCCGTAGATCTGAAATTCAGGAAAAGAGACACTGTTTCCTGTTATCAGCTTATACCATTCAAGTGCTTTCTCTTCGTTTATATTGTTCCAACAGGTAGCAAGGTTCCCAGTGAAAGGCTCAATAGCCCCAAGCTTTTCCAGCCAGAGCTGGACTCTTCTGCGTGGCCAGAATCCAACAGCTCCGCCAAAGGTGCTTGCAGTCAATTTACGCATTCTTAGTTCCTGCCAATTTTTAAACCAGTGCTGTAGGGAACTAGATTGAAGAATTGAAGGGGTTCCCTCCTTTACAGTTTTTGTACATTGACCAAATTGACAGAAATGACTGCCTGATTGATGGTGGAAATTGCAGCTATGCATAAGTAACCTTCTGTTTCTTGGCTGTGCAAAGCAATTTCGGCAGTAGTTTCTTCTGTTACCAGGATTCATGATAAGAGAAAACCTGTAGGCAAAGCATGGTTTGTCAATGAAAAATACACAACATACAATGGCTTCCCTGGTCATGAAAGGTAAACTAGTTATTGACAGGTAGAGAGAGAAATTATAGGATAAAGAGGTAGTTCTACATAATTTGCTGAATCCTCAGACACATGTTCTTCAACAATAAAGGAAAAGAATTACTGCAAAAACACGACACAGGAATAGCGTGTGAGATTTAAGTACTACATCAAAGAGAAAATTACTGAGGCAAAGCTGAGTAGGAAAATTGCCCCTGGACTCTGCTTGTGTGGAAGCCTTCAGCACTGGATTGGCCCTTGTCAAAGAGAAAACAGTTGGTTGGCTGCTTGATATGCACGGAAAGAGTACAATGCTCTCGCAGAAAATGGCTTTTGAACAGGATATTTCACGTACATATAAATGTTAAATGACAAACTGTGCTTCACCCATTCATTCAATAGGCGTCTGTAATTAGTTGCATGAACAACAGTTACAAAACGAAAGTAGTAAACCAAACTCTTCAGCAACAGGCAATCATCTCCGCAAATATATGGATTGCATAAAAAATAAAAATCAAGGAAAATTCCAGTCAGAGTTTTTTTTTTTTTTTTTTTTTAAGGGGGGGGGGGATGAATGAAAAAATTCCACTCAAAGTTTGAATACCTACAAGTGCATTCTCCACCTTCAATAAGACTCTTAATTTAAGCACAATAAATCCTCCTAAACTTATCTCCCTTTTGCCCATGTAAATAAATACCTCCAATTTATGAATTTCCCTCATTTAAAAGTTATCGTATACTATTTACATTTTCACCATCTATCCCAGCTTTCTAATATACACAAATTGATAATAATTCATACAAGGTACCAATATATGCGTGGTAATCTCACTAGCAATGTATCTATAAACCCTTTTTTTTTTTTTTTTGGGGGGGGGGGGGGGGATGTCAACAAAAAAGTACCAAACACGCTTATTAGAAGTAAAAAAAAAACGACTTACTTCATTTCAACAGAATCCAACAGTTTATATATTTGCTAAAAGGTTCTCTGAACCAACGCATTTCCTATGCTGGAGCATATGACTTTTCATTTTTCAAGTAAAGAATGGACCCAAAAAAAGGGGATGTGAAAGATATCTAACTTGCTTCACTCTTCTAAGAATTTATGAAGTCAAGAAAATAAAGAGTCAATACGACTGAGTCAAACCAAAATAAAAACATGACAGCATGGCTACAAGAGGCAACTAAAATTTACAGCTTCCATTAATCAACCACAAACAAATTCTCAAAATATACCCCAAAAAAAAAAAAACGAAAAGCTAAGAATTATATTGGTCTAAGATGTTACCCAGAAAACAGAAATCAGAAGTGAAATTTCAAGGTATGATTTGGGTTTTCTATCTACTTGAAGCAACTTATCTATCAAGAAAATCAGAAAGAGATGAACTAACCTTAACAAAAATCCACTGCACATGAATCTCCTGGAGCTCACCCGTGCCAGCAGCATTGCAGCTACAGCTCAGCGTCATAGGTGTTTCCTAGAGAAAATAACCAAGTTCCTATCAATAAGATGAATCTAGTTCAAGCTCATAGCATGAGAGCCAATATATGGACAACTATGTCTGAACAAAATTTTCCTTTAAGTGGATAAAACAAAAGGGTGGCCAACAACCCCCAAAAAGAGAAATATTTTAATATCAAAATTTATAAAATTCTCTCTTTGAGGTACTACTTCATCACTTTTCATTTCTCCTCTTACGCTTTTGCTTCATTTCCATAGATACACAAATCATCAACCAGCCATCCTACAGCACCAACAAAAGAATTTGATGCAAATAACATAACCCAGTGATAAAGTTGTCAAGGTGACCTAAGGCAGTGAAGCAGCAGCTAAGCACATAGACAAAAAGGTGCATGCTTAAGCAATGAAGCCATGAATGAGTGGATTAACCTAGACGGTGAAGTTTAGAGTTATATTGTGCAATACATTTACATATGGAATTACAAGTTGGCATAACCATGGAACTACAAAATCACTGAACCACATAGTTGCATACTTGCATACTCATGTAATCACAGAAATATATAGGTTGGGAAAAGAACTCCTGAGCGGCAGTGAGAAAGAGATGAGATCTATATGTGCATGTGATGGGAAAAGAACTAAAGAAGTCAGGTTTTGGTGTTTTCATCAGAAAGATGCAACTTTTTTTTTCACCTTCTGTTTTTTCATCTGCCTCAAAGAACAAACAAGACACCATTGGTGCTGATCAATCATATTCTATGCTTGTTCTTATTCCCCAGCTCAGTCCCTCAAAAACAAACTGATTGAGCCAAACAAATTTCTGTTCTATAACTCCTGAAGAACAGAAGAACATGAGAATTATACACCAGTACTCTTACCAAACAGGACCTAATGTCCCAAAACGACCTACATGATGCCCAGATCCCAAGGTTCCCATCTTAAGAAGTCAAAGAAACACTATCAACAGCACAGGTCCAGAAATCTACCTCTACACCTGACGGACAACTGGACAACCCTGCCAATGACTCCGGCTAGCATTTGAATTTTAATTCTCAAACCAGATAATCCTGGCTTAAATGTTTGTAATTGAAGAAATGCATTTGTATGCACTGTTTGGCCCCTCCAATCATGTCACCAGGAATTGGAGAATTAAGTTTATTGACATATTTCTGGAATACAATTCTCATAAGCATTATACTGATATGATATGAGTCATAAAATCACTTGAGTGGAAATGTTGTGGGTTTAAGTCCTGCACAGATCGCTAGCACGCGATGTATCCCATGCCCTGTGCATCAAGGTACAGTCAGCATTGATACAAATAGAGGAGCTGAGTAATTTGTTTCCTGCATGTAAGCCTTCCTTCTTTTTTTATAAATAATCAAACAAACTGATACAATTTATGCAGTGTCCCGTAGAGTTGTGCAAAAGAGCATTTTACCTATATATGATCCTGCTAGCAAGCAAGGTTTAAAGTATCGGTATCAAGTATCGTATCGGTAAGGTGATTTTAAGAGACGTATCGTCCTATATCGAGTATTATATCGCTCTGACTAATATATTTTAGTATAATTCAATGGAGAGACGTATCGAGATGTATCGTATCGTTTGGGTCAAATATGGATATGTATCGGCTAGTATTGTATGGTATCGTGGGATACTTTAAACCTTGCTAGCAAGTAGCTAATATAGATAAGGTGCATCAACAATACCCCAAGATCAAGTGAAAATTCAAATTCATGAGTTGAGGTACTGCTGTAGGAGCCATCCACAACCACCTCCAAGGGATGGAAACCTACCTAAATGTACCCAACATAGAAGAAATGACCCCAAGTGCCCAACAAGCCAAACTTATCATCTCAGAAAACTGAAACATGAGTACACAACAAAAGATCTCAACTCTAGCAGACAAGCTATCATTTATATGCACAAACAAAGATAAAACCCCATACTAGTCCCACTAACTTCTCTGTAATGTACCGAATCAAAAAGGATGATTTGGAAGAACCCAAATAAATGAACATTGAAAAAAAATGAACTAGAGAGAAGAACCAGTAGTGATTGTTGAAAACGTAGCAATCAAATAAGCCATACAGGTAATTAAATTTATTGTGCAGTAATCAGACATTGGGGGAAAAAAGACAGATTTTTTTTTAAGAGAAGAGAGCCATGATGGTAATTTATTCTGATAATTGTTGCTGCTAATCAAGTACTCTCAGGATTTTGGTTTTCCTAATCTTGTCGTCTGATTGACAGAAAGAGATTGAGGACCTACGGTATAACCTCAGAAACCTTTCTTCCGCTTCTGATGATGGTGCTCTCAAGTTAAAGGAAGAATATCTCCAAAAATTATATGTCCTTGAAGTTGAGGTTAGTACCCCTACTTGGGTGTTCTCCTAGCTTACCTCACATGTTCCAGAACTGAATTTTTTTTCTTTCCTTCTTTTCCCCACTACGTCTCAGAGTTGAAGAAAAAGCAAGGTGCACAGTCTCAACTTTTGAGACAAAAACAGAGAAGTGATGAAGCAGCCAAACGGTTACAGGAGCTAATTCAGAGAATAAAGTCCCAAAAAGGTGTCTTCTTCGTAATCATAAAGATGATAAGCGGGTTGGAAATATACCAAGTATCATAGCTCCTTAATACAGATGATCATACAAACATTTCGCCAAACAGCTCAAGGGTATCCAAGCAATTATCACAAATAAATTTAAAAAAAATCATTAACTTTTTAAGGTTCAAAATACAACTTAATTGAACAAACAATATTCATCAGCTTTTATAGCATACAACTTTAACTGGACAAACAATATAAGGATTACTGCTTTTATTCTCACTAACATTCTTACCTAAGAATTCGATAGAGAAGGGAACAATTTTTTTATGACGACCGCGAGGAAAACAGTGAAAACAGCAACAACGACGGCAGTGCCAACCGCGACCGCGGTTACAGTGACGATGACGGCGACGGAGTAGAGAACAGAGTCGAGAGAAGAGAGACTTACGGTTGTGAGTCGAGACGAGTTGCAAGTTGCAACGCGATTTTGCTTCAGTCCACGATTCAGCCAGCCGTTGGATTATTTTGAAAAGATCGTAGCCGTTGCATCTGTTTAGTCAACAAACCGCTCGGGTAAAGTGAACAAACCGTTTTAAGAAAGCCGACCGGACGAACCAACACATTTTTCAAACAATTTTGAAAATGCCAAAAGAGAAGAACGCGTCTTTCTACCATAATTTCAGAGGAAGAAGAAGCTCTGAAAAACACTAGGCGTAGATTCGACCCATTTCTGAAGAAGAAGTTATTGGAATATCAGTGCAAGGAATCCTGGTTTCTTCTTCTTCCATGATCAAGTTGCAAATTGTGCATGTGATTTCCCCTTTGTAGTCTTTTATTTAAAAAGTTAAATCTCATCGGTAGTTATACTTAATGAGGACATACCCAGAGAGGCCTGAGGTTGAGAATGAAATAACACTTAGAAGAACAGAGACTAGAGACAGAACAGAGAATTCAGAGAGAGAGAGAGAGAGAGAGGAAGAAAAAATGTGGTTGCTATGGGAGTGGAGAAAGAAGGTGAGGCGTATACATATAGTGCAGGAAAGGACACTTAACTAGTACCGCCAGCTCCATGAGATTCAGGTTTGTTAGAACAAACATCACAAAATAGTGAATAGAAAAATAAACAAAATGAAAACACACTGAAATTTAATGTGGTTCACACACCTATGTGGTATATTACATCCACAAGTGAAAAAAGAAGAACAAAATGAAATCTCACAACCAATAGCTGAGAACGGCGTTACAAAAACTTTTACCCAAAACCCTAATCGAAAATCTCAAATATTTCAATAATGTGGTAGGTGAATATAAGATACATATATATGGACTCCAATCAGGTAAAAACTTGTCGACCCATCAGGCCCAAGACCTCTGCTACCACCACAGATCTTCGCTACATATGATTCGAGTCGCCCACTAAAATATATCGGTGAGGGTTCATCTTTTAAATCAGGTACAAGAATTTAGGTCAAAACATAACAAGATTCAGCCAAACATGCCAAGACTATGTTATGTCACTTTCTTCTCCAACCACCTCCTTTGTTTACTGGATGGTGGGATTTGATACTTTAAATGAAGTAATATCTCTAGTGCTTTTAAATGTGACAAAATTGTATTTAAACATGTACATGCACTTAGTAGATGAGAAGGGAAAGGTGCATGCCAAGGTAACCGGTTTGAATTGTATTTCAATTTTTCAATCCACTAGAGCAGCCTAACCTTTGGTATGGTTTGTTACTTATTAACATAGCATTAGAATTGAATCTACAACCTTTTCATTAAGAGATATTGGTCTTACCAACCGAGCAAACTTGCAATGGTATACTGAACACTTTTTCCCTAAAATTTTTTTTAACCACCGGGGGGAAAAAAAAAAAAAACACAACCCCCCACCAAAAACCGCCCCACCCACCCCCCCTTTCTCCCCCCCCCCCCCCTTCTCCCCCCCCCCCCCCCCCCGGGGGGGGGGTGGGGGGGGAGCCACCCCAAAACCTTCCCCCCCCCCCCCCCCCCCCAAAAAAAAAACCAATGGTCTTCACAATATCCTCTTGTACCTCCATATCAACACCTTACTTTTTTTCTTAATTCTCTTCTTCCGTAACTACTCACAAACCTTTTTTACCCATAGAAGCCACTTTCCCTACCCAATCACTCATATCCAATCCTAACGATCAAAATGTAAACCAGTTTTCTAAACCAAACAATCCAAACTAAGGAACTCTTCTAAACTGATTGGGAAGTTTCAAGCTAATTTTAAGCTAAAACTATGCAGGAAGTTACCACCTTCATTCCAGAAGTTTGGGGCGTATAAATGTTTTTATAGATTGTAAGTTGAAATTCAAAAGTTTAAACCAAAAGAGGATCTATGTAACCAACAATTGGCCTAGCAGGGTCAATAAACAAAAAAGTATTGAACAATTTCGAAACTCCCTACTTGCAAAAGAAAATGACAAGTATTTTTTATTGACATCACCCTCATCAGCCAGCCTCCAGGGCAAAAAATGAAGTGCATGAGTTGGAAAAATAAAACTATAAGTAGTGTCATAAACCCATGAATTTTTAAAAAGCTTTTAACCAATAACTAAATAAATAAATTGAATTTAAGAAAAGCTTTTATCAATAAATAAATAAATTTGGGGAAAAAATTTCCTACACACAACTTAGGTTAATGTTTTCTTTGCCTATTACTAAGGTAAATCATGTATTTTCCTTTCTCAAAAATGAAAATATTAATATGTCTTCAATTCAAGAACATGAATCGATTCGCTTTAGATGGAAGCCAGCTGATGAATTGAAAATGGTTTACATAGGTGTCCAAGAGATGCTTGGTTGGACCAGATAGAATCAGCCAACAACATGTTCACCGCCTCTGTAGGATCATAAGAGTCCCACCACACGTGAGTGAGCCCGAACCCACGCCGATGATTTATAACGTTCATCATTCCCTTGTATACATCACAATATACGATATCTAAATCTCCCAATTCCAACCTAAGCATTGAAAGTTTTTGAGAGAGCATGCTATTGTACTCAATGATCAAGTCATTTAGCTCATCCACACAATGCCCATGCCCAACCAATTGAGTCCTATGCCCGTAAGTCCCTAACAGTACTCGAGGGCTGCAACCCAATGGCGCTATACCCATACAAACTATCTTCTTGGCACCTGAAAAGTAGAGTTCTTGAATGGCCTTCACCATTACACTCACGAGATCTTGAGCGTATCTCTCATCTGAATAGTCCATGGAGGATAAACGAAGGTAATCGTTCTTACCAATTGATAAGTAAAATAATGTCGATTTCATGAAATCTTTAAAGTTAGCATGAGACATCCCAACTTCTAGGAGTCTAATGGAATCCAGAGCGCGTTCAAGCTGAAGATTTAAGGGATCAGAGTTTCCTCTTATGGTAGCAGTAGAAGAACCAAAATTGATGATGGGAACCACATCTTTAACTCCGAACAATCCCATTCGGTTGAAGCCCATCTTCTTAGCGATCATCTCAGGAATAACGATGGGTTGCGAGCCATTGCATGGAAAGAATAGACTACCGACTGAAGAACTACTTCTACAATGCACTGTTGAGTCTCCGAGAATAAAAATGGCCGACCACTTTCGTGGTTTTGGGGCTTTATAAAGCATAGGAATTATCACTAGGCTGAAGAGTAAGATCACCAAGAAGAACAAATACTTGTAGTTCATGGGGAAGCCGATAGGGACAAGAAAACTCCACCTATTCCTTCTTCGATTTGTTGGTCGGTTCCCTCCCGCGTTTTCCATTGCTTAATTCTTAACTCAACAAGCTAGATAAGATACTAAGATCAATTTGATCGGTTCCCTTTTAACTCTTAAAGCAATGTAGTAATCAAGGGAAGATTATTTTTATTTTTGTCAAGAGAGATTTCAGCTACCTATAAATTATAAAAGGAGAGAGATTCTCTCCCAACAAACTAGGAAACCCTAGAAACAAGGTTACAACAATTTAGGATAGTTAAATAAAGTAAATTATATTTACATCTCTTCTGTTTGTAAATAACGACGTTTACACAATTTGAAATTTATTCCATGATGATTACATTTCTTATGTTTAGAATTATATAATAATTGTATGTTAGAATGACAGGGTTAAGTAATGAGGTAATATTCAATACCCTTAAAGAAGAAAGAAAAAAGAAAATTTGTGAAGTCTCCTATCTTTAGATTCTTTACTAGAAATTCTTTTGTTTTTTCCTAAGAAGTTTTCTAAAAAGTCTCCTAAATTAAAGAAAGTCGATTCACTCTAAGATTAACTGACTTATATGTATATTTCTATTTTTATTATTTTTTTTAAAACTTACCGTACTAGGCACAGAGAAAAGAAAATAAACAGAATTGATTTAGCATTATGCATTTCAATAGGGCCAAGAAATAATTTAAAAAAAAAACACTTTTTATTAACCTCACTCGTATAGGCTGCTAATGAGGGGCTTCACGGAAAAAAGAGGTGCATCAGTTGAAAGTGTAAAACTAAATCACTCTCTTCATTTTCATTTTTATTTTAAAGATTTTTGGAACATGTGATTTTTTTTTGCCAACCCCGGTTTTCAAGGCTTTGACCTGACTAATCCGGACTAATCCAGTGTTCAACCCGGGTCGCACACTTGGCTGTGGTCGGTGAGTCTCCCAGCAGGGATTTTTTACATCCACAAGATTTCGATACAGGAACCTTGCTTAAGTTGACCAACCCCCGTTGGTTGAAACATGTGATTTTTATATATTGGGATGAAAGTATTACATAATATACCATTAGAGTTGAATCCACAACCTCTTTATTAAGAGATATTGGTCTTACCAACCGAGCACCTTGCAATAGTAAATCCACTTTCCCTACCCAAATTCACCCATATCCAATCTTAATTGATAAAAATGTAAGCCTTTCTGAACCAAACAATCCAAACTAACCTTCTAAACCCTAGTTTTAAGCTGAAACCGTGCAGGAAGTTACCACCTTCATTCAAAAGTTTGGGGCGCAAAGAGTTTTATAGATTGTGGAAATTTAACAGTTTGAACCAAAGAAGGATCTATGCATGTAAACAATGATTGGTCAAATAGGGCCAAGAAAAAAATAAGTATTGAACAATTTCAAAACTCCTTACTTGCAAAAGAAAATGACAAGCTTTTGTATTGACATCACCTTCAACCCTCACGAATAAAAATGAAGTGCATGACTTGAAAATATAAAACTATATACACATATAAGTAGTCTCATAAGCCCATGAATTTAAGAAAAGCTTTTATCAATAAATAAATAAATAAATTTGGGGGGAAATTTCTTACACACAAACTAGGTTAATGTTTTCTTTGCCTACTGCTAAGCTAAATCATCTATTTTCCTTTCTCAAAAATGAAAATATTAAATTCAGTTCAAGTACACGAATGCTAAGCTAAATCATCTATTTTCCTTTCTCAAAAATGAAAATATTAAATTCAGTTCAAGTACACGAATGCGAGCAGCTTTAGATGGAAGCTAGTTGATGAATTGAAAGTGGCCTACATAGCTGTCCGAGAGATGCTTGGTTGGACCAAATAGAATCAGCCAACAACATGTTCATCATCTCTGAAGGATCATGCGAGTCCCACCACATAGAAGTGTACACATACCTATACCAATGATGTAAAATGTTCATCATCCCATTATATACATCACAATATACGATATCTAAATCTCCCAATTCCATCTTGAGCATTGAAAGTTTCTGAGAGAGCATGTTGTTGTACTCGATTATCAAGTCATTTAGCTGATTATCCACACAATGCCCCAATTGAGCCCTAAGCTCGTAACTCCTAAGCCCGAGACGCAACAGTGGTCGAGGGCTGCAACCCAATGGCGCTATACCCATACAAACTATCTTCTTGGCACCTGAAAAGTAAAGTTCTTTAATGGCCTTCACCATTACAGTCACGAGATCCTGAGCGAATCTCTCATTTGAATAGTCCATGGAGGATAAACGAAGGTAATCGTTCTTACCAATTGATAAGTAAAATAATGTCGATTTCATGAAATCTTTAAGGTCAGCTTGAGACATCCCAAGTTCTAGAAGTCTAATAGAATCCAGAGCACGTTCTACCTGGAGATATAAGGGATCAGGGTTTCCTCCTATGGTAGCAATAGAAGAACCAAAATTGATGATGGGAACCACATCTTTAACTCCGAACTGTTCTGTTCGGTTGAAGCCCATCTTCTTAGCGATAATCTCAGGAATAGCGATGGGTTTGGAACCATTGCATGGGAAGAATAGACTACCCACTAAAGAATTGCTTCTGCAATGCACTGTTGAGTCTCCGAGAATAAAAATGGCCGACCACTTTCGTGGTTTTGGGGGTTCTGGGGCTTTATAAAGTATTAAAATTATCAATATGCTGAATAGTAAGATCACCAAGAAGAACAAATACTTGTAGTTCAGGGGGAAGCGGATAGGAATAAGAAAACTCCACTTGTTCTTGAGATTTGTTGGTCGACTCCCTCCGGCATTTTCCATTCCCTCTGGCATTTTCCATTGCTTTTCAACTCAACAAGATGGAAAGATACTAAGATCAATTTGGAAACAATCTAACCTAGTTTTTCGTTCCCTCTTTATTCCTAAAGCAATGCAGTTAACCAACGGATTTATTTTTATGAAGAGAGATTACAGGTACGTATAAATAAGAAAAGGAGAGATTCTCTCCCTACAAACTATGAAACCCTAAAAACAAGATTACAACAATTTAGGACTCAACGAATTTATTTTTATGAAGACAGATTACAGGTACGTATAAATAAGAAAAGGAGAGATTCTCTCCCTACAAACTATGAAACCCTAAAAACAAAATTACAACAATTTAGGACTCTTAAAAAAGGTAAATTATATTTACACGTCTTGTGTTTGTAAACAACTATGTTTACACAACTTCCACTTGAAATCTATTCCACGATGTATACACTCCTTATGTTTTGAGTTATATAATAATGGTATCTCTTTTGTTAGAATATTAAGTTTTTTTTTTTTTTTTTTGGTAGTGAGAATATTAAGGTTAAGTAATGAGGTAACATTCCATACCCTTAAAAAAAAGTGTGAATTATTATTATTATTTTTTTGGATACTGGTGCTTTTTTAATATTGAAACTGAAATGCCGTCCGCAAAGATTGAAACCGAAGACCTCTCCAACCCTACATTGGTTAAAGTCTACTACCTTTACTATAAATTCTTTTTTTCCAAGAAGTTTTCTAAAAAGTTTCCTAAATTAAAGAAAGTCCATTCACTCTAAAATTAACTGACTTATATGTATATTTCTATTTTTTATTATTATTTTTTTAAAACTTAAGCACAAAGAAAAGAAAATAAACAGAATCAATTTAACTGTGACCCACTCCTTTTATTCAAGGAATAACATTTCCTTATCTTACTAAATTAGAACTTCCATAAAGTATCTAATTAATCACCGAATTCCAAACTCTCCCTCAAACTATGTGTGTATACAATATGAGAATATTACATATGCGAGTATACCATGCCTGTCTCACAGTTAGAATTTCATTTGAGAGAGAATTCTTTCACATTCAAATTAATGAGTGGGAGATGTATATTAATATTATTTGAATTTGAATTACAACTTGTTTATGATCAAACTCTACAACTTGTTGAGTTATTAATACTTTAACTATAACTCAAAATCTTCTTGATCTGTTGGAGATAAGATCAATTGAGGATAGAGTTAGCTACAGTCGATTAGAATTTGAATTTGAATTCAGAGACTTATCGTTTACCCTTCCCTGCAAAGTCATTGGTTGAGAACAGATAGTGAGCTTGAATTTTAAAATTTTGAATCTTGGAGCAGATAAGCCTTTGGTGAGAATGTCCGCCATTTGGTATCCTGTGGCCTGTGGGAACAAATCGGATTGAAAGATTTATTGTGGCGACTTGTTCACGAACAAAATGATAATCAATCAAGCTGGCCCGGATGAACCTCATTCCAAAAAAAAAAAAAATGATAGTCAATCTCGATGAGTTTGGTTCGTGCAGGAAAGACCGGATTAGCAGCAAGGTAAATAGCTCCAATATTATTGCAGTATAGAGTTGATGCAGAAGTGACAACCCCAAGTTCATGCAGTAGCTGACGTAACCATATCAACTTAGCGGTAGCATTAGCAACCCCTTTGTACTCAGATTCTGTAGAAGAGCGGGCCATAGTGGGTAATTTTTTGGAACTCCAATAAATCAAGTTAGGGCACAAGTAAACACAGTAGCCACTTGTAGATCATCGATCAATCGAGGATAGAGTTAATTATAGTGGATTTGAATTTTGAATTTGAATTCAGAGACTTATCCTTTAACCTATTCACATAATTTTGGGAAAAGCTTTTACCAAACATAAAAAGTTGAAAGAAAAGAAAAGAAAAAAAAATCCCACTCGCAGCTTAGGTTAATTAAATATCCATTTTCATACAAAGTCAATAATACCCTAGTTTTAGGAGGTGAATTTTCAGACAATCACAATTCACAAATTTAACCTTGTGAATACCCTTCTTAGGCCACCTCCGGGCCAATATTCAACCGGGTTAGCCCGGAAAGAGCTGCCACCCTTGTTAGTAACTTCTCAAACAAATGCCACGTACCCATACGAATTGACACTTGTTCACACTCACTCTTCCCTTCTATTTATGCCAACAACAATGCTGGATGTGATGAAAACCTTGCAAGAGAGAGAGAGATAACGGTGAAGATGGCAAAGAGCAACGAAGATTGGAAGTATGGAACAGCTCAGGCGAAGATATCACCTGAAGAGACAGTAAGGGTGCGATACAAGTCTGGCACTCCTATTGAAGGAGGAATGATCGCCCGGTCTGAACCGGTCGATCTCTTCTCCAGTGCTCGCAAAGTTTCCGAGGCCAAAAACTCCGATGATTCTGGACGTGTTTCTTCTTCTACTCAACAACAGTCACACCATAACGACGGCGAAAATGGAAAAGATCCAGACCGCAGCGGTGCTTCTGCCACCGCCCCAGCTGCCGGTTGAGCTTTTACTTGTTATAGGAAGAGGGTCTCAGCTTCCATTTCTAAGGATATGGTTGGTGTTCCCATGTACGTACGTAGTTCTCTGGTTGCCCTAGCTAGCTTCTAATTTCTGCTTTGCTTTATAAATAAATGAACGCTTGCTTTATTTATTGTCACGTGTTACTATCCTGGGTATAAAAAAAGATGATCATAAGAACTGATATGGGTAAGAAACTAATGAGGGGGGCTATTCTATAGATATGGTAGACGGGCCCATCCAATTCTTGTTTGTCCATTCCTCTTTAGTTCTTCTATTCAGCTATTCAGCGCGGGGTAGAGCAGCTTGATAGTTCGGCTCATAACTTTGAGGCTTGATAGCTGGGCTCATAACTTTGAGGTCACGGGTTCAAATCCAGTCTCCTCAACAATTTTAAAAATCAAATGGAAGTATGACTGTTAATTAGTAATTAATGAGAACCACTACGTGGATTATACCAAAAAATTTATCTTATTACATGTATTGCTTCAACATGGGCGGCAGCATGAATCGAACCCATGTCTTTTCCTTGGCAAAGAGAAATTTAACCATTTACTTTAACGCATTTAACGCATTCCGGGTAAGGGTGTCAATTTGGTTAAAAAACCGTTAAGCCGTACTGTACCAAACCGTTTAAACCGTACCATACCGAACCGTTTCCAAATTCGGTACGGTACGGTTATGGTATAAGGTATCATACCGTCAGTAAATACCGTTTAACATACTGTTAAACCAATTACCGATTACCGTTTACCGTACCGCATATTATACCGTATACCGTAAAGTTATTAACCCTTTAAAGTTTAAACCCTAAACTCATCTCACTCTTCACTTCATACCCACCTTACAGTCTCAATCTGCTTAATGAAAAGAAATTCTGCAGATATAAACATACAAGGAGACCCAGTGAATTATCAAGTTAATAATAGTTTTGATCCAGCTAGACAAGCTTATGACCCCAATTAGGGAGGCTGGGCTTCCAAGACTAGTCATTGGCCATTCCATAATGCATTATAACATCATTGGCAAGATGTTTAGAATGGTGGTTGTATTAATTCAATGACAATTCAACTTCACACGACTTGGTTGAGATATTTGAATTTTAAGTAATTTGCTGTTAGTTTTCTGTTTAGGTTTGATTTTCTCACTTGTTTCCATACAATACCATAACAAAACCGTACCGTATCCCGAACCGTGCTGTTTTTCCATACCGATTTTATACCAGTTTCATACCGTACCGTTTTTAAAAATATCATTTTCATACTGTACCATATAAATATGATTTGAGGTTTTCAAATTCAATACCGTATCATACCGTACCGAACTATTATTACCGTGCCGAATTGACACCCTTAATTCCGCGGCATCATACTGTCTCATGGTATAACTTTAAGGAAGGCGTGGGATATATTGGTCAAATAGTTCTTTCTGTTGCATGTGAGATGCATTCTGCGCATTCTCATTTGCTTGCTTGGCTTGCTTGTTAGAAAGGACTTGTGGAAACTTCGGATGCTTAGCCTGTACCAATGTCCAACTTCGCCCACTACGGGCTTCACTGTTCTCAGTCGTTGTCTTTCTTGCGCCCTGATTTTGAGGCCTTCAGTTGGCTGCTGGAACTTCGGGCTTGCCCCCTGGCTCTAAATAGAACAAGTCGGCCAGATGGCCCATCCTTGATAAGCTTGTCATGATGATCTTTAGTCCTCCTAGCCGAAGTTAGTTTCTTTGGCCTAACCACGTTCTCAAGCTGCTTTCCTTTTTCTGATGATTGAGGCTGGGGTTCCTTCTCTGTCCGTGGCCTCTTGTTGGTTTTCGGGGCCCTACCCCCCAAGCATTTCCACACTGATTGGGGCTATTCAATCTTCTTAACTTGCATCTCTTGCCTCTTTGTAGAATTGAGAATGAATGAAACTTAAATGAGTGATGTATAAAAAAGACGATCATATCAGAACTGATATGGGTAAGAAACTTATGAGGTTGTATTTTTCACCGTTTAAAATATAAAAGCTGTATTTAACCCTTTTATTTGGTCACCCCACAAAATGAAGTATAAATTATAGTCTTTCATTTTAATTAGGGATAATTATTGTTGTCACTTGTATTATAGCTTAATTATTAAAAGGACAGTGTTCTTTATGAAATTATTGTTGTCACCTTTAGTTCTAACAGTGTTAAAAGACCCTTACATTTGAATGTTTAATGTCTATTTTGTCATTCTAGAATTATGAAGTCAAAACACAATATTATTCTCACTTTTCTTATAAAAAAACCATATCAAATACCAATTCTGTGATTGAATTGGTATCATTTTGATTTCAAAAAAAGACTACCTAAATTTTTGTTTTTTTTGAATAAGAAAAAAAAACCTTCTTAAAATTGATAACGTTAAATTAGATAGTAAATAAATGAAAACCTAATGGAAGTAGGAACTTTATAAAACTAATAACATCAAATTAGAAAGTAAATAATAAAAACTAAAATCAAATTGAAAAGTAAATATAAAAAAATTAAAAAATAAGAAACTGTCAAATTAGAGTTAATTTTTCCTAATTATTATGGTACCAATATAATTTAATATAAAATATAAATCAGTAAAATAAAACTTTGGGATTATTTTGAAATTTGTAAATAAATAAAAACTATTACATCATCATTTAATTAACGGAGTTTAACGGTAAGACAACCGTAATTATAGGTAAAGTCTTAAGTTGAATTAGTAATTTCAAAAAGTGCAGGAGTTAAAGTAATAATAAAGCTATAACAGATGGGGACAACAATAATTATCCCTTTTGATTAAATATAGATCAAATTTTTTTTATAGTTCGCAAGTTTATATTGGGGGAATATTACTAATATAAGTACTGTTAGATGGGTGCGAATCCAAGACCTCCCATGAAAGTTTAGGCTTCCTTTTTATTTTTTATTTTTTAATGAGGTTTACCTTGGTTTGCAACACATCTACCACTCTTTAGGGGACTGGGAGATGGGAGGTTAGGATTCGTAATGAGTTTATCTTAATCAAGTTGGATCTGCCAAACTTCTAAATTAAATATGTTTGGTAAACGTGAAGTAGCGTAATTACATTTTTTTTTATGACTTTACTTTCAACAAGAATTGTCCTATATGCTCATACCTTCGTAATTTTTTTATATTTTTTTATAAGTAATTTATTTCAATTTAAAACCTCTTTTTTTTTTACCATTACAATTTAAGTTATCAAACACTAAAGACTACACTAAGAAAGAACGAGGATTAGAATCGCTCCAAAAATATTGCTGAGTCGAGGCACTTTTAGAAGCCAAGCAATCTGCTGCACAATTTCCTTTTCTAAGAGCATGTCTAAACTCAATCGAATCAAAGGAGGCTATAAGAACTCTACTATAAAGAATAACTTATATGATCTTTTAGGCAAGATCTTTGTTTTCTGTTGAATTAGCTTGATCACTTCAAGATTATCTCCTTCTACAATCAGATTTAATAAGCCAAGATTTCTTGTTCAGCAAAAAGCTTTTCTAAGTGCATAAGTTTCTGCTTCAATTGTTGTTATGTGGTCACATCCTTGATAAAAACAAAGATGCATTCTGCCAAGGTTATATCTGATAATACCTCCATACCCTATTAGCATAGAGTTATTTTGACTCCTCTTAGCTAAACCATTAATGTTGATTTTAGCCGGCCTTCTGGAGGGGCTATCCATTTGATTTCTCTCTTGTCCTCGTGTTTGTCTTCTTTGTTTTTCTTCATTTTGTAGTCTTGACTCTTGAGTAAGTTGAAATGCTTGTTGAACTATAACCCAAGGAATGAGAAATTTTCTTGCATGAATAGCATTGTTGCAATTCAACCAAATCAGCATAAACAATTCATATGCATCAAGAAGTTTGAGGTCAAATCTGCGTTCGAAGTTGGTAGCTATAGATGATTGTGTAGTTGTTGTTGTATGCCTTCATTATTATTCTAGAAATTTGAATTGGATTTGTAAATGTCTCGATTAGAATATCTCTTATACGGTGTTTGCTTTGTATTATTTTTAATTCTTACATTGTCAATGAAAGTTGACTCAGTGCAACGTAGAGTTGTTCTAATGGTTGAAACCAACACCTCTTAGTGAAGAAGTCAAGGGTTCGACTCTCGCTGAGGCTGAGGCATATTAATATCCCCATCTCCAGCTTAATAAAGCCCCTTTGTACCAAAAAAAAAAAAAAAAATTGATTCAGTTGGCAAAAACCAATACTTCATAGTGTGAATTTAAATTTAAAAGTTCAGTTCTTTCTTGGCCAAGGAAAAATCCGGCCCTATATTAAATAGCTGTAAAAACTCTAGAGAATGTAGTCTAGACAAACATCAGTTGAAGAAAGAAAGACAACATTGTCAACGAGCTCGACCCTTGCGAACGGCATTATATTTACAGTAAAAATATAAAAAAAAAAAATTTGTCAACGAATTATTGAAAAAAAAAACCAAAATTTTGCTAGACGAATGTTATATTTAAAAGCGTTTTATTACTCCATTATACCAGGCGTATTTTTGTCAAGAGGGAAGTATGGGGGAAGAAAACTGAAAACCTAACTGGGAAAAACGTTAGGAAGTGGACACTGCATGTTTTCATGTTCTTCTCAAACGAACCTCGTAACCCTAGTCGCTGGATTTCTCTTCTTCATCTTCTTTGCCTCCAGTGACTTGGTATATCGTAATTAGCTTGTTGGAGCGATTCATCTCTTCTGCATCTTGTTTGTCTCGACGTCCCCTGGTGGTGGGTCTGTGGGAAGCAGAGCTGTTAAGGTCAGTGAAATAATCGGTTTTTCCCATTAGGGTTCTTCTTTGGTCGTAGTATTCTCCTTGTTTTCGTCTTTTCTCTCGAATTTAATCAGATGGTTCTTCTCCTTATAGGGATGCTCTTTGTTCGTATATATTTATGTTCTAGTCAATCGAGAATAAACAACCGTGGATTTCAGACCTCTGGAATCTGATTTCTTGATTAACTATACCCTTCTGAACGAGGCTTATGAACGATGTGCTGAGGTCTGTGCCGAATATGCGAAGACATTTTACTTGGGTACTTTTCCTTTACTTCGTTTAGTTTTTCTCTTTCTGTTGGGCTTATTCTCTGTAGCTTGTCTCTCAACTCATTCTTGGTAAAGTTTGCTCCTTCACTGCTTCTGGTAATGGATTTTGAATTGTTTCTTGAATGAAAAACAGTTGTGATGGCTGGACATTTTAGGATTTTCTGACTGATTTTGATTTGGAATAATCTATTTTGTGGTATTTTTTTCCTCTTGAAGTTGTCATGGGGTATCTGGTTTGGTTCCTTGATGTCAAATCTTCAAATTTAGACGTGGAACACAGTATCTGTTTAGTTTTAGATCTTAATCAGACTCGCTTGGTTCTTTCTTATCCCCTTGTTATTGCTTCTGGAAATTACAGGAAAGTGTTTTCTAGTTTATTTCTGCTGTTAGAAGATTGGAGTTATGATTTCAAATTCAAGAAGATCATGACATCACTTAATCAAACTCTGAATTTTTCTTTCACGGACATTACTAATGACTCCAGAGAAGCAAAGGGCTGTGTGGGCAATATATGGCATGCTTAATTAGAGAATCCAGTTGTTTATGTCATTTATATAATTCTGTCTTGCAGTCTCATTCTGATCTTTTAAGCTTTTATCTGTCCCAATGTTGTGTGTGAGATTTGAGAGGAAAATGACTGGATTTGTGATAAGAATTGCAGTTTTCTTCAATCATGGATTGAACAACATATTTTTTACAGTTGCACTTCCAACCCGTGGGTAACTAAGTTGAACAATTTGATCAATTCAATGCTTTGAACAATTGAACACTCCATTGAGATAATTTTTGTTTTTGATGTACATCATAAATCTTGCCACAGGCTGAAGTGGATTAAGCCCAAAATCTCCCCCCACCCCCACCCCCACCCCCACCCCCACCCCCAAAAAAAAAAAAAAGAAGAAGTGATCCTCATAAACATGAAGCATCACAGGGATCCTGCCTCAGGTTCAACAGAGCAGTAAAACAATATGATGATTTGTAGTGTAACTAAGTCGAATCATCAAATCTGATCCTGATCGCACAAGAGTCTGATGATCCTGGACTTACAAATCAGGTACTCAACAGAGCAGCTAGCCCATCTTCTCAGAAAACAATATGATGATTTGTAGTGTAACTAAATCGAATCATCAAATTCTGATCTCTGATCGACACAATATGAGTCTTGATGATTTACTGTGTAACTAAGTTGTACAAATAAATAAAGAACCTACTCATGAACCAGTGAGTCTTCATGCGCTCAGACCATCATCTTCTCAGAACAGACCTAGATGCTCTTCCATTTTGAGCTAAAGACTTGCATGGGAATTTAATAATTAGCTTGAATGTATTTATGGACAGCAAGTGCAAACTAATAAGCAGCTCTCAATGGCTTTGTCAAAGATCTTCATGAAAATACCCTAAAGATAATAATACAACTTAATAACGATTCGTCCTAGTGCTAAAGATTTACCGAGATCCAAGATTTTAAAACCTATCGTGAGCTTGTACTTCCCACCATCTGGTAGAATTGCACTGTTGACAGAGAGTTTCTGAGTTTCCAACAGTCAAAGCATTAATTACTTTATCAAGGTACAATGGTGCAATTATAGTGTTAATTGCCATGAGAATCAATTTAGATATCTGGGTTTGCCTTTGTGGTCTAGATCAGAATCAAAGGAACAAAGAAAAATAGGGCAACTTGAGATAATACTTGCAATTAAAATCCACAATTTGTACAGACTTGAAGATGCTAATTGCAAGAGAAACCATGAGATGCACAAATTAAAGAATAGGTTATCAGTATTGAGTAAATTTTAATCATGAATATTTACAGTAGACTATTATCATATAGTAGACATTTTACTGAAAAGCAAACTAACAAGGGCAAGCTAAGCAATATTAAAGACATCTACTGAAAACCAAAACTATTTCTAGTTGAAACCCAAAACTAAAGATGCAAATATGAGCCTCAAATCTCTCTCCTCAAAGGAGCACAATCTGTACCATGGAACTTCTCCACTGAATTTCCAATTACATAAGATAAAATTGACACAAATATCCTTTGCAAAAACTCATCTAGTCTGTCTTCTCATACCAGAAACATCCTCTAGAAAACATAACCTCCCACAATTAAGGATTATGAAGTGGAAATCCTAATGGTCTTGATAGCAAATCCCTTAATGTATCCCTTTATCATTCTTTTGCACATTAAAGCACTGACCAAGGACATAAGATTAAGTTTAAAATGGAAACTGTAGAACCCCAAAATTGGAAGTACCTGCAAGACCAAAACCACCAAGAGCAACCATTCATTAAAGCATTGATCAACAACATAAATATATATTTTTGAATGGGCATCTGTGAAACCCCAAAACAAAGCACCCCAGGACAACCACTTCATTTCAGAGAGAGTTCTCAAAACCCAATATGTAAACTTAGGGCAACCTACCTCAGTAGCCAAACACACAGATTTTCCGATCCTTATTGAAAGCTAAATCTGTATTCCTTCCACTTTTACCAACTGCACTGCGAGACATCAAACTGATATGACGACTAGCAAAGAGGAGGGAGCGGAAAGAGACAAGATTTGTGTGATTTTTCAGATTTTTGTGATGAGAGAGGAGAGACAAGAACGGAGAGAGATTTTGGGATTTTTCAGATTTCGTGAGAGAGGAGAGACAAAAACAGAGAGAGATTTGAGGGATTCTTCAGATTTTGTTTCTAATTAGGCATCTAATTGTGACAATTGGATAATTAGATATCATATGTCACAATCTTAGACCCTAACCACAGGGAATTGCTAGGAGGGGGATTGTAGAGGATGTGGATCCGGATAATTAGTCGAAAATTTATCCAGTTCATTTGTCAGTAATGGACCATCCATTTCCCTATGGATGAGTGACACTTGTCCATAAATCACATTAAAGTGTTGTGATTAAATTAAATTAAAAAATTTCCATCTTCTAAATCTAACCTCAACCTATTTGATGCGATACATGTGTTACTCATCCATAAGGAAATGGATAGTCCATTTCCTTGTTAGAATGGACTGGTTGTAAATCCATAATTAGTCTTGTCTTTAGGTACAATAAAAGCAGAAGCCTCTTTTGTGTCATTCCATCTGTATATAAAAAGAGAAAGGGAGAGAGATTATGAGTAAGCAACCTTTGGTCAGTTTCTGGGAGCTTGAATTTGTAGTCTTAGAGTTTTCTGTAGAATAAAATTTTATTTCTTTTGTAGTTTCCCTGTTTTCTGAAACCTTCCCTGTTTTGATGAAATGATGGTGGTTCAATTTCTGACATATTATATGCTTTAATTTTGTTTGATTATTAATCAGAATTGCAAACATGGGCTGCTCTTTTGATCTTGTGCCACTGGCAAAATGATAATATATCCCATCTGTGTTTTAGAAAAATATTGGCATATTGCAGCACCATTGGCATATCCCATCTGTGTTTTAGAAATCTATTGGCATAGTGCATGGGCAGCTCCTTTTCTAGCTGAAGGTGATAAGGTCTGCATTACATTGCAGCACCATTGGCATGGCTACATTGAAAATTGATGTTTTGGTTTTATGATGAACTTTATTTTTTGGGTTCGTGGATATATGATGGGTGATTTTTTCTTACCTGTGATGATTATCTTTTATATTCATGGTTTTAGACATTATGAGTTATGACACATCTTTATTTTGTGGATTTCATGAATTTTATGATGGATACTGTGTAGGCATCTCTTTGATAGAAAAAAAATATGGGGCTAGAGAATGCTGTATTTTGTTTATTAGATTGTGAAGATCTATTATATAGGTCCATATTATTGCTTATGGAGAAGCCATATTGAATTCGTATTAAACATGTACATATCGTTGCTGCATATTTTATTCTGCCAGGTTTTTGTTAAAGTAATTTTGCTGCCTAGCTGTTTAACTCTTGTATATGTACTTGTATCATTGCCGTTCCTGAACTTACTAAGATTGTTAATCACTGTTACAGAATCAGATCACTTCGATTCCTAGCTTGGGCACAGTTCAAACTTCAGCGGTTAGCTTTCAAAGGTGAAGTAGGGTCTAATTCCTCTGAGATCTTCTTTTTTCTGCCACCCAGCTCTGCAAAATGGAGGACTCTCTTGTCCTCCCCTCCCAAGATCCTAAACCCCGACGAATCCCCAAACGTTTCATCAAGAACCAAATCCCAGATTCCATCACTAACAACCCCTCTCTTAATGCTGCTCTCTCTCTCCTGCCTTCCAATTACAACTTTGAAGTCCACAAATGCATTTGGCGTATCCTTTCCTCAGGTGCTAAACGTGTTGCTCTCCAATTTCCTGAAGGTCTCCTTATGTATTCCCTTGTTCTTTCCGATATCTTCAAGACCTTCGCTGATGTTGATGACTGTTTTGTCCTTGGTGACGTCACTTACGGCGCTTGCTGCGTTGATGATTTCTCTGCTACTGCCCTCAATGCTGATCTCCTAATTCATTATGGTCATAGTTGCTTGATACCAATCGATAACACCAAGGTCCCTTGTCTATACGTGTTCGTTGAAATCAAGATCGATGTAGACCGCCTTGTTGACACGGTTAAATTGAATATTGATTCTGTGGAGACCAAGAAGATTGCACTAGCTGGGACAATACAATTTGCAGCTGCAATTCGGGCTGCAAAGCCTTTGTTGGAAAGTGCTGGATTTGAGGTTTTGGTTCCACAGTCGAAGCCCTTGTCTGCTGGTGAAGTTCTTGGTTGTACTGCTCCCACGCTGCCGAGTGGTTCTGTAGATATGGTTATATTTGTTGCTGATGGGAGGTTTCATCTTGAAGCCTTCATGATTGCAAATCCAGCAATTACAGCTTTTAGGTATGATCCTTATCTTGGGGTCTTGTTCTTAGAGGAGTATGATCATGGTGGTATGAAGGATGTGAGGAAAAATGCAATTTTGCGGGCGAGGGAGGCTAGGAGTTGGGGGATTGTTCTTGGTACATTGGGGAGACAAGGAAATTCTAAAATTCTGGAACGGTTGCAGAAGAGGATGAGAGAGAAGGGTTTTGATTGGACCGTCATTTTGATGTCAGAATTATCGCCTGCAAGGATTGCTCTGTTTGGAGAATCTGTGGATGCCTGGATTCAGATTGCTTGTCCTAGGCTATCTATTGATTGGGGTGTGGCCTTTGAGAAGCCTCTTTTAACCCCATTTGAGGCAGAGATTGCTCTTGGATTTATTCCTGGTTGGTGGGAAAGAACACCTCGGACCTTGAAGTCCAGCTTGAATTGCAATGATGGTTCACCCTGTGAGAAGAATGAATCATGCTGCAGGAGGTGTGACAAGGGGGAAGTGAATGCTACAGGAGATGTGGCTACGGATTACCCGATGGATTATTATGCTCAGGATGGAGGGGAATGGAATTGCTCCTACTCTAAGAAGTCATCTCGTCCCCCACGAAGAAATCTTCAATCTTCTTGCGGTAATGGGAACACCTCTTGTAATGGTTGCAGTTGATTCATCAATATGATCATCACGCTAAGAGCGTATATTTAGTTGGATGTTTGAGGTTGAAAAAAAAAAACATTTTGTAGGGCATGGCATTCTCTTTTGTATGTATTTTACTATCATATTTATAAACTGAGTTTATTTTTTGGATTATTTTCGTCCCACAATGTCTTCTGCTTTTATAGTGGCTCTCATTTTCCAATTGTTGAGACTTGAAACATTTTACGATCTGGCTTCTCTTTTTGCTAAAGGTAGTTACACAGGCTGGGATTTCTTTTAGTAACCGCGTTGTGATTACTTATGGATTATCAAAATTTATAGACATTTAGAGCATTGGGACGTTCAGAATTCAATTATAGATTCTATGGATTGGCATACTATGGAATGCCAGGATTGAAAATCATTTATTGAGAAGGTCTTGTGGTACTGGCCCTCTCTTCTTCCTCTCAAGACTATAGGGAAACACGCACAACTCCAGCAAGGAATTCTCTAAACTCATTCAAAGCCTTCTGGGAGCTGTGACTAAAACAGGTCTAGTTACAAGGAAAGATTTCCTTCACCATGTTGTGAATATTCAACTTCTCCAAAACAGATTCTCTGTTATTAGAAGGACGAATTTGCTGTTTCATGTCTGTAACTGTTAAAGATCCTATTACACATTACCAGGGTTTTGATTTTCTGGAGGACGTTGGTAGTTTCCATTGTAAGTTGAGTGTTTTCACTGGCTTGTAGCCAGAAGTTGGATCATCTAGCCCTGCATTAGCATGGGGGCAAATGAAATGAGAGTACACATATAGGCATAAACAAAAGGGCAAGTTCTTTGCACTTCTCCCTTTTATTTTGAAGGGTGTGTTTTAAAGATTTGGGTTCTCATGTTAAACTTAGATGATATCTTGTATCTCTCACTGTTATTATGTTGCCCTTGTGCTCTGTTGCCTTTCCTGATCTTGGCAGTGAATGAAAGGGAAAATAAACCTGGTAAGCTGAGTAGCAGAGCATGAGAAACCACAACTAGAACCTCCAAGATGGCAGGAGTTCAAGTACCCATTGTTATTAGCAACCATTAATTTGCCTTTTTGAGTCACCTTGATTTACATGACTTTGGAACTCTTCCTTTCCACCTTAACCCCAATTGCTAGGAACCACACCTAGGGTTTAAAATTTGGAAGCAGACATTGATCCAAATTGATTCCTATGAAGCCCTAGAATCAACTTTCAAATGCAAAAACAGATAACTTGTATGATCGTTATTTTTGGATACAAAATCATGAGCTCTCACAATTATATTATGAAAAAACCAGTAATTGCACATACCGGTAAAGAAATAATATTTGCTCTTGAACAAAGAAAACAGTAAATTGAACCATCTACAGATCAGCTATTTCAAGCATGTAGTATAGGACAAGTATGATATACAACCAGACATCTCCAGTCTCTCCATTCACAAAGTTGGAACTTTTCCTTGGAATATTTTCCACTCACGGGGTGGTGGTAGGAACGGCTTGAAGGTCATCAGCACCCCAACAAAAGTAATTACATTTAAAACAAAGAAAACCGCATGATCACCTGCAATTCAATAAGCTCATCATCATTATCCATTTTAATTGGATTGAGGGATCATCATTATTTACCAACATAAATAAAGATTCATGCTTATGCTCAAACTAGTTCTCAAACATTCTTCCAGGGGTTGTGTGGTTCAGGTCAGGGTTAAAACCCTGATAATGCAGCTCACCCTTGCAGACTGGGTGATGTGAGCTTGCAAAGCAGAGAGACTTGTAAGAAGCACTCCATCCTCTAACCAGCTAAGCTAATGCAGGGGTGTTCTAAGAGGGTTTTCAATAATCCATGCATTGTATAGACTCCATAGTTAAGATTTAGATGTTATACCTGGGAGAAATGAAGCATTTAGGCGCTTTTGTGCCCATGAAAAGCTGCAAACATAAAAGCCCTAGGTTATTCTTGTAGCAATTTATTGTACTTGTACCTTGCAACATGAATTTTTTTTCTTCCTATTATCCACATGAATCTAAATCAGTTTTTATCATGGTTGATGTTTGTGTTTCACATGAATACTTACATGATACCTGCCCCCGCTGGACCCAATGCTTTGAAGAGAGACATTAAAGTCATAGAAATGCCATTTGCTGCTGCTCTTTGATGTTGGGGCTGCCATAGCAACATCATGTAAGATTCATCAGCAAAATATGAAATCAAAATCAGAAGAAAAAAGCACACCCAAATGGAAAAAAAAATGTTAAGACAAAGCTAAGATCAGACTAAGGAAAAAGTGAAACTTACAACTGCAACATTCTGCAAAATGAATAATCCAGTGATGGTGGACACCTGCTCAGGATTAAATTGTTAGTGAACAAGTGCTATGCCACAATCATTCAAGACAAAACTCTATCCTCTGCCTATGCTACACATTGACCTATGTGTGTGAAGGGATGTGTTAGCAGATAACAATAGTAGTATCTAGAGAGAACAGACAAAACCATATACCTATTCCTTCATTGGTTAGATTCTTTAGAGAAATATTTTGACTGTTATAATCGACCAGAGGGGAATATTAGATTTGTTTACTTTTGATTGATCGTTTGTGCTAAAAAATGGAGGTTATTCCATGACAATAGGCTCAAGATTAGAAGAAACAAACCTAAGACATTGGAAGGCATAAAGCATGAATTCAAGAATAAAAGAAAATGTCTTGATTACGTTCTCCCTTTGATAAGATTATCACCAAATGGTACTTAAAAGTTGAAGAGAACTAAATAGAACCATCTATTGATTTAGCTCGAAGTCGGGACTGTTGGGCTATTCAACATTGTCCTCAAATTTATACTATGAAATTAAATTGAAGAAAACACCAAACAGAGAAAAAGAACTTGAAGTTAAAGATTAAGAAGTGATCACACTAAAGCTTCAACGATGAAAGTTCTATGAGGAAAAGATATTTTTTTGGGTCATAGCTAGATTTTGTGAACAATGATCCTTGAATATGCATACAACATCCTTATGAGAGAGAGAGAGAGAGAGAGAGAGAGAGAGAGAGAGAGAGAGCTTATATATGAGAAAACAAGCACTAGCAGTTGAGAACTTGAGAAATACTTACAGATAAAGCATTCTTGAATATGCATACAACATTTAGTACCAAATCGAGAGTGAATCCAGATAGCCCAGAAATAAATGGGTAACTTAGTGTTAATGGAATTGATAAAAGCTGCAAAATTGAAACATGACAATTAGGCACATGTACAGAGATTGCAAATGAATGCAGTCTATCTTTGATGAACATAAAAACATACCGCAGAAACACGAGTAACCATTACTGGTCCAAGCCACTTCTCAAAAGGTGGAAATACGAAAAATTGAAATAGTAAAAGTCCAAATCCTATTCATGCCACAAGTAATTAGTAAGTCAGTTTCCTAAATCTATAATGACTCTGCACAAGTAGATTACAAGAAGAAATAAAAAATTAATGAACATTAAATTTCCACATCTTGGAGATTATGTAAGGTAGCCTACAAACCTGAGATTGCAAGAACCTGACCAACTCCCTGAGAAGTAAAGCTTAAACCTCCATACTTCTTACCACTAACAGCCCATAGTGAGAATATCTGGAAAGCATAAGAGTTAGTTTTTAAATGAAAGAACTTAAAATATTATGCACTTGTCAAATATTACGTACTTTATGACTTTTGCCAAACCCACAATAGAAGAAGCCTCGTGCATTGAGTATGACATTTAGGATAACAGAAGATGGGAATAACTACATTTAAATAGGTTTGAAAAAAGAAAGCTCACCTCCGAGTAAGCCATCTCGTGCAAAGAGAAAACACAATAAATAATGATGGTTGACATTAAGGGCCAGTTCTTCAAAAGATTCTCATCAGTTGATGAATTTTCCTTTTTGACTTCTTTGACAATTCCCTTCTCATCAGATCCATGTGAGCAACCTTCTTCATCATTTTCTTTTGGATGCATATGCAAAGTTTCCTGCAACAAAAATTGAATATTTGCAAGGTATCAAATAGAAGTTCAGACAGAAGTTAATAATTAGTTATGAGAAGGTAACTTACTGGAAGCCAGAAACAAGCGATAAATACAAATCCTGAGAAGATTGATATAGCAAGGCAAGGTAACAAGTAGGGAAATCTACAGAAAATAGCCTTATTAGTTTGAAGAAAAATAGTAATAAAAGAAAATTAAATAAATAAAGGAATGATTCAGAGGGATAGCACTACCTCCCAAACAGTGAAGTATGTGAAAATATGTGTGGGAACTTCTCTGCAGGCTGATATGCAAAAACAAATTGGAACTAGTATCAGTTACATTCACAAAATTAAATTTATAGAAGAGCATAAAGTGAAGATTTATGTTTTGTTCTTTAAAGGGTACAATGAACTTAGAGCTGTATTCCATTTTCTTCATCTTTCCTCATAGTGAAACCCAGCATCATTGCTCGGTCATGGAGTTAGCTTTCAGGTGAACCATGTAAATCCTTGGTTGTTTTCTTCTCCGTTTATAATTTTTTCCTTCTCTATTTATAAGTTTTGGTTGTGTAAATTCACTAACAATCATAATTTTAATGAAGAAACAACACAACAATACAAGCATCCACTGATACCCAAATTAATAACCCATACCTGTGCAAGATAACCTCCAATAGCTGGACCAATAATCAATCCAATGCCTCTTGATGTACTAACCTGAAATCAAATGCATGTTGAGCTAAATTATATTATTCTCCGTAAATGAATACATACATACCTAACACAGAAACTAAACTTTAAAAATAAAAAAATATTTCAAATAGACAATAACTGTTTAATTCCGAGTTCATACTACTGATTGTCCCAAAGCACGATATTCATCTCGGGCAATTTCAGCAGCATATGCCTGCATTTAAAATTTTAACTTAGCAATGTTAACTCATTCAGTTCTGCTTAAAGGTCATTTGTGTTAAAAAAGAGAACATGCATATACCCTAATTGAGCCAAGTACGCAATTGAAAGCTCCAAGAACAAATCTTGTAGAAATTGCCATCCAATAATTTGTACTAAAGCCAAAGAGTGTATTGAATATAAGCCTGACACAATCAAACATAAAAACAGTTTACCAAAGATGAAAACTATTTTCTCAGAATAATTTGTCTCTTAGAAAATAAATTTGTAGTTTGAAGAACTAACACAGAAAATGTCCCAATCATTATGATAGGCTTTCGGCCATATCGATCTGCTGCTATTCCCCATAGAGTAGAGGTCAAAGCTCTCCCAACCATAAATGAAGATCCTTTACAGAATAAGATAAAATTAAACCATTGTCAAAAAAATTATTTAAAAGAACATTGTTAATATTCATTTAACCAATAAAACATTAATTACCAACAAATCCTGCATAGAAACCGATATCCTCTACTTTTTTTGCAATGTGCAAGTCCCTAATCTGCAAGTAAAGAAAAGGACACGATGAGAGATGCAGACTTCAATCTTGTATTTATTTTTTGGAATATTCAAGCTTTTATGGATAGAATTCTTACCATGAAGTATAAGAATGGAAAAAGGGATGCAATTGGTAGAGCTGAAATAAGCCAAAAAGAAAAGAGTTCAAATATGAGGGCATTATTACAGAAATCAAAACAATCTAAAAGAAATCTTTATCTAAGATGAATAACAGGGATCTTTGATTTTTTTTCCCCAGTTGCTCATTGAGGGCACCAAATTCAGTTCAAATATAGAACACAAAATTCACAGAGACATTACCCAGAACTCAAAATTAAAAGAACCAGAAGAAGAGATCAAAAGAAAAAAGGAGCACAGAAAATTAATCCCATGAATGCTGATTCAATCCAGCATATGTTTGAAACTAATGTTTCCCCTTTTCAGTTAAACATGCAAATAAGAACACACAGAACACAGTTTATGAACAACCAGCTTTGACCAATAGGTACCAAAACGTCACTAATTTGACAGTTCAGTTGACCTCATATGCAAAGAGAACACAGAGAGAAGCTTACCCAACCAAGCAAAACCACAGAATGATAATCCATAAGAAGAGAGCATATCATCACTAACCAGTACATAAGGAGCATAGCCAAATGAAGGATAAGAATCTGAAAGGGACACCCTTCTGAGCTTCCTTCAGACGCTCTGTCTTACAACCAGGACAGTTCTCATAGTAGACCTTCTTCAGTAAGGGTTCCGTAAGACTTCCCCCTTCAGCCATTAAAACCCACAAAGAGAAGTACAAGAACACGCCCCACAACAAGTGCTCTCTCTCTCTGTCTCAGCGTCTCTAATGAGCTCTCTGCTAGTAAAGCAAGCGTAGACTTCAACGAACATAAATACCACTCCACATTTACTGGGTTAAAATTTAAAACCCATAAAAAATTCCAACTCTCCCAAAATAACTGATAGAAGACAAGAGCTATAATAGGTAGCCATTCCTACAAGTTGCCGGACTCAAAACAAAATATAAGAACAAGGGACAAGGAAATTTTATTTGAGCGGACAAGAAAATTTATTTGGGTAGGAACAAGGAAACTTCTAGGCAACACACCCAAGGGAGAGAGAAATTCTCATCAAATAATGGTGGTGGAGTGATGGTTAAGCATTGAAGTTTTCTACCCAAAAAAAAAAAAATGTGTTTGAAGTGTGATTTGTGAGCCAGTGGCAGTGGGCATTAAATGAATTTAATAAACGTGAATCAATTATTTGTGTGGCAGATAAGTGTTCATACTTATTATGGGCCAATGCTCTTATATAAGGATGCTCTGTTTTCTCTTTCCTACCACACATAGACACACCGTACATCTCTCTCTGTCTCTTTCTCTCTGTATATCTGCAAGATCACCATCAGGAATCGACCAATTGCTCTATTATTGATGAAAGTCTGGAACGGGTTGATGTTGTTTATGGTGACTGAACATGTTTGTGGGACATGATAGAGAACCGCCATTAGAATCAAGTGGTTGAAATTCTTTCTTTTCCTTTTTGTGCGAGCAAATCAGAATGTATTGTCTTATCAATGATGGAAAAAGCGGGGGGGGGCCCCCGGGGAATTTCCCACCCATGGTGGTAATGTGTTGCCCTTTCGGGTGGGACTCTGAGCCACCCAATTTTTTTGGACTTTCATTGCGGCAAGAGGACTAATGACGTCCTGATTACAAAAAAAGTCATGCTTGCCACAGAGATGCCTTCCTAGTAGAGTCAGCACACGTTGCCGCCCTGAATGGGCTCTAAACCGAAAGAGTCATGTTGGTATATTGGCCGGAACAAGGGGGGGGTTTAAGGGTAATGATGAAGCACATCTTTTTGGGTAATGATGAACATGAGAATTACTGTGAATGTAGAAGTGTTCAATTCAATGAGTTCATCCTCTTCAATTTTTAATCTTGACTTACTCCTCTTCTTCCTCTTTTTCCATGATTTTGTTCCCAATTCAGAGTTTTAAGTATTGTTATGATTTTTTTTTCTTGGAATTTTTTTTGAAAATTATGATATTAAGGTTTTGTTGTAGATTTAAGAATCAAAATTCATTCTAGGGTCAATCAAGATGGCCATAAACTTCTATTTCATTTTGACCCGTAACTACAATTTGAAGAAAGTTATTCTATATTGAATTTTTATATTTGATAGGCTTTTTATGTGAGACTAATTTTACATGGTTGTTGCAAGCAATATGAACATGTATTCCAGTAAGAAAATTTGATTTGGAAGGAAGCTTACGCAAGCTTGGACCAATCTAGATTTAGAATTGATTAAAAAACTAACTCATCTTTGATTATTTTATAAGATTTAAGTACTTTTCTTTGGGGGTTTGTTTATTTAATTATTTCAGAAGGATTATTGTCTTGACCTTTAGGCTGCATTTGTTTGCTGGAATAAAAATGGGGTGGGAAAATTCTTGAAAAGAGTGTAGATTTTTTTACTTTTGCCTTAAATCTCAAAATGGTAGATTGTTTGGTTGCTTGGGCTGAGAAAGTGAGAAACAAGTTTTCTTGAATTAATCCAAAGAAACTTGTCTGGTGATGTAACACCCCAACTTTTCCACTCCAACTCATTTTAAAATCCCACATATTTGATGGGACTTTGTGGAAAAGTTGAGAAAAGTAAAAAGTGGGACCCACCACCATTATTTTTCCACAAAACCCTTTGTTTTCCGTTCCCCTCATCCCACTACACACGAGACTCACATTTTTTTTTTCCCACCCCACATTTGCAAACAAACGCTGCCATAGTGATCTTAAAGGGATTTCAGTTATATTTTTTTACATCATATAGTGAACACGTGATTTGTGATTTATTGACAAAGTAATACGATGATATAACAAACTAGAATCAAGGTTTAAAGTATCTCACGATACTATACGATACTAGCTGATACGTATCCATATTTGACCCAACCGATACGATACATCTCGATACGTCTCTCCATTGAATTACATTAAAATACATTAGTCAGAGCGATACAATACTCGATACAGAACGACACGTCTCTTAAAATCACCTGACCGATACGATACTCGATACCGATACTTTAAACCTTGACTAGAATTATACAACAAATGGATTTTACATGGTTTACTCGAAGATAATGTCCATGATCAAATAGTTCTAGTGAAAATAGTGATAGTGATCTTCACTAGGAGGAAGATGAAGAGAAGTGATGTTTCTAACTTTGTATTATTTTCTCAACAAGGGGATAGCCATATCTAAAAAACAAAATAAAAAAAAATTATCAAAACACTACCACTCAAGAATGTCTGATCACTTTTCATGGCCGAGTCCGGATCAATTATCTGTCAGGGGAGCACAGACGGCTTTACCACCATAAATACAGGGGGACAAAGGGGTTAGGTGAGGGGTTCTTTTTTTATTTTTTATTTTTTACCTATGGGTCCTACAGAATTTGTGATGGTAAAGCCATCGGGAAGCACAGAGTGCTCACCTGACAGGATGATGATCCGGATTCTTCAGAGCCCATGATCAACCATTTTGAAGATCTTGACATACACCATTGAGAGTGATGCTCACCCTTTTTCTTGTGATTTATGTACATTTAATCATCGAAACAGGACATAAAACATCCTCTTTCAGTAAAATCAATCTTTGTTGATAATATGATGTTTAACATTTCCAATGAATGTAAGACATCATGTTAGTTTGTCAATCACATTCTCCTTCTGTGTTGTCTTTGCTATGTATTGTTTTGTTGTTCTTTCTTCTTTTATTTTTCGTAAAAACTTTTGTGGTCCTATATGCTGATGTACATCATTCAACACATCTGTCTTTGTACAAATTATTTTTGTGAAGTGGGCCAGCCGGTGTATCTTTATTAAATATTTGGTGGGCCATTTGGTTCTCATGTCACACATATGCTTCCAAAACCTAAAACTTTATAAATAATTTAAGAGATCTTATCATCTTTATGGTGCAACACTAACATTTTTGTTGGTCTCATAAAGACCTGGGGCCATATATTCAAAAGATGAAAAAGAAAGGAAAATATGTAGAAGGATAGAAATTTGAATATAAAACTTTGTTGATCTCACTCTTTAAAAAGTAATTTTAATCTATTGCATTTGGTCTGAAATATAATTACAATTATTTGCAATTATGGGAGTATGGGATGATTGATAAATCCCAATTAAATTAAAACAATTTTTTATTTCTAGTCGATCTATTCACAAACTAATAATACAAATTAAATAATAAAAAGTTAAAGAATTATTCTTGATTGGCTCAATTTGGCAGACAAGGGCAGCAAAAACAAAGTTTAACACTACTACATGAGAAGCATATCCATTGGAAAGTTAACATTCACAAGCATTGGAAACATGGGCGGAGTCAGGATTTAATATTGGGAGGGGCCAAGTTCAAGTATTTTACATAGAAAACAATGAATTCTCTATCCATTATCCTTACGGGGTTCAAATGGCAATATTTCACACATGGAAAGATGGTCAGAAAATTTTTTTCTTCAAAATTTTAAAAAAGGAATAGGAGAATTTTCAATAAATTAGGGGAGGGGGCAAATGTTGATATTTCACGCGTGAAAAGATATTTACAAGGTAAAACAATTAGCCGACATTTGCTCGAAATTCGACTGTTTCGCCGAAGGGCAATTTTTAGATACGACTATAAGCAATATGTCGCTGGAAAATCATCGATTTTCAGGCAAACTGCCAAACTGACAAAATACAGGCGAAACTTCTCCTCTGCCTCTACACGATCCTCTATGATGGCTCTATCTTTGCGCTTTTGTCAACTGGAGATATGAACATAACAGCTAGCAACAACCGTAGGAAACCACTTGAAATGAAGAAGAATGTGTAGAAAATTGTGAGAGGCCATTAACAGTCTTGGTCACAGACTGAGAACTAGTAGGAGATATCAAAACAATATTACCAGAGTTGCACCCTCCCGCGTGTTTAAATTGTATAACCATTAATTTCATTAAAAATACAAACGCATTTCCAAGAGAAACCCTAAGTTAACAAATTGATATATGCACAAAATGAATATTTCAAAGCTTCAATTGACTGTGGATTATGATCACCACCTTGATAAATTAGGAAAAAGTATAGATGAAATTCAAACCAACCGAAAGAAAATTGCACAGCTGAGATGAGAGTTCAAATCAATTTACCATGGACACTTAGAAATTTCACGGCCGGGGGGCCCCTACGGCTTCTTGAAGCTTGTAATCAGGATGTCTTGGCTTTTTCTTGCCCTCCTTCTAATTAAATCTCCTTTTACCAAAAAAAAAAAAAAAATTCAGGATGTGAGACTCATCTGGAATAGAATGAAAAATGAAAAAGAATAACTTGACGTTAAGCTTTATTAGCCACACACGTGGTAGATCAATAATCTTCATTTTTTTTTCCCTTATCAGTTATTATCTTATTTTTTTATTCTTTTTTGGATGAAATTCACCGCATGGTGAAATTTCGTTGATTTTGATTCGCTGGTCTTTAATCATTGCGTTTTTAGAGAACCGAACTCTCAATCATTTATTTTTACATTAATTTCACGTGCCATAAATAAACTTTTTCAAACCAAATAAAATAAAAAAAATGTATGTAGACGCAATCACATCTAGATGGATTGGTTAAAATATTTGGTCAAAAAGTAAAATATTTTAAATATTTATGTGTTTTTTTTAAGGGTAAGCAAGACAAAACATCATTATCTTGATTAATTTTTGTATTTTCAAATTTGACTCTACATGTACATGCGAAGTGATAAGATTTATGGATAAAATAACGTGTTAAACTATAAGGATTTAAATATAATAATAATAATAATCAAATTTTAAATTATTTAGTATTTTACGAATTAAGTTATCAATGATTCATTACTTAACTTTGTGGTCTAAGAAATAAATCAAATAGGGTTTACATCCTCTACAATTCTCACAAGGAATCAAGTCCAAACAACCCAGGGTTCACGTCTCCTGCAATTCCCTGTAATTCCTACCTAGAATTGTGACACGTACAAATGGATCCACATCCTCTATAATTCCCAATGTTCCTAGAATTAAAATCTAGGGATTTAAGGAATCAAGAGTATCTCAATAAACTAGAGTTTCAAATAAAACTCAAATTTAAGGGTGGGTTTAAATAAAATTCAAATCTATTTCAATTGGGTACTTGGATAATTCCTACTTAGAATTGTAACACATACAAATACACCAAAATAAATAGTACAGCAAAACCTTGTGAATGCAAAAAAATTCTCGTTGGGAGACTCACCCACTACAGCCAGGTGTGCGATCTGGGTCGAACACCGGATTAGTCAGGGCAAAGCCTTGAAAACAAAAAAAAGAAGAAAAATACATGTACATGTACGGAATTATTGATACTAAGATGACGGGTGAATAGTAGAAACCTTTGTTTTTCTATAGTGTGAAACAAATGAATGATTGCCTTCACAATCACCATCTTTATCATTCATTGATCATCCTTTTAATTATCTGTGCTTTCTTATAATGAGTTTTAAATGGGGTTGGCAACTATGCATTAAGTTTTGTCTGAAACACTAATTTATCATGGTTGTTGCAAGCCCACACAAGCATGGACCCATATGGATTATAATTATTAATAATGCTTATCTTGACTTCAGCCAACTTGAAATAATTCTTTCCAAATTGAACTTTTATAAGATCTGAGAACTTTTTCTTCTATATTTTTCTATTTTGGAAAAGATTCTACCTTAGCTTTTGGTGATATTGAGAGATCTCTATTAAGTATTAACACATCTGGGTGGTTGTGTCAACATTTAATGACATGAAATGTTTGTCTGCTTTATTCTCCCTTTCTTTCTTGGGGCCCTTTGTGCTGATACATACTTTTATTTATGAATTATTGGTGAGTTAGTTACTACTTATGTCATTTAATTGATGTTAATTCACTGAAGCTTTCAAATTTATAACAAGTCTATTCAGTGAATCTTCAAATTTATAACAAGTCAAAAGAGGAAACTTCCTAGCAATCTAAAAAAGAGGCATTCAAATGTTGACATCTATTTACAAAAAAAAAAACACTGAACATTCAAAAGATATTTTAAAGTTGGACTTTTATTAGACACATCAATTTAATCAGAGTTGTTGGAGAATCAATCTAATGAAGAAGAGTAGATGAGATTTTTTCGCCCCATTATAAATAAGGGTATAATGGTCTTTATAATTATATTACTAATCATTCTAACATGAACAAGAACTATGTGTTCTTCAAATATAAAGTAGGGTGTCAATGTTTAAATGTCACTGTTTTGTGGTGCCAGAGCAATTCGCTCTGCTATAAGACATTTTTATCAATCTTATCTCACCCTTGAATGTTACCCAACCACGGATGTAACTGCATTTGAACTGGTACCTAATTGATAATTATAGCCTTAGCAAAGAAGAATATTGATAAGGATCACCATCAGTGAAACGTACGTTTTATGTTGACTATGAAACCGAATATACGTGTCTTTCTTTGGCTATAAAACATCTGTAAGAGCAAAAAAGGTGGGGGAAAAAAGAATAACTTTCGATCACTCATCCAATGATGAAGAAAAACCGAACACGTATTCTTAAGTTTGTCGGCAAATAAAATTGTGTATAGATTACAAATTGAAACATTCAAATAATTGAAGGAAGAGATTAAAAATCAAAGGGAATTTTGATATGTTCATACCTAATGTTTCATCTCACTATCAGTAATGGAATATTCAGATCTGATCACATTGGATACTTATCAATTTGTCTACTTCATGATGCAAGAAGCAATTTTTCTTTCCCTTTACATAAATGGCCATGAATTTAAAATTTCACGTGCTATAATGCAAAAGATATTATAGCAACAATTACTTACGTTGATTATTTTTTTGAAAATTTGTCTTTACTTGTGAAATGATAAGATTTATGGATAAAATAATGTGTTAAATTATAAAAATTTAAAAATAATAATAGTAAATTTTAAATTATTTAATTTTTTTAAGAATTAAGATATCGATAATTCACTATTTAATTATATTCATGGTCTGAGAGAACCCAGATATGCTGCAATGAAGAGTATGACAAAATTTTAAGTAATTCAAAATGATATGGAGATAGATACGTATAATTCGAATTTTTGGGTCACTAAAGTTAGGTAGATGAAATTAGAAAGTTTGTTCAAGAAATATGTACGGAATTATGAATGCTAAGATGACGAGTGAATAGTAAAAAATTTGCTGTCCATAATGTATAACAATTAAATGATTAACTCCATAAATCACAATCTTTCTCGCACATTGATCATCCTTTTAATTATCCATGCCCTCTTATAATGAATTTTAAATGAAGTTGGCAGCTAGTCATTAAGTTTTGTCTGCAACACTAATTTCTCATGGTTGTTGCGAGCCTACGTAAGCATGGACCCATATGGATTATGATAATTAATAATGCTTATCTTGACTTCAACCAATTTTGGAAAAATCTATCCTACTTGGGCCCATTAAGGTATTCATGATTGTCTATTTCACTATAAGATTTAACATATCATATTAATGTGTGAACCAATTAATTCTCAGTATCGTCTTTATGTCATTTTAATTTGTTCATATTTTTTTGGTGTTTTTAGTATCGTATATTTTATTTATTCTACTTGTAAAATCAGACACATAACACCCTCAAAGCCAACAACATAAAAAGGGAGAAAATAACCCAAGAATCAATCATGGAAGCTAGTTTTAGGAATCATACACTCAAATATACATGTAGACAAAATCACTAAAATGTATATCTTGACAACATCTCTAACACATCTTTTTGGTTGTGTCAGCATTTAATGACATGAAATGCTTCTATGCTTTATTCCCTTTTTTGGGCCCTTTGTGCTGATGATATCAATCAATTACTGTCTTTTCTTTATGAATTATTGGTGAGTTAGTAACTACTGATGTTATATGGATGCAAATTAATTAAAGTTCAAAAATTTATAACAAGTCTTCACCAAAAAGAATATATAACAAGTCAAAAGAGGAAATTGTTCTGGTAACTTCCAGTATATAAAGGCCATCAAACACTGACATTTATTTACAAAAAAATGGAAAAATAAAAAAACCGACATTTCACTTTATTTTTAAGAAATTAAGATGTCTTAAAGTTCAACTTTCATCAAACATATTAATTTAATCAATTTTAAATGCCAGTTTGGTTAATTTAATCCAATGAAATTAAGAAGGCTAGATGAGGTTTTTTCCATCCCAAGAGTATAATGGTTTTACAATTATACCACTAATCATTCTAATGGAATTGGAACTATATGCATTTTAAAGATAAAGTGGGGACAAACATCTTCTACCATGCACAGCTCTCTTCTGTGCTCAATAATGCACATATGTACCAAATGGGCGGCTAAGAAAGCATGGCAACTAGAAAGCTATTGAGAATTCTTTTTTTTAATCTAAAATTAAGCTTTTAATCTCATATTTTAATTTGATTTAAAAGGTGCACTGTTGTACATAACAGAGATTTTTTTTTCTTCATAAAATGAAGTATCAGGGTTTAAGGTCACTATTTTTAAGGTGCTGGAGCAATTTGTCCTATTCTTTTATATATATTTTTTTATTTTATAACAATTTTTCACCCTTATTAATTTATTTTTTTGGATAAATGGAAATTTTATTTAGGCTCTCCTAGCAAGAGCATTCACGACTTGATTCGCATATCTGGAGATTACATTCAAGGTAAAAGCAGGATAGGTTTCTTGCAGGGTACGGTACCTCTTGCCCTTGATTGTTATTCAAGCACGGATGTAACTAGATTCCAACTTGGATACGTAATTGATACTTAAAACCATATCAAAAAAATATATTGATAAGGGTCACCATTAGTGAAACGTACGTATCATGTTGACCACCATTACTTTATCATCATAAATTTATAGCACATGCCAGTCTTATCTTCTTAGGCCATAAAATATCTATAAGATCAAAAAGGGTTGAAGAAAAAGAATACCTTTCGACCACTCATCCAATAATAAAATAAGTGTGGTGACAGATGAAACATGTATAGAAAATAAAATTAATCATTCTAGCAATTGATGGAAGTTTGAAATCAAAGAAAGATTCGATAAGCAATCATATATATGTCCATAGTTTTTTTTTAGTATAAAAATGGAATATTCAGATTCGATCACATTGGATACTCTATGTTGCAAAAAGCATTTTTTTCTTTTCTCCTTTACATAAATTGACATGAGTTAAAAAAGTTACATGCTAGATTGCAAAAGGTGGCAGCAATTATTTGCTTGCTTTTTTTTATGGAGTGATAGGAACATTTCAGATTTCGCATTTCACCTGAGTGATGTGGATCAGTTGTAGGACCTAACTTTAGTTCGTCATGTGATACATTTTGGTTTGTCAGAACGAAGTCTTGACCATTGACATTCAATGGTTGAGATTGAAATCTCGACCGAGATTTTGGATCCAACGGTCTGAAATTTCACTTGATCGTCATGTGGGTTTAATGCGCATGGCTGAAACAATTGTACTTCCAACTAGTATGGGCTTGTGGCTTGAATGAAATGGACACTTTATCATTTAAATATTCATTCCTCACTTTGTATCATTGTCGCCTGCTTGGTTACATGAGTTTGGAGATTTCAAATATCTAGAGATTTCAAATCTGTGGAGTCATAATTTATAAAATTAAATGTTTGGTTGTGGAATGAAATTTGTGGATTCATCCTAAAAAACTATTTGATCGACGTGATTTTTGTGAATGTGTAAATGTATAGTTTTTTTGAAATCTCTGGATTTCACCCCTTACCCATAAATCTACGAATTCACGTTTTTAGTGTAAAAAGGTGAATCTCTAGATTTCATGAATCTAGAGATTTTTACAACCAAACAGGTATAATTCTCAGATTCATGAATATCTCTGGATTCATGTAACCAAACAGGCCCATAGTCTTTTCTCTTTTTTTTTCAAATAGAAATGAAAGAGAACCACAAAATCTCTAAGTAAAAACAATTAATCTGTTCCTTCAGGCATCTATAGGAGATTTTGGAGCAAGGAGAGAGAGTGCTTGGAGCTAAATATATGAATTTTTCATGACTAATGCGATGAGTTTAAGATGGCTGACAAGGGAAACCCCTTTCTAAGCATTTCTGAAGTCAACAAGTAAAGATGGATGGATAGGTTTTTTTAAAGAGATCAAAAGAAGAATAAGATTACTTACATAGCTTTTTAAAATAAGGCAAAGACTAAGTTTCTCTCCATCCACATGTCATCTGTCATAAATGTCAATGAGCTATCTATTATCAGAATACCATCTCTTTTTTCATTGATAGAGAAGTAGCCTTGAGAGGAATGAAATAGCTTGGAAGAAGTTGTGAATCTTGGGAGAAAGCATCACAAAGATGTTATTGAGAAAATACTGAAACATTGTAGAGTTTTATATATCCTAAGATGATGGATGAACCATCCTCCATAGGTGATGGAAAACCTTATCCATGATCCAAAAGACACTATAAAGTATAGAAAATATGATTGAATCTCTCCAATCACCACTGTATATGTTCATGACTAGATGCAACCTTTCATTGTCCATGGCCATACCCACTTGTCCACTTGCAGATCACTTAACTCACATGCCACTTGACCCACATCCTTGGCTTAAGCCAAAATGTACCTGCAAAGGCAGGCCTAGATGATGAACATGTCCCTCATTGACTGGAATTATCAATTTCTGTGGTATGAATGTGTGGTGGGCTCTACCCACCAAAAAAAAAAAAAAAAAAAAAAAAAAAAAAAAAGAAAGCTTACACATTGAAAAAAGTGATTTACAGCTCATGAACTTCCTAGCTAGCTAGCCATTTATTTCAATTAATCTATAAATAACTAGCTAGTTCTTGAATTGCTGGGATATCAGTTTCAGAGAGAGAGAGAGAGATTGGCTTAGGCAGTGAATATGGCAAACCCAGTGGGAGTAGTGGAAGATAAGAAGAGTCATGAGGAAGCAGAAGCTTCTCCTATCCCTCTTCTCACTCCTTATTCTAGGGGTAATCTACATCTGAGCCACAGGTCTGTTAGAGCACTTTGAAAGAAAAACCAAGAATATTTTCTGATTCTTATGCTTTTTGCTTTTTTTTTTTTTTTTTTTGGTAAACAGTACTTCATTTAGAAATAAAAAAAGTACAAGCACTGCATGAGGTCACAAGGTTCAAAACAAACCAAGGAGCGGCAAAAGACCAAACTCTCATACATGCAATAGACCGGGTCAGCCAGGATAAGGGTTGGGTCAAGGCCAAAATGGATCACATCCACAAAACCCTTAGAACAAACACACCACACCCACATAGGGGGACAGATATACAACACCCACAAAGGGGGACATACAACACGCCTCAAGGGCGGACAGAAAACTCCTACAGTTGGAGCGATGGTAGCAGCGAAAGTGCGGAGCAGGGTCAGACCTGCCATCCAGCTCTGCCGTATAGGCGTTCCTATCAAGCTCGACGCAGAAGAACTTGTACCCAGAGTTGGAGTCGTTCTGCGATGTGCACCAAAGAACCACTGTAACCAAAAGAGTTGTTATGTTAAAAAAAACAAAAAAAAAAACAAGAAAAAGTACTGCAACCAAACAGATCTAAGGGGAAACCCTAGATCTAGTTATTGAAGCGGAGCAGAGGAGAGAGGGGAAGAAGTAGAGAAGGCGGAAAGGAGAAAAAGAATGAAAGGAAGGCGGGAGCAGGGGATGAGCAGAGGAGAGGGAATCGGGGCGGAGAGAAGATGGTACGTAGCAGAGCAGAGGGGGTGAGGCGGAGAGGGGCCGGAACGGAGCAAGGGAGAGGGCAGAGAACAGGGAAGCGTGAAACGGGAGAAGAGGAGGGCGGAGAGCAGAGCAAGGAAGGAGCAGAGGTGGAAACGGAAGAACAGAGGAGGGCGGTGAGCAGGGAAGCAGGGGCGGAGCGAAGCAGAAGAAACGGGAGAGGAGGGGCGGGCGGAGGCAGTGAGCAGGGGAGGCGGAGAGACTAGCAGGCGAGTCTCTCCGCCTCTAAGACAACACAAGGGCGGTGGGCGACGATCAGAGTTGCAGAGCGTCTCATGCTTTTTGCTTTACAATATCTGATTTACTTCTTGTTTGCCACGACTTAATCAACCTGAAGCTTCAATTATTGACAAACAGTCTATGTTATTTCCTTGTTAACATCATTGCTTGCAAGGCAAAAAGCCCATCTGGTATAGAGAGCAGAATGGCAAGTTCCTGCCTTATCTTGTTGTTGGCTTGTCTTCCATCAGTTTCCAAGCCATACATACTAAAGCAATGAAGTGCTTTAAGTAGCTACAGATGTGTGTTTTCAGTTATTTTCATATTCTCTGGTTGTCTTCCATGACTGTTTAGCAATCCTTGGTGAACAGTCTTTGTTTCCAACTCAGGTGAAGTGTGTTTGTCTCTACTTTTAGGGGTATTGTGTTTAAAATCCTGAAAGTCTACTAAACTTTGCTTTAGTTCTCTAATAGAAAGATTCTCATAAAGCTTTACTGGATTTTCATTCAATATGAATAGTTTTGATACTAGTATCCTTAAAAGTAAGGTCAGAGTTTTTTAAGGTCAAAGTATAATCTTAAGATCATCAATCACAACCTTCTGTTTGAGATATCATTGACCTTGAAGTCCTTAAAGCAAACTTCTCTTATATTCCTACGATGATTTTTTAAATGAAGCTATAAGATGAAAAAAAATTCTGATCTTATCTTTTTCTATTTGGATTTTCAGAATTGTTTTAGCACCACTAACCAGACAGAGATCTTACAACCATATTCCTCAGCCACATGCCATCTTGTACTATTCCCAAAGAACCAGTAAAGGAGGATTGATGATAGCTGAAGCCACTGTAATTTCAAAATCTGGGCGAGGGTAAAGTTCTCCAAATGAAGCTACTGGTTTTTTAGTTCTTTAAATTAATTTTTATTCTAATTTGGAATTTACTGATGGTTGAAGGTTTGCACATACACCAGGTATCTGGTCAAAAGAACAGATAGAAGCCTGGAGACCAATTGTAGCAGCAGTTCATGCTAAGGGAGGGATCTTCTTTGATCAGATCTTCCATGTAGGGAGGGTTTCCAATAAGGGTATTCTATTAACTTCATCTTGTTTACATGATGGAATGCTTATATTTATCAAAAGAAGAACATTTTTCCTGTTAAGTACTGAGCATGGCTACATATTATATATGATCCACATATCATGTTTGCAGCTGCACTAGATGGGGAGGATCCAGTCTGTCCTTCAGAGAAAATGTTGAAGCCAATCATTCGTGCCAATGGTGTCGATGTAGCAGAGTTCACACCTCCCCGTCGGATAAAAACCGAGGAGATTCCTCATTTTATCAATGAATATAGAACTGCTGCAAGGAATGCTATGGAAGCAGGTCAGAATTGGGTGAACCTCATCTAAAATTAAAATTAGCAAGAAAATCAGATAAAAATTGAAGTTGCAATTGTAAATATTTTTGTTCACAAAGAAAAACTTTTGGTTGCAGGGTTTGATGGAGTTGAAATCCATGGGGCACATGGATACTTACTTGAACAGTTCATGAAGGATGAAGTAAATGATAGAACTGATCAATATGGTGGAAGCCTTGAAAATCGTTGCAAGTTCCCACTAGAAGTAGTTGAAGCAGTAGTGAATGAAATTGGAGCTGAGAGAGTTGGAATAAGGCTTTCTCCCTTTGCTGGTTACAAGGAGTGTGGAGACTCAAACCCAGAAGCTTTAGGTCTTTACATGGCTCAACAACTAAGCAAATTTGGGCTTGCTTATTGCCATGTGGTTGAGCCAAGGATGATAACTTCTGGAGAAAAGCATGTAGTTCCTCACAGTCTTCTACCCATGAGAAAGGCTTTCAATGGTACTTTTATTGCTGCTGGTGGTTATGATAGAGAAGAGGGTAACATAGCTGTTGCCACGGGTTATACAGATCTTGTTGCTTATGGTCGTTTGTTCCTAGCAAATCCTGATTTGCCGAAGAGATTCGCGCTTAATGCTCCACTCAATAAGTTTATTCGAGAGACAGCTTATATACAGGACCCTGTTCTTGGTTACGTTGATTATCCTTTCCTTGAAGATACCACTTCCAATGGAGAAGCTTGATTCACTGCCTTGATATCTTTGGAAATTGTTTCTTTAATATCATTTTTCTTCTATGTATTTGTTATAATGCCTGGATTTTATTCTGGTAGAAGTTTTTTTATGCCTTCTTATCAGTAACTGTTATAGTGTTATGGTATTCTCATAAATAAAGAGTTCCTTTTCCCCTTTGAAGTTGGGAATATCAAGAGCTTTCTCTTGTTGGGTTTGTATCAATTGGAACTGGATGGACGGTCTTTCTGGCCCTGGACCACCTGGGATTTCCAAGAAAGCAGCCATGTAGCTGTTTTAATTAATTCTGGACAGCAATAAGAAATCTTCAATCTCTATTACCATTGCCTTTATCACCATTGATTGCATGCATCTTCGATTATCATGCTTCCAATTTCTTTCACACCACATTGAAGGGGTATGAGAAGAATCAAAGATTAACAACCAAAGATTTTCTTTTCCACTAAGAGGAGAGTTCCTCAATTTAAGGAGTCCTCCACTGGACTTCAAACCACAAGAAGATCTCCTTCCACACTTGAACACTGACTTGCTTTCAGTAGCTGTGGCACACTATTTCATTTAAGGTACTGATAATGTTGTTCATCAAATATCTCTCTGGTTAACTGCTCTGTTATGGTTCAAACAGAGTGGAAATCAAAGGTGTAATTTATCATAGAATTATACTTGTAATTTCTTTGGTTACAAATTCATTATACTACTTTTGTAAGGCCCTACATTGTTCTCCATTCTGTGCAGATGCACGAGCATTAAATGCAGATGGGTTAGCAGAAATATTCATTTGAAAGGACATAGACATTCTTGTCCTTCCTTATGGCAAAACAAGGAAACATGGGCAACATGTTCTGGTGGTCTTCCTCCTTCACATGGAGGTGGGCCAACATATCTTCCAACCACAACTACATTTTTGAGATCTTGTTGAATAATGAAGTTAAAAACAAAGAAAGAAATGAGAAGAGACAAAGTAAATACTGAAGCAATTGAGGAAACAAGGAAAAAAAAGGAGGTGGATCCCACTCTTTACTGCATAAATAATGTAGTAGGGTAGGGACACAATAAATAATTGAGTATAGAGCTTGGGTATAGAGGTGTGTATTAACCTAGTGGAGTAGCAGGTTTGTTATTATCTTCAGGGTTAAGTGTGTGACTTGAAAGATGGTTTACAAGGGTATTCTGTTTTGATGAAGGATTGCTGATTTAAAATCCAAGCATTATACTGTTATTATTCTCTGTAATCTCAATGATGAAGAACTCCCATTATGCTGGTGAATGTAGGCACAGCCCAACATGTTCAATTCCAATTATTTGTCACACAAAATTTTCAGCTTCTTGAAACCATTGCTTGATTTTCAACATGAGCAGCTAGTTCCTGGCTTTCACAGTTCACATTCACTTCACAACTTACTGCTGAAATGCATGACTATGCTGCCATCTCATCGTGTTGAAACCAGGAGAATGTTCTACTGACCATATGCCCTTGGGAAGAATAAGTACAACTAGTATTTTTTTTACAGATGGATGAATCTTAGAACTGAATTTAAATGGTCTTAAGTTCTATCCAGTTAATGAGTCCCAAAATCTACTCTGACAAGCCATTCACCATGCCTCTTTCTTAATTGGAAAAATGCTGCAAGATTAGAAGAGGAAAAGCTTTGTAAACTGAACATATCTGTGCACTTCTTGATGACCTTTATTTTCATATACAGAACCATAGGTTCTCAAAAGTACAGGATGAAATTCACTGAGCTGGATAATGCTTGCTCTTGGACATTCTACCAAAACAAAACCCTGCCCTTGCATATCTATTGAAAAAGAATAAAACTTGCTCCTGGACATTCTATCAAAACATAAGACCTGCTCTTGCAGCAAAAAAAAAAAAAAAAAAAAAAACTTGCCCCTGCAGTCATGGGATTTAGAACCAAGATGACAGCAAATTAAGCATCTCCAAAATAGCGCTTTTCACTAAAGGGCAGTGGGTAGAGAGGAAGACCGGAAACGAACTCTCGCTCAACGTATGGTTACAGGAGTCATCCATTTGCTCCATTCATAAAGTTGGAACCTTGCCTTTAAATATTTTCCACTCACGAGGTGGAGGTAGGAATGGCTTGAAGGTCATCAGCACCCCAACAAAAGTTATTATGTTTAAAACAAAGAATACCAAATGATCACCTGCAATTCAGTAAATTAATATTGCTCAATTACTCAATTAAAAAAACCTAATTATATACTGCAAAAATTCAGGAAATTGACTCTATTTTTTTTTTTTTTTTAAATTATGTGCTGCACTAAATAATTTATGTTTTCACAAATGCAAATTATATTACAAGATGAATTGCAAGGGAAACTATCTCCTCCCTTCTAGTGGTCTGAAACAGCCCTTGGCCTCTCAGACCACATCCTTGTTCTAATTTCTTGGTCAATAGGACTGAACTTATCAACCAAATTTCCCCTTTTTAGGGTTAGTCTGAGTTTTTTTTCCCTCCAAAAAGTGGAGTACCCAGTGGACAAGGAACCCCACTGCAGGGTCAGGGGAGGGTTCCAAAGAGACTGTTCCCTAACTTGAACCCAAGAGACCATAGCCATTGAATCAATGCCTGACTACACAAAAATTAAATCCTTAGCTTCTGATTTTCAATCAAAGTTTTGTACAGTTGCCTCTTTCAGAAAGATAATTCGTGGGCTTCTGCTTTTTATATCATAGAAAATTAGAAAATGGAGTGTCATAGGAACAAGGACAGATAAACAGGGTAAAAACATAATCTAACAGAGAACAAAGAATCAAGTGTACTCAACTTGAAGCCAATAATCTAAAATTCTATACCAAAGAAAGTAATTAATTGATTCTTGATGACTCATCAAACATTCCAAATGATCTAGGCTGTTGGATTACTAAATCAGAATCTTTTCGATCATCTTCTTTAAGGATGATAGCACTCTGGTGACCGATCTGTTATTTATTTAAGTTTTAGAACTGCCAACCTTCAACTTCAATTTAAATGGTGATCCAGAATGGATTTGACTTACATAAACTGAATTTGAAACATGAATCATGTAGCTGAAGCTTTAGTTGGATCATGTGATTTATCATATCTATTGACCTAAAGATTCATGGTTGTGTTTAAAGAAGTTGCATTTAATAAATTCCTGTTCATACAGAAACTACATGATCTGAAAATTTCTACTCTGTTCATGAAGAGGTATTTTGATATTGCATTGTACTTTGGTACGGAGGAAAAATTAAGACTTCATACCTGGAAGGAAAGAAGCATTCAGACGCTTTTGTGCCCATGAAAAGCTGCAAAAATAAAAAACTGTTAGTAACTAAATGCACAATGGAGAAAGAATATAAGACAAAGCTGTAGGAATCTACACAAGACTAAGTTCTAGGAATCTATTTCTTTATCTCCTCATGAATCTTATGTTCAGCTCAGTAGGAAAATTTTTCCCAACTCTAAAAACTAGATGTATATTGTTGATTCTTTTGAGCATTCCCCTTTAGGGATTCTTTATCTTTATCAACACTGACTTGGGTGCAATTGGTACACTCCAAAAGCCTCTAACATGTTTTACCAGGTATGAACTTCCTTCCTTTCGGATTTTGATTCACAAAACTCATCAATTTTTTAAGCAAACCAAAGAAGAGCTAAAAGTAACATTAAAACAAATATAATGACTTTGCAACCATACAAATCTTTTAATCTCAACATGCATTTGGATGTCTTGGTTGTATGATATTGTTTTGTTAACCTAGTTCCACATTTTATTCTATCTCCATCTGTTAAAAACCAAGTTTCAATGAGGTAAAGTTCCATTTTTATTTCTCTTCTGAGAGTGACTTTCTGCCCAAATCATTTTTTACAACAGTTTAATAGTTTGTTTTTCACATAAAAATAAAACTTACAGGACACCTCCCCCTGCTGGACCAAAAGCTTTGAAAAGAGACATTAAAGTCATAGAAATTCCATTGGCTGCTGCTCTTTGATGCTGGGGCTGCCATATGAATATCAGATATGAATTTTCAGGAAAAAAGAAGAAACTCAAAAACAGAAAGAGAAAGAAGCTTTTTTAAAAAAGACATAAGGTCAAGGAAAGTGAAACATACCACAGCAACATTCTGCAGAATAAATAATCCAGTGATGGTGGATACCTAATTGGAATTAAAGTATTAGGTGGAACTCTCATAAGCAAAAGTGCTATACCATTCATTAATAACAAGAGTAGTGCACGGACAGAACAATTCCCTTATCTTGATTCAATAAATGAAGAGAGATTGAACATTATATACATATGCATGTACCTAAGATTAAAAATAAAAGGATTAGAGTCAAGTTTAAGTAGTACTTACAGATAGAGCATTCTTGAATATGCAGACAACATTTAGTATCAAGTGGCGACTAACCCCCGATAAACCAGCAATAAATGGGAAACTTTGTGTCAATGGAAGAGATAAAAGCTGTAAAATTGAAACATCAATAAAACATGGAATCAGAAGGTACACAAAGACTGCAAATGGAACCAAGCTTTGAATACAAAAGAGAAAGTTGAAAACATACCGCTGAAACACGAGTAACCATTACTGGTCCAAGGCTCTTCTCAAAAGGTGGGAATACAAAGAATTGAAATAATAGAAGACCGAAACCTGTTGACAGCACAAGTAATAAGAAAATCAACCAGAATCCGAATAAAGAATAAACCACAGAGAAAGAGAGATACGAAGAAAATTTGAAAGAGAAAGAAAAAAAATTTATGATTACAAACAACCACATAAATCAAAATTATCATATCTTTCAGAATTATATGGATGCCTAAATACCTGAGATTGCAAGAACTTGACCAACTGCCTGAGATGTAAAGCTCAATCCTCCATACTTGCTATCACTGACAGCCCATAGTGAGAATATCTGGAAAGCATAAGTGTTCATTTTGTAAGGTATGTTGATGAAAGCGTATAAGAAAATTAAAACCCCCACAAATATAAGAAATATCTGAACTAGAAATCTACAAATAGACTGAGATCTACATAAAGAGAAGATTTAAACTTTTTTGTCATTTTACCCTTATGTATTCTCCAATGCTAGTGAATAAGAAGGTTTAAAATAAATACAGATTTGCTTATAAATGTAACATGTGGCAGAAAAATATTTGTGAGTATAATAACGTAGGATACCTTCCTAATAAAAATAGAATACGAGGGAAAAGAAATAGTAAGCACCACATTGAGAACATAAATAGATGAAAACAGATTCAAAGAAGAAAACTCACCTCTGAGTAAGCCATCTCATGCAGTGAGAAAACACAATAGATAATGATGGTTGACATTAAGGGCCAGTTCTTCAAAAGACTTTCATCAGTACTCGACGTCTTATTTTCTTCAGTTTCTTTGATAGCTTCTTTCTCATCAGATCCATATGGAGGAGTTTCATCATTTTCTTTGGGATGCATATGCAAGGTTTCCTACAACATAATCAAATATTTTCAAGTTATCAAATAAAAGCTAAAACAGAATTTATTAGTCTTCATTCTAGTACTAAGAAAGTAAGAGGAATTAAAACTGTCTTTAAAAAGTAACTTACTGGAAGCCAGAAACAAGCAACAAATACACATCCTGAAAAGATTGATATGGCAAGGCACGGTAAGAAGTACGGATACCTACAGAATATAGCCTAGAAACATTAAGCATGACAAGGTACACAGGATAAAAAAATAAATAAATAAATAAAGGGGGAATGATTAAGGGGAAGAACTAGCAAAGTTTAAGTACTGTGACACACCTCCCAAATAGTGAGTCTTTAGAAAAAATGTGCGGGAACTTCTCTGCAGGCTAATATACCATGACAAATTCAAAGAACTTAATCAGTAAAGTTAATAAAATATTTGATGAGTCAAATATAAAGAGGGAAGGTGGAGATACTCCATAAAAATTTTCATGTTTAACTTGAATGGTCTAAAATTGAAACCATGATTATAGATCATATATCAGACTGATTAAGAACTAAATAATTAGGTCTTCTTTATCTTTCTGCATTTTTCATTCACCACATGTGAAAAACAAAGTTAAGAAGAAAAAAACAAAACCAGAATCTGAAGAGCATCAGTAGCTTATAAATCCTTCTAGGGTGGACTTTGGCTTAGTCATAAAAAACCCCAATGAAAGATAGATAAATGTCTCTTATAAAATATGAGCACAAAATCCAATTAGAGCACAAACTTACATTTCTCTTACCCTAGTCACCACTACTTTGGTCATTACTTTTGAAGTGTTGTTCTGTAACAAGCTCATAATGTTCACTAGAACATCTGTGGATATTATCATCAGCTTGATGAAATAGTTTCAGGTCCTATCAGAATGGGTCGTTCAAAAGAATTATCCCAGTCTTCCATCAAATACTCTGTTTTTCATGGATAGTTGGGTTCAAATGCCAACTCTTCATTTGCTTACTGGCTTCATACAATTCAGAAAATCCAACTTCCATACCTATTCAAAAACTGTTGAAAGAGGGAAATCTTATATGTATTACCAATTAGATTTGAAGTTGGACTCAAGCTACTCTACCAGCATTATCTCAGCCATCCTATTCCAACTCAATATTAAACCTCTCTAAAGCCAAACAAATCCTTAATAAGAAGAACCGAGAACCCTTACTACACTATAAGGCTAAGTTTAAATCTGGTTCTCTTCGCCTGGCTTCCAAAATGATTCAGCTTTAATTGGCAATCTCGTCTCTTGGTTACTTGTGTGGTTTTCCTAGATTATCTTGAAGTCATCAGAAGATAAAGGGTTCAGCAATTCTAACTAGTTAACAATTTTATACCCCTTGACACTTGCTGTTCAAGAATTTCATATTTAGAAGAGTTTTTTCTTGCTTCATGACTTTCTCTCTTGCCCAACAAGATTGATCTTTTCTTTTCCCCCCTCTGTCCTATCTATCAGTTATCTTTCTGCAACTCTCCTTCCCCCACTTATAATCTACTTTCCTAGCCCTACAGCAGTAGTGTCTTCCTTCTCTTCTCCTTTTTTCTCACATAGTTACTGTAGTATGAAGATGGATATGAATATAGTTCATAGCAAAACTAATCCATACCTGTGCAAGATAACCTCCAATAGCTGGACCAATAATCAGTCCTATGCCTCTTGATGTACTAACCTGAAAAAATCGAGTTAACACATTACTCTCCATAAGGATAACTTTAGAATAAAACACAAGAAAGAACAAGTTACTGTTAAATTCTAAGAAAGAAAGTTCCATACAACTGATTGTCCCAAAGCACGGTATTCTTCTTTGCAAATCTCAGCAGCATATGCCTGGATATAGCCAAAAGACAATGTTTATTACATGAATATTAACTTAACAGTTCTTACACTGATCAAATCAAAATACTTTTCATGATGTAAACTAGGCTTACCCTGATTGAACCAAGTACACAATTGAAACCTCCAAGAATAAACCTAGTGATAATTGCCATCCAATAATTTGAACTAAGCCCAAAGAGTGTGTTGAATATAAGCCTGACACAGATACAGTTTGCTACTTGTTAACATTTGGCAAATCAATTCCTATCTATTAGATAACAGACTGCAAATTGAGAAAAAAACCAAGCATTCAAACCACTAACACAGAAAATGTCCCGATCATAATTATAGGTTTTCGACCATATCGATCTGCTGCCATTCCCCATAGAGTAGAAGTTAAAGCTCTTCCAATCATAAACGAAGATCCTTTAAAGAAAAAAAAAATTACACTATTAGGATAATATTCTTATGACCAATATTTAAAATTCATATCACTGTTGCACAAAACATTACCAACAAATCCTGCATAGAAACCGATATCTTCCACCTTTTTCGCAATATGGAGGTCCCTAATCTGCAAATGTGTTGTAAGATACAAATATATTAATTACAAATTATAAGTTATAATGCACATGGAAGGAAAATTATTATGCAAAGTTTTAAGGGTAGCATACATACCATGAAGTATAAGAATGGAAAGAGGGATGCAATTGGCAAAGCTGAAAAAATAGTATAATTATTAGAGCATTACAGCAGAAAACAAGCTAATTTGTTTAACCTATAATTCTCTATTGAGTAAAGCAAAACATAAGGGAAAAAGAAAAGAATGCAGGGGTGCTTGATTCTGTTCAGATTGCAATTTCAGGAACCAAACTCAAAATAGTTTATATGTTTAGTGAATCAAAAGAAACCATGACACCATCCAGCCCCTCATTGATGCTACAAAACATAACACTAAGCAATTTCTACATTCCTGATGATCAATACCAACACACTATCCAGAAACTATTATTGCTAATGCTGGTTCAGTAGTCTATGCTCGTCGGTTAATAGCTGAAACAGTCTGCAAACTAGTCATGGAACAGACACAAAACTCAATAAATAACAATCAGAACAAAGCATTACTCACCGGTGCATAAAGAGCAGAGCCAAATGAAGGAAAAGTGCTTGAAAGGCACACCCTTTTGAGCTGCTTTCATACGCTCTGTCCTACAACCAGGGCAGTTTTCATAGTAAATCTTCTCCAATAAGGGTTCCCTGATACCCTCTCCCTCACCCATTAGAAACCACAAAGAAAGATACAGAAACACCAACAAAAAGCACTCCCTGAACTCTCTCTCAAAAACCCGCTTGAGCTCTGCTACTGGAACAAAACCTGCACTTCAGATGAATATAAATACCATCCCAATCTTACAGTCTCAAAAAATGGGTGAATATCTCTCAGTACCCAATAACCCACCAAACAATTTGAATTGAACTACCATTAAATAAGAAAGAACCGTATTATCTACAGTAGAACTATAGAAAGATTTAACAGAACCCAGAAACTGTAGATTGAATATGAAAGACCCACAAACACGATAACAACACAAAGGGAATAAATTATAAATCAAATTAACTTGCAAGCCGCTGATGTCGAATGGGTAAAGCCAGCCAGCCATTCCCCAGTTTTGTTCAAGTCACAAACACGTGATGATTCGTTCATACAGGTTGTCTCTTTCACCTAATTAGTAAACATTTTCCAACAAACAAGAAAGCGCTGTTCGGTATTGACTTGTTAAACCCAAATAAGATAAAATCTCAATCGAACCAAAAAGATGATCAAATTATAGAAATGGAACCACTTAATACATGTATTTTTATCTATTTATCTATTTATCTATCTATTTTGAAAACGTGAGATCTACTTATAATAAGGATGATATTTTCTCAATTTTAATTAATGGTGCTCTGTGATGTCTGGGGTATTTTTTTAGATTCTTAAAAAATAATAAAGGTAAAAATAGAAAACAAGAAAAGATTGAGATCTCTATCCTTAAGGCTGTGTTTGTTTGCAAAGGTGGGGTGAAAAAAAATGGGTGGAAAAAAAAAAATGTGAGTCCCATGTGTAGTGGGGGTGAAGGAGAAAGAAAGGAAAATATTTTGTGAAAAAGTGATAGTAGTGAGTCCCACTATTTACTTTTTTCAACTTTCTTACAAAATCCCACCAAATATTTTGTGTTTTAAAATGGTTTGAGATGGGAAAGTTGGACTACTACATCACCAGACAATCTTCATTTTCCCACCCCAGGCAACCAAACAATCTAACATTTTGGGATTTAAGGAAAAAATAAGAAATCACTAAATAGCCATTCGAATTGTATGGAATCACTAAGCACTCATTGGGTGGTGCAGGATATTTTTAATGATATTCAGGAGATCAAACAGAGATTTCACAGGGTTGTGTTCGTCCATCATGTCCGTGAATCTAACATGTGTGCTGATTTTCTTGCTAACTTTGCTACGGCTTCTTCGGAAACCGTCTTGGACCCTTGTAACCTTCCACGTGGCTTGTCCGAACTAGTTTTAGAGGACACTCGTGGGAAGCGTTATCAGAGGATGTAATCTCTTTTTCTTTCTAGTTTCTAACTCAAAGCACATTTTATCAAGAAAAAAAAAAAATCTACACTTTTTTCAAGAATTTTCCCACCCCACCTTTATTCCAGTAAATAAACGCAACTTAAGGGTAGAGAATTCTTTTGGAAAAAAAAAGAAAGATGAGACTTACGTTTGTGTTCCTTTGTGTTTAAGCTTGACTCTCAAGATTCTTTTATTAGAGAATTCACATGATAGTTTTGCTTATATTTCAATTTTCAAGATGATTAAATGTATTTGTCTAGAAGTTTGTGTGGATAATATACTTGACATTATGACTGTTATCCTCTCTTTAGTTGAGGAACTTTCTATATTCTTTGCCTTGACCTTTCAGCTTTGTAGGTTCAAGTTTCAAAATAAATGGTGACTTTTCTAAATAAAATATTATTGTTTATTTATAATTTCATGGGGAATAAGAAACCAATCCTAATTTGGTTTAAAACTGATTTTGGTTCTGATTCTCACTCAATGAATTTGGATTAGATCCTATATAAATCTCTTAGTCTTGACATAGTGGATAAATAGGGGTGTAATGGTGCAATTTGGAACAGTTTTAGACTGGGTTTAACAGTTTTGAGTTGAGAAACGTTCAGCCTAAGCACGGCCGACCCGTTAGGAAAATAACAGTTTTTAGCCAATTTTTAGTTTGGTGCAGTTTGGATTTGAAATGACTAACTGTTTAGACTAAACTAAAAGACTTTGAAAACAATTAAATTATAACAAACTATATGACAACAATGTTATATAACAAAGTAAAAAGGAAAATCATATATTTTACTAAAATCAAGAAAAATTTAACACATATGCACAGTTAGATAATTTTGTTGACAGGGCATGCTCTTCTTTATTATTATTATTATTTTAATTTTATTTTAAAATCATTCATAGGATATAATTGGTTGCAGTTTAGTTTTAGGCTAGTGAGGGCTCCGGCCCCCTTAGTCCAAACACAACCCATTAAGATTTGGTTTGAGCTGATTCGAGATATAACGGGCCGGTATGATTCGATTTTAACGATTTGAGTTATAAATTGACACGGTGACACCCTATGGATAAGGACTCTCCAAAAATCTTTCGTACTATAATTAAAGGCTACCTTCTTAGATATTTTTTTTTAATATTTGTTTTCATTTTCAACTGACTGTATAAGGACCACATAATTAAATGCTTGAGTTTGAACCTTGTTCTTGAAATGCACGAGCCCAATTAGACATTCCCACAATAAAAATGATCATAGAATAAACTAATTCTTTATTTAAAAAAAAATTAAGATTCGCGTGAATCAATTTATATAGAGCTTAAATACATCCTTAAGATACTCATATAATTATTTAAATATATAGTGAAAGTTGGCGTCATGTCATATAATCAAGCCGTGTTCTTTACAATTTGATAATCAATCAAAATATATTAAATTAAGAAATCCAACCGTTGAATTATTTTCCTTAAACCACAATTTTGAAAAAAAAAATTAAAAATTAGATTAGGACATTTAATGCTAATGATTTAAATAATCCAAATATCATCTCCGCCAAACGTTTGAGCTGGTTTAACGTGGGGATGATGCCCACTTGGCATGATTGCATAGGAGAATTTGGAATCAATTTCACATGCAAATGAGAGGTACATGCACGTACGACAAATCAGAGTTGCATAGAGATTCACAGAAAAAAAAGAATCTAAATTAAAATAAATCCAAAATGATGCTTGTACGTCTCAATTATGATTTAAATAAACCTGAAATAAAATTTTTCTTGAAACAATGAAGAACACGTGATTCTGTATTATTTCTTAGAGCATTTATGATAAGTGTCTTTGAGTACATTAGAAAAAAGGTTAGGCATTATTAATAAAATAAAATAAAGTATTAGAACGTTTCTCTCTCCACCCAAGCCAATAATTCTTTTTATTTATTTTTTTTTTTTTTATACATAAACGGGGTTAAAAAACCCAAATCAATTTAAAGAGAGCTGGTCAAACGATCCACCTGAAGGAACTCCTCTATACCTTGAGGGGGTTTCTGAAAGAAATGCGTAGGAGACTCCAATGTTGTTGTTCTTTTCGCCATCCAATCGGCAACCATATTTGCTTCTCTATTAGTATGAGTAATGATGATATTTCCATGCAAATCTACCAACTCTCGAATCGCCACAATAATCCTTGTCATCCTTCCTTGATGTTGAGCACTCAGTTTCAAGCCAATAATTCTTTATTATAAAAAATCTTCAATCCAACTTTATCGCATAGGGTCAGATGAATAATGGAAAACTGGTTTAATTACAATCGCTAGATGAAAAGACTGAAACGGAATTAGTTTGCTTAAAAATAATTATAATAGAATCAGTCTCATTCAGAAGATATGATTCTTCTCTATCCGTAGATTGTAATTAAACTAATTCATGTATCGTTCATCCGATGGTAAAATATACAGACAAAAAGCAATGCAAGACTGAAAAGATTTGAATCTTAAAATATGATCCTCAGATCACGCAGTGTTAGGTTGAGTTAGACCTGTAAAATATTCAACCTAGGAAGAACAAGTAATGACTTATTATTCTTAAATGTTGATGAAAAGTGCAGATGATAAAAGAATTCTTTCTTTTCTCAGTATTTTTTTTTTTTCATTTTAAATTTTGATATGAAATTAGATTCAATCGAACCAATCAGCTTTTGGATCTATGAAATTATAATAATTAAATATATATAAAAAACAAGTGATGATTTTTTTTTATATTTATTAATCAATGATGGGTGATTATAAGAAAATTCTGTCACATGTCAAGGGGGGAAAATATTATTTATTGACAGACATCGACTTTTCCTATCACATGTAAAGTGATAAGAATCGCAAGATAAGGTTTTCAAAATTTCAAGAAACAAAATTGTTATAACATATTGAAAACTCAAGTTGATAAGCTGTCATTTTAAAATTGTGTTTCAGAAATAAAATTAAAATAAGTATTTCTTTTGCAATGATTTAGGCGTGATTATGTTTAGTTCTTCGACGTGATTAATAAATAAAAAAAATCTATTTGTTTCTCCCATGGTATCTATAATAAAGATTAATAAAAATACATCATCATTTTTAGGAATAAGATGCTTTTAGATTTTTCTGATTTTCTTTCTTAACTAGAAAAATGTTCAATTAAAAGGTTAATTGAGTGCTAAATTTGTTGGTGCCTGTTGTTGCAGAATTCTGATCCTCCTGGTCGATCGCTCGAACCTGCAAAAACATGTTCAACCGGTGTGGTCGAGTATCGTCTCTGACGGACAAGTCAGTTCACTCTAACACAACGACTAACCTCTCTATCCCTCAATATCCAGTTAATAGAATAACTAAAGAGTGCATACCTTATGTCGATGGTTACATGTGTTTATTTAGTTCTCATTGATCGATTACCTGTGGAGTTCTTGTTTAAAGTTGTATCAGGAATATGTCTCTCTTAGGTTAGTTGAACTCCACTCAAATTGTATTGATAGAGTTTGATACGGACTCCTCCTCTTACCTCTCGTGGCTCCTAATCTTATCCCAAGAGTTAACTCAGGTTCGTCTTGAATCATGGTGGTTTGGTTGGACCGAATGTTCGACCAGTGCAAATCCCCGTTCAACCACAACAGTATCTCATATCTCTGTTAAAGATCTAATGAAGTTGGAGAAAGAAAATCCAGAGAGCATTTGGGTATTTTGGTCAATAAAAATAACGATGTCTCCTTAGTATGCCTTTTCTAGATCTTTCTTTTTTGACAAAGAAAAATACACTTTATTAAGTACGTAGAAAAGTAAGAGACAAAGCCCTTTGGCTCCTGTTAGATCCAAAACTAAAGTATCTACAAGGGGATGAAACCCACCAAGACTTTGAAAGTCTCAAGCTCAAAGCCCCCTTTCGCTAGAAGATCAGCATCTCCGTTCCTAATACGAGGTACTGATAAAAGGCACCAGAGTTGAAATTAAAAAGCAAAGTAAACATGTCTTATTTTGTTGTAAGAAAAATAAACGTGTCTTTAACTACTAAAGAAGTAGCCCAAATTGGGCTATGGACAACAAACTTAGATAAGGCACCAAATATAGATAAGCAATCTGAGTACACCATAATCTATCCTATCTCCATCGCACTAGCAAAAAGCAAAGATCCCAAACACTTTCTACCTCCGTTGTTACAACTAAGAAGGTGAACCCTGCAACACACTAAACTGTAATGAAGCAATCATCAAACCCTTATCGAACCCCCCCACCCCCCCCAACTATGTTTTGGTGTTGTTTTTCAAGCCCCCATCATCGAACACTATGTCAATATGTTCAACAGGAGTTATGAACATACTTTAGATTCCTATTAACAAAGTTATGATCATTCTCAATAGCTATTTGGAAATCATGCATTGCAACTACAAGATTGGGATCTTTACGCTCAAAGACGGTTTTATTTTGAGTTTTCCACACCTACCAAAGCAAATGTAAATTTCTTTTTTGGTTAATCTATATTATAATTTTGATTCCATTTTACAAACCTTGTGATTTGAAATCCAGATTCAGGTTCATAAATTAGCATATGGTAAAACAAACAATTCGACTTTAACACATAAGAGACCAATGTAAATTCTCCACAACTTGAATGGAGTCGTGAATTCAGGCTAGATTCATAGATGAAGTCTTTCATTACAAAAAAAAAAAATAAAAGAAAAACAAAAGTAGATGAGCTGTCCACCTTTTTAAATATTTTTATTTTTAAAAGCACATGTATGGATCAAGAATGGAATAAAATAGAAGAAGATGTTGGCAATCAGAGCTTATGAGTTATCAAAATGAAATCAAAGCGATAAGTTGAGTGATCTATGAGCCATCATGTGGTCCTAGCTGTGGCTTTGTAACTTATGATTAAAATTTTCAATCTTAAATCTGACCAACAATTTATAAAAGACAAATCAAACATGGGTAGCAGGTTTTGATACAGATTTGATGTATCCGAATGAAAAGATTCCTTTTTTAAAATAAGGTGATGGTTGCTGATCAGATCTAGCTAGTAGCTTAATGACAGTTCATGAATCCAGTATGAATAATTAACCCCTGAAGTATTGATTTGTATTATCAGTTTAAGTGCGGGTCTTCACTAAGTTTTTATGTATAAATAACTAGCTTCCCAGCATTGATTAATATCAGTTTCATAAAGGTTGTTAGTAATTAAACTGAACTAACTCTTCTTGATTAGAGATTAAGAGCCAGAATGAGATCTGGGAATGCAGAGAAAGTGGCTGAGGCAATTGCAGTGGAGGTTTCATCCCACTTCTCACACTATGGGAAGGTTCCAGCTCAAGCACAGGTTTGTGATGGTCTCCTAAGTTCTTCTCAGTTCCTTAATTTTCTCTGAGTTTGGTCTTTTGAGCTTTTCTCAGTTCCATTTTCTTCTCTATACCTGTTTAACTACTAGGCTGTGTTTCAGTGTTCGTAAGTGTGTGATAAGTCAATGTTTTAATGGTTTCATGGAGAATTCTTTCTTGGGTGGAGGAAAAAGATTCTTATTAATCTACTTATGATCTTTTTCAGAATTATTTTAGCACCATTGACAAGATAGAGATCTTACCACCACATTCCTCAGCCTCATGCCGTTGAATACTCTGCCAAAAGAACCACCGAAGGAGGACTGATGATAGCTGAAGCCACTATAATTTCCAACGACAGTCGAGGGTAAAGTTGTCCAATAACAGAAATTTTCAATTAAGTTTGTATACTTTTTTTCATATTAATTTGCTAATTTCTGCTGTTATCTCTTTAATTTTTGTGAAGATTTTCAAATATACCTAGTATCTGGTCAAAAGAACAGATTGATGGTTGGAAACCAATTGTAGAAGGTGTTCATGCAAATGGTGGGATTTTCTTTTCCCAGATCTTTCATGTTGGAAGAGTTTCTAACAAAGGTACATATCCTGTTAGCATTTTTAGTTTTTCTTTAGTTCTTCTAAAACTTAGAAATTTTTTCTCTACTGCTGATGATATTTTACATGTACTAATTTATTTACTTTTGCAGTTGCTCTTGATGGGGAGGATCTAGTCTCTTCTTTAGAAAAGATATTGAAGCCAATTATTAGGGCCAATGGTGTTGATGTTGCAGAGTTCACACCTCCTTGCCGGTTAGCAACAGAAGAGATTCCTCAAGTTGTCGAACAATATAGGATTGCTGCAAGAAATGCCATGGAAGCAGGTAAAAGATTATAATTCAGTATGTAAGGTACTTGACCGATATGTCCAAAGCTGATTAAATATATTAAATCAAACTCTTAACCTATCCTATATTACTAGTGCCCTATACACTAAATAGAGTCATAGTATATATGGACATTGAAAACATTTCCAAGAAAATTGAAGTTTCGATTTTGAATGGCTGTAGGGTTTGATGGAATAAAAAAATAGAAAAGAATAACAGATTCTCTATCTGCAAGGGTGGGGGATTCTTCCAAGGGGAAAAAGAAAAAAGAAAGATGAGACTTACATTTGTGTTTAAGTGTAGGAAATGCTTTGACTCTCAAGATTCTTTTATTATAGAGCTCACATGATAGTTTTGCTTATATTTCAACTTTCAAGATGATTAAATGTATTTGCCTAGAAGTTTGGGTGGCTAATATACTTGACATTATGACTCTTATCTTCTCCTTGATGAGCAACTTTCTATGTCCTTTTGCCTTGAGCTTTGTAGGTTCAAGTTTCAAAATAAATTCTCACTTTCAACCGAAAATAATTTTTTAATTTATAATTTCATGGTGAATAAGAAACCAATCTTAATTTGATTCAAAACTGATTTTGGTTCTGAATCTCATTCAATCAGTTTGGATTAGATCCTACATAAATCCGACTCTAGACATGGTAGATAAGTAGAGGTGCAACGGTACTATTTGGAGCAGTTTTGGGCTGAGAAACACTCAGCCCAACAAAGCCCATTAAGAAAATAATGGTGTTAGACTGGTTTTGATTTAGTGCAGTTTGAATTTGGATTGACTAACGGTTTAGATTAAATTAAAAGAGTTTGAAAACAATAGACTATAACAAACCTTGTGGATGCAAAAAATCTCCGCTGGGAGACTCACCCACCATAGCCAGGTGTGCGATTCGGGTCGAACACCGGATTAGTCAGGGCAAAGCCTTGAAAACCGGGGTTGGCAAAAAATAAAATAAAAATCATATATCTAATTAAAAAGAAGAAGAAAAAAAAAGACAATACATATGCACAACTAAATAATTTTGCTAGGAATATTGCTTGGAAAGGTAATAACTACATACACTTTAAAAAGCATTCGAAGTGCAACTATAATCAAACAATTTTTTATCGTAATACTTGAACAAGAAGAATGTGCCCGACAATTTCAAATTCTAGCACCACCTTAAAATCAAAATATATGATTATTTTTTAAAGATCTCGTAAATTCATAACACAAGAGAAACATATAAACAACGTAATTATATTATAAAATAAATAAATAAATAAACAATTACCAAACTAAGATATCCAAAGAAGTTTTTCGAAAGAAAAATACACCAAACCAGCAACCCCAAAAAAAAATAATTCATAATACATTAGCATAACTAATACATAGAGCTCATACAATAGTAAACTTTGTGACCGCCGTTTTCTCTTTTTTTTTTTTTCTTTCTTTTCTTCTTCTTTTTTTTCTTCCTTTTCTTCTTCTTCTTCTTCTTTCTTTCTTTTTTCTTTTTTTTTCTTTTTTTTTTTTTTTCCTTTTTTTTCTTTAATTTGTCATTCATAAGAAGAGAGTGGTAAAACTATAAATCGGGTTATAATGGATTGTGGTTTGGTTTTAGGCTAGTGCAGACTTTGCTCCTCTTAACCTAAACACAATTTATTAAGGTTCAATTTGAACTGGTCCGAACTATAACGGATCGGTGCAATTTTTATTTTAATTGTTGTAGTTGCAAATCGACACCGCTATGGATAACGACTCTCCAAAAATCTTCACTAGTATCAAATATAGGACAAAAAGATTTTAAATTGTATTTGTTCAACCTCCGTAGATGTTTTTTTATATTTATTCTCATTCCCCATTAAGACTTTATAAGGACCACATAATTAAATGCACGAGTTTCAACCTTCTTCTTGAAATGCACGAGCCCAATTAGACATTCACACAATAAAAAAGCTATTTCTTTTTTCTTTTTTAAATTGAGATTCGTGTGAATCAATTTATATAGAGCTCGAATATATCCTTAAGATACTCATATAATTATTTAAATATATAGTGAAAGTTGGTGTCATGTCATATAATGAAGCGGTGTTCCTTTACAATTTGATAATCAATCAAAATATATTAAATTAAGAATCCAACCCTTCAATTATTTTCCTTAAACAACAATTTTGAAAAAATAATTGAATCAGTCCGTTTCAGAAGACATGATTCTTCTCTATCCTTAGATTGTAATTAAATTAATTCATGTACCGTTCATCCGACGGTAGAACATACAGACAAAAAATAATGCAGCCCTAAAAAGATTTGAATTTTCAAATCTGATCCCCAAATCACGGGTGAATTTTTTATTCAGTGTTAGATTGAGTTGGACCCATAAAATGTTTGGTTTATGAAGAATAACTAATGACTTATCATTCTTATACATTGGTGATAAAAAATTCTTTCTTTTCTTTGTATTTTTTTATATTTTAATTTTGATATGGAATTAGATTCAATCGAACCAATCAGCTTTTGGATCTATGAAATTATAATAATTATATATATATATATAAAGAACAGTGTTGATTTTTTTATATTTATAAGTTAATGATGGGTGATTCTAAGAAAATTCTGTCACATGTCAAGAGGGGAAAATATTATTTATTGATAGACGTCGACTTTTCCTATCACATGTGAAGTGGTAAGATAAGGTTTTTAAAATTTCAAGAAACAAAATTGTTATAACATATTGAAAATACAAGTTGATAAGCTGTCATTTTAAAATTGTGTTTCAGAAAATAAAATTAATAAATATTTCTTTTGCAATGATTTATGCGTGATTATGTTTAGTTCTTCGACGTGATTAATAAAAAAGTATATATTTTGTATTTGTTTCTCCCATGATATCTAATAAAGATTAATAAAAAAATACATCATAATTTTTAGCAAAAAGATGTTCTTATATTTTTCTGATTTTCTTTCTTAACTAGAAAATGTTCAATTAGAAGGTTAATTGAGTGCCAAATTTGTTGGTACTTGTTGTTGCAGAATTTTGATCTTCCTGGTTGATCGCTCGAACCTGCAAAAACATACTCGACCGGTGTGGTCGAGTATTGTCTCTAATGGACAAATTAATTCACTCTAAACACAACGACTAACCTCTTATCCCTCAATATCCAATTAATAGAATAACTAACAAATGCATACCTTATGTTGACGGTGATATGTATTTATATAGTTCTCATTGATCGGTTACTTGTGGAGTTCTTGTTTAAAGTTGTATAAGGAATATGTCTCTCTTAGGTTAGTTGAACTCCACTCGAATTGTATTGATAGAGTTTGATACAGACTCCTCCTCTTACCTCTCGTGACTTCTAATCTAATCCCAAGAGTTAACTCAGGTTCGTTTTGAATCATGGCGGTCTAGTCGGACTGAATATTCGACCAGTGCAAATCCCCGTTCGACCACAACAGTACCTCATACCTCTGTTAAAGATCTAATTAAGTTGTAGAAAGAAAATCCAGAGAACATTTGGGTATTTTGGTCATAAAAATAATGGTGTCTCCTTAGTTTGCCTTTTCTGGATCTTTCTTTTTTGACAAAGAAAAATGCAATTTTATTAAGTATGTAGAAAAGTAAGAGACAAAGCTCTTTGGTTCCTCTTAGGTCCAAAACTAGAGTATCTACAAGGGGATGAAACCCACCAAGGCTTTGAAAGTCTCAAGCTCAAAGCCCCCTTCGATAGAAGATGAACATCTTTGTTCCTAATACGAGATATTGACGACAGGTAGTAGAGTTGAAATTAAAAAGCAGAGTAAACGTGTCTTACTTTTTTGTAAGGAAAATAAACGTGTCTTTAACTACTAAAGAAGTAGCCCAAATTGGGCAATGGACAACAAACTTAGATAAAGCACTAACTATAGACAAGCAATCTGAGTACACCATTATCGACCCTATCACCATTGCACCGGTGAAAAGCAACCATCCCAAACACTTTCTGCCTCTATTGTTACAGCAGAGAAGGTGAACCCTGCAACACACCAAGCTGCAATGACACAGTCATCAAACCCTATAATCAACCCCCCCCCCCCCCCCCCCAAAAAAAAAAAAACTATGTTTTGGTAGTTGTTTTTCAAGCCCCATCATCAAACACTGTCAATCTATTCAATAGGAGTTATAGACATATTTAGAACACAATAGAATCCTATTAAGAAAGTTATAACCATTCTCATAGATATTTGGAAATTATGCACTGCAACTACAAAATTGAGATTTTATGCTCAAACATGATTTTCTTTCATTCCCATCCCAGTACGTTAGAAGTTCTTAATCCAAAAAATATATATATATATATATATATATATAAATTTTTGTTATTAATATATATTATAATTTTGATTCTATTTCTAAGGTAGATTCCAATTTATAAACCTGTGATAATTTGAAACCCAGATTCAGGTTCATAAATTAGCATATGGTAAAACAAACAATTCGACTTTGATACATAAGAGACCAATGTAAATTCTCCACAACTTGAGTGGAGTCATGCATTCAGGCTAGATTCATAGATGAAGTTTTTTTTTTTTTTTTTTTTGATAGGAAAAAAGGAAATTGAATAAAAATTACGTCAAATAATAGTTACAGATGCTGTAAATTGTTCTTTTACAGTCATCTTGAAAGGTTGCTGCCGTTTTGGCATACCCTTCAAAATATATCTGGAGCATTAGATTTGTGAAAGGTTTGTATTCCCACATTTTTGTCGCTGTTGTCAACTCTAGTAGAATTGGCAGTTTCCGAAGAGTCCATTTTTTTCTTGAAGGGCATAGTATGATAGATGAAGTCTTTCATTACAAGAAAATAAAAGAAAAATAAAAGTAGGTGAGCTTGTTTACCTTTTTTAAATATTTTTCTTTTTAAAAGCATATGCATGGATCATGAATCGAATAAAATAGAAGAAGATGTCGGCAATCAGAGCTTTTGAGTTATCCAAATGAAACCAAAGTGATAAGTTGAGTGATCAATGAGCCATCACGTGGTCCTAGCTGTGGCTCAATCTTGAATCAGCTGACCAACAATTTATAAAAGACAAATCCAACATGGGTAGCAGGTTTAGATACAGTGCTTCACTGATTTGTATGTATAAGTAACTAGTTTCCCAGCATTGAGTGATATCAGTTTCATAAAGGTTATTAGCAATCAAACTGAACTAACTCTTCTTAATTAGAGAGTAAGAGCCAGAATGGGATCTGGGAATGCAGAGAAAATGGCAGTGGAGGTTGAAGCCTCTCCTATCCCACTTCTCACTCCTCACACTATGGGAAGGTTCCAGCTCAAGCACAGGTCTGTTATGGCCTCCTAAGCTCCAGTTCCTTAATTTTCTCTGAGTTTGGTCTTTTGAGCTATTCTTAGTTCCATTTTCTTCTCTGTGCATGTTTAACTATTGGGTTGTGTTTTAGTGTTCATAAGTGTGTGATAAGTTAATGCTTTAATGGTTTCATGGAGAATTCTTTCTTGGGCTGGAGGATAAAGATTCTTATTAACTCTACTTTTGATATTTTTCAGAATTGTTTTAGCACCATTGACAAGACAGAGATCTTACCATCACATTCCTCAGCCTCATGCCGTTGAATACTATTCCCAAAGAACCACTGAAGGAGGATTGATGATAGCTGAAGCCACTGTAATTTCCAAAGGCGGTCGAGGGTAAAGTCGTCTAATAAAAGAAATTTTCAATTAAGTCTATATGCTTCTTTCCATATTAATTTGCTAACTTCTGCTGATTTCTCTTTAATTTCTCTGAAGGTTTTCACATACACCTAGTATCTGGTCAAAAGAACAAATTGATGGTTGGAAACCAATTGTACAAAGTGTTCATGCAAAGGGTGGGATTTTCTTTTCCCAGATCTTTCATGTTGGAAGTCTTTCCAACGAAGGTACATATCCTGTTAGCATTTTTAGTTTTTCTTTACTTCTTCTAAAACTCAGAAATTTTTTTTCCGTAACTGATTATATTTTACATATACTAATTTATTTACTTTTGTAGCTGCTCTTGATGGGGAGGATCTCGTCTCTCCTTCAGAAAAAATATTTGTTGATGGTACAGAGTTCACACCTCCTCGCCGATTAACAACAGAAGAGATTCCTTCGATTGTCGAGCAATTTAGGATTGCTGCAAGAAATGCCATGGAAGCAGGTAAAAGATTATAACCTAGTATGTTAAGTACTTGACCTGTGTATCAAAAGTTCGAAGGCTGACGGAACATGTTAAATCAAACCCTTTAACTTATTTCATACTAAGCCGATGCCTCCACACCAAATTGAGTCCCATTAGGCAATTAACACAGCATATAGCTACTTTTCTAAGAAAATTGAAGTTTCAGTTTTGAATCGTTGTAGGGTTTGATGGAGTTGAAATTCATGGGGCTCATGGATACCTGCTTGACCAGTTCATGAAGGATGAAGTGAATGACAAAATTGACAAATATGGTGGAATCCTTGAAAATCGTTGCAGGTTCCCACTAGAAGTAGTTGAAGCAGTTGTGAATGAAATTGGAGCTGAGAGAGTTGGAATGAGGCTTTCTCCCTTTGCCGGTTACAAAGAGTGTGGAGATTCAAACCCAGAAGCTTTGGGCCTTTACATGGCTCAAGAACTAAGCAAATTCGGGATCGCTTATTGCCATATGATTGAACCAAGGATGATTACATCTGGAGAAAAACATGAAGTTCCTCACAGTCTTCTACGTATGAAAATGGCTTTCAGTGGTACTTTTATTGCTGCTGGTGGTTATGACAGAGAAGAAGGTAACAAAGCTGTTGGTACCGGTTACACAGATCTGGTTGCTTATGGCCGTTCTTTCATAGCAAATCCTGATTTGCCAAGGAGATTTGAGCTTAATGCTCCACTCAATAAATTCATTAGAGAGACAGCTTATATACAGGACCCAGTTGTTGGTTACACTGATTATCCTTTTCATGAAGAGAAAGCTTAGAGCTGCAGCACTGGACACCATGGAGAAGCATTGATGAAGGAGATCTCAGTCACACTAGGAAGTTTCTCTTTGAAGTTCTTTCTCTCCTTGTGTTTCTTTGTCTTTTTCTTCCTTAAGATTGGTTTCTGTTTTGATTTTATCCTATAATAATAAAGGGTGCCTTTATCTTTGGAAATTAAACCGAACTCTTTACCACAATTGTCGGAGTTGCAAAAATGGTACGTATGGATTTGTTTCCTCTGTTGAATTTTGGATAGAGCAAATTCAGTTAAAGTCCAATTGTAGTTCGGTTATAGCCCATTTATGGTAGCCCGGTCACAAGTCGACACCAACATGCCCAAAATGGCCTTGGACTGGATTAGACCATACGCTAAACAGGCTGTAGTAGCTCCAGCCTTTAGGAGCAATAGGCCCAATTAGGCCCAACTAATTGACACCCTTGAATTAATTCATGTCTTTATATAAAGAAGTCTGGATCAAGGTTTTAAGTATCGTGTATCGACAATGTATTGGTTGGACGATTTTAAGAGACGTTTCTGTTCATATCGTATCGTATCGAACATACATGTTGATGGGTGAATAATAGAATAGAAATTATCAAAATTCATATGAAAGTAATATAATTTAAATAGAAAATAGTAGACTCTATCTTGAGAAAGAAGGAAATGGCCATAAGAACAAAAAAACCATCTTTCAATTGAGAGGCTTGTATGTCCAATCTATTATTTTGCAACGGTTAGTCACATGGCTTGCATATTGCCCTGAAGTAGTTCATGCCTTCAAAGATTCAAGGTTTCACCTCACATCTTTGTTCAAATTGGTGTCAAATGCATCTTCTAGTACATGTCCAAAGGCTTAAGGGGTTTGGAAGTTGTTTTCTTCGACATAGTACATTCTTCAGTTTGAATATTAAGTTCCCCTAAGTTTTGGAGTTGTGCAAATCTAGGAAATTTCTCCTCATGTACAAGATTGAGTGTCAATGAGTGAGCAAGTCACAAATAGTAAGAAATGCAAGAGTCTGTTGCTTGTCACAAGGCGTTTTTTTCCCTCTTTTGAGTTGGATCTATACTTATGGGTATGTATAATTGTATATCACATCGAATCGTTATGTATCAGTGAAAAGAAAAGAAAGAAAAAAAGAAATGATTTAGGGTAAAGAACTAGAAAAATTTAAGTAATGTGATACACCTCCCAAATATTGAGTCTTTAGAAAAAAATATGTGGGAACTTCTCTGCAGGCTAATATATCATGATAAATCCAAAGAACTTAATCAGTATAATTAATAAATATTTGATGAAGCAAATATAAAGAGGGAAGAAGGTGGAGATACTCTACAAAAATTTTCATGTTAACTTGAATGGTCTAAAATTGAAACCACGATTACAGATCATATATCAGACTAATTAGGAACTAAATAAATAGGTCTTCTTTATCTTTCTGCATTTTTCATTCACCACATGTAAAAACAAGTTATGACGATACCACCCATTACCAAATATGAAATGGAAAAGAAGAAGGGGGAAAGGAAAAAAATCTGGAGAGCATCAAGTAGCTTATAAACTCTTCTAGGGTGGACTTTGGCTTAGTCATAAAAAACCCAATGAAGATAGGTAAGTGTCTCTTTATAAAATATGAACAACACCACATCCTACTACTAGAGCCTAAACTAGAGAGCACTGAGAAACATATAAACCCTTTTTAGGGAGGACTTTGGTTTAGTCATAAAACATCCAATGAAATATGAGCAACACCAAATCCCAGTGCAAACTTACATTTCTCTTACCCTAGTCACCACTACTTGGTCATTACTTTTGAAGTGTTGTTCTGTAACAAGCTCATAATGTTAACTGGAACATCTGTGGATCTTATCATCAGCTTGATGAAATAATTTCAGATCCTATCATAATGGGTCGTTCAAAAGAATTCTCCCACTCTTCCATCAAATACTCTTTGTTTTCTTACTGGCTTCATACAATTCAGAAAATTCAAATTCCATACCCATTCAGAAACTGTTGAAAGAGGGAAATCTTACATGTATTACCAATTACATTGATTCGAAGTTGGATTCAAGCTACTCTACTAGCATTATCTCAGGCATCCTATTCCAACTCAAAATTAAACCAGTCTAAAGCCAAACAAATCCTTAATAAGAAAATAAGAACACAGAACCCTTACTACACTAAAAGGCTAAGTTTAAATCTGGTTCTCTTGGCCTGGCTTCCAAAATGATTCAAATTGCTTTAATTCACCCATAGCAGTCTTGTCTCTTGGTTACTCATGTGGTTTTCCTAGATTATCTTCAAATCATCAGACGTTAAAGGGTTCAGCAATTCTAACTAGTTAACTATTTTATACCCCTTGACAGTTGCTGTCCAAGAATTTCATATTTAGGAGAGTTTCTCTTGCTTTATGATTTTCTCTCTTGCCAACAAGATTGATCTTCCCCCCTCCCTCTCCTATCTATCAGTTATCTTTCTGCAACTCTCCTTCCCCCACTTATAATCTACTTTCCTTGCCCTGCAGCAGTAGTGTCTTCCTTTTCTTCTCTTCTCCTTTTTTCTCACATAGTTACTGTAGTATGAAGAGGGATATGAATATAGTTCATAGCAAAACTAATCATCCATACCTGTGCAAGATAACCTCCAATGGCTGGACCAATAATCTATCCTATGCCTCTTGATGTACTAACCTGTAAAAATTGAGTTAACACATTACTCTCCATAAGGATAACTTTAGAATGAAAAACAAGAAAGAAAAGTTATTGTTTAATTCCAAGAAAGAAAGTTCCATACAACTGATTGTCCCAAAGCACGGTATTTTTCTTTGCAAATCTCAGCAGCATATGCCTGGATATAGCCAAAAGACAATGTTTATTTCATGAATGTTAACTTAACAATTCTTCCACTGATCAAATCAAGATGCTTTTCATGATATAAGTTAGGCTTACCTGATTGAACCAAGTACACAATTGAAACCTCCAAGAATAAACCTAGTGATAATTGCCATCCAATAATTTGAACTAAGCACAAAGATTGTGTTGAATAGAAGCTGACACAGATACAATTTGCTGCTTGTTAACATTTGGCAAATCAATTTCTATCTCTTAGATAACAAACTGAAGATTGAGAAGAAAACAAAGTATACAAACCACTAATACCGAAATGTTCCGATCATAAATATAGGTTTTCAACTATATCGATCTGCTGCCATTCCCACAGAGTAGAAGTTAAAACTCTTCTAATCATAAACGAAGATCCTTTAAAAAAAGAAAGAAAAAAACAAAATTACATTATTAGGATAATATTCTTATGACCAACATGTTGAGATTTATATCACTGTTGCACAAAACATTTCCAACAAATCCTCCAAAGAAACCGATATTTTATAACACAACCGATATTTTCTGGTTCAGTAGTCTACGCTCGTCGGTTAATACTGTGTCATGGAACAGATCGACACAAGCCAGCATCACAATAATAAGTAAATAACACAATCTAATGCGACCACGGAACCCAAACTAGCATTCGACCGCAATTAAGCCATCATGATATCAATTTGTTAATTAAATCAAACAAACATCACCCAACTCAATAAACACCATCAGAACAAAGCATTACTCACCAGTGCATAAGGAGCAGAACCAAATGAAGGAAAAGTGCTTGAAAGGCACACCCTTTTGAGCTGCTTTCATACGCTCTGTCCTACATCCAGGGCAGTTTTCATAGTAAACCATCTCCAATAAGGGTTCCCTGATACCCTCTCCCTCACCCATTAGAAACCACAAAGAAAGAGTACAGAAACACCAACAAAAAACACTCTCTGAACTCTCTTTCAAAAACCCACTTGAGCTCTGCTGCTGGAACAAAATCTACACTTCAGATGAATTTAAATACCATCCCAATCTTACAGAGTCAAATATGGGTGAAATATCTCTCAGTACCCAATAAGCCACCAAACAATTTGAATTGAACTACCATTAAATAAGAAAGAACCGTATTATCTACAGTTGAACTATTCCAGAAAGATTTAACAGAACCCAGAAACTGTAGATTGAATATGAAAGACGCACAAACACGATAACAACACGAAGAGAATAAATTATAAATCAAATTAACTTGCAAGCCGCTAATCGAATGGGTAAAGCCAGCCAGCCATTCCCCACTTTTGTTAACTCACAAACACGTGATGATTCGTTCATTCAGGTTTTCTCTTTCACCTAATTTGTATTAATTTTCTAACAAACAAGAAAGCGCTGTTTGGTATTTAAACCAAATACGATAAAATCTCAATCGAACCAATAAGATGATCAAATTATAGAAATGGAACCACTTAATACATGTATTTTTATCTATTTATCTATCTATTTTGAAAACGTGAGATCTACTTATAATAAGGATTATATTTTCTCAAACACTAATTAATGGTGTTATGTGCTGTCTAGGATATTTTTTTCAGTTGATGCAGAATTCAGTCCTCCTGGTCGAAAGCTTGAACCTGCAAAAAGGTGCTCGACCGTGTGTGGTCGAGTTTCGTCTCCGACGAACAAGTTAGTTTAGACGAACTAAGGAAACTAGCTCAATCCCTCAATGTCTTCAATAACTTAAGAGTGCATACTTGATAATGATGAATATGACTTAAGAGTGCATACCTGATAATGATGAATTATATGAGTATTTATAGATCCTAGGAGATTTACCTTAACTGTGCAGTAATGGAGTTCGAATAAAACTTTGTCATTGTTACTAGCTTCCTGAGGAGAGGAATCTTATCCGACAAGACAATATTACTTGGATTGTAGTTGTGGAGTCCGATCTGGATTCTAAGAATAACCCGACTTGATCGGAATCCTTATCCCTATCTTTAAGGAGGTTGGATATGATTCAAATTGTATACCTTATTTAGTGCCTTCGCTTTATTCATGGTCCGACCAAGGTTTGATCGGTCCAATTCTTCTTTGGTTGACCTAGACAGGTCTATTATAAAATATCCATAACAAGATCCTTAAAAAATAATAAAGAAAAAAATAGAAAAGAAGAACGAATTGAGATCCTCCATCTTCAAGGGTAGGGGATTCTTTGAGAGGAAAAAAGAAGAAGATGAGACTTACCTTTCTGTTTAAGTGTAGGAGATGCTTTGACTCTCAAATTCTCTTATTATAGAGCTCACATGATAGTTTTGCTTATATTTCAACTTTCAAAATGATTAAATGTATTTGTCTAGAAGTTTGTGTGGCTAAAATACTTTACATTATGACTGTTATTCTCTCTTTGTTGAGGAACTTTCTATCTTTTGCTTTGAGCTTTGTAGTTTCAAGTTTCAAAATAAATTCTCACTTTTCAAGTGAAAACTATATTTTTAATTTATAATTTCATGGTGAATAAGAAACCAATCCTTATTTGATTCAAATTTGATTTTGGTTCTGACTCTCATTCAATCACTTTGGATTAGATCCTACATGAATCTTACTCTAGACATGGTAGATAAGTAGGGGTGTAATGGTGCAATTTGCAGTAGTTTTGAGTTTGACTTAATAGTTATGGCCCATTAAGAAAATAACAGTTTTGGACCGATTTCGATTTGGTGCGGTTTGAATTTCAGTTTGACTAACGGTTTGAACTAAATTAAAAAACTTTAAAAATAATCAGACCATAACAAACTATAAGACAATTCTACCAAAAAAAAAAAAAAAAAAAAAACAATAAAACAACAACGTTATATAACAGAGTAAAAATGAAAACCATATATCTAACTAAAAAGCCAAAAAAGACAACACATATGCACAACAAGATAATTTTACTAGGAATGGTTGCTTGGAAGGATAAAAACCACAGACACTTTAAAAAGTATTTCAAGTGCAACTATAATCAAACAATTTTTTATCGTAATACTTGAACAAGAAGAACGTGCTCAACAGTTTCAAATTCTAGCACCACCTTAAAATTAGAATATATGATTTTTTTTAAAGATCTCGTAATTTCATAACACAAGAGAAACATATAAACAACATAATCACATTATAAATAAATAAATAAATAAACAATTACCAGACAAGGATCCAAAAAAGTTTTTCATGAGAAGATGCACCAAACCAACAAACCCCCACCACCCCCCAAAAAAAAAAAAATCATAATACCGTAGCTTAACTAATACATAGAGCTCATACACGAGTAAACTCTTTGGCTTGTTCTTCTGTTTTCTCTTCTATTTTTTTTCTAATTTGTCATTCATAGGAAATGAATAGTAAAACTAAAAAATGGGGTTATAATGGGTTGCGGTTTGGTTTTCTTAAACACAACCCATTAAGGTTTGGTTTGAGCTGGTCTGAGTTATAACTGACCGGTGCAATTTAGTTTTAACGGTTCGAATTACAAATTGACACCCCTATATATAAGAACTCCCCAAAAATCTCCACTAGTATCAAATGTAGAAGAAAAAAAAAAATTTAAGTTGGATTTGTTCAAGCTCCTTAGATTTGTTTTTATATTTATTCATATTCTCCACAAAGAGTGTATAAGGACCACATAATTAAATGCACGAGTTTGAACCTTGTTCTTAAAATGCACGAGCCCAATTAGACATTCACACAATAAAATGATTGAAGAATAAGCTAATTCTTTTCTTCTTTTTCTTTTAAATTGAGATTCGTGTGAATCAATTTATATAGAGCTCGAATATATACTTAGGATACTCATATAATTATTTAAATATATAGTGAAAGTTGGTGTCATGTCATATAATGAAGCAGTGTTCTTTACAATTTGATAATCAATCAAAATATATTAAATTAGGAATCCAACCGTTCAATTATTTTCCTTAAACCACAATTTTGAAAAAAAAAATTAAAAATTAGATTAAGACATTTCATGCTAATGATTTAAATAATCCAAATAATCCCACTTGGCATGATTGCATAGAAGAATTTGAAAAAAAAAAAAAACATCAGAACGTTTTTCTCTCCACCCAAGCTAATAAATTTTTATTAAAAAAAATCTTCAATCCAACTTTGTCCCGTATTGTCAGATGAATAATGGTAATCTAGTTTAATTACAATCGCTACATGAAAAGGCTGAAACGGAATTAATTTACTTAAAAATAATTATAACAGAATCAATTAGATTCAAAAGACATGATTCTTTTGTATCCTTAGATTGTAATTAAATTAATTCATGTATCGTTCATCCAACAGTAGAACATACAGACAAAAAGCAATTTATATCTGAAAAGTTTTGAATCTTCATATCTGATCCTTAGATCATGGGTATTTTTTATTCTGTGTTAGGATGAGTAAGACCCATAAAATGTTCGACCTATGAAGATAAAAAAATTCTTTCCTTTCTCTCTTTTTTTTATTTTTTTAATTTGATATGGAATTAGATTCAATTGAACCAATCAGCTTTTGGATCTATGAAATTTTAATAATTAATATATATATATATAAAGAACAAGTGATGATTTTTTTTATATTTATAAGTTAATGATGGGTGATTATAAGAAAATTCTGTCACATGTCAAGGGGGGAAATATTATTTATTGATAGACATCGACTTTTCCTATCACATGTCAAGTGGTAAGATAAGGTTTTTGAAATTTCAAGAAACAAAATTGTTATAACATATTGAATATTCAAGTTGATAAGCTGTCGTTTTAAAATTGTGGTTCAGAAAATAAAATTAAAATAAATATTTCTTTTGCAATGATTTAGGCGTGATTATGTTTAGATTTCGACGTGATTAATAAAAAAATATATTTTGTATTTGTTTCTCCCATGGTATCTAATAAAGATTAATAAAAAATACATCATTATTTTTAGGAAAAAGATGCTCTTACATTTTTTAGATTTTCTTTCTTACCTAGAAAATGTTCAATTAAAAGGTTAATTGAGTGCCAAATTTGTTGGTACCTGTTGTTGCAGAATTCTGATTCTCCTGGTCGATCGCTCGAACCTACAAAAACATGCTCGATTGGTGTGGTCGAGTATCGTCTCTGATGGACAAGTCAATTCACTCTGAATACAACGACTAACCTCTCTATCCCTCAATATCCAATTAATATAATAACTAAAAAATGCATACCTTATGTCGATGGTTATATGTGTTTATATAGTTCTTATTGATTGGTTACTTTTGGAGTTCTTATTTAGAGTTGTATCAGGAATATGTCTCTCTTAGGTTAGTTGAACTCCACTCAAATTGTATTGATAGAGTTTGATACAAACTCCTCCTCTTACCTCTCGTGACTCCTAATCTTATCCCAAGAGTTAAATTAAGTTCGTCTTGAATAATGGTGGTTTGGTCGGACCAAATGTTCGACTAGATCAAATCCTGGTTCGACCACAATAGTACCTCATACCTCTAATAAAGATCTAATTAAGTTGGAGAAAGAAAATCTAAAGAGCATTTGGGTATTTTGATCATAAAAATAACAATGTCTCATTAGTATGCCTTTTCTAGATCTTTCTTTTTTGACTAGGAAAAATACAACTTTATTGATTACGTAGAAAAGTAAGAGACAAAGCTCTTTGGCTCTTGTTAGGTCCAAAACTAGAGTATCTACAAGGGGATGAAACCCACAAAGACTTTGAAAGTCTCAAGCTAGAAGATGAGCATCTCCGTTCTTAATACGAGGTATTGACAAAAGGTACTAGAGTTGAAATTAAAAAGCAAAGTAAACGTCTCTTATTTTTTTGTAAGAAAAATAAACGTGTCTTTAACTACAAAAGAAGTAGCCCAAATTGGTCTATGGACAACAAACTTAGATAAGGCACCAACTATAGATAAGCAATCTGAGTACACCATAATCTATCCTACCTCCATCGCACTAGCAAAAAGCAAAGATCCCAAATACTTTCTACCTCCATTGTTACAGGCTTACAACTAAGAAGGTAAACCCTGCAACACATCGAACTGTAATGAAGTAATTATCGAACCCTTATCGACCCCCCCCCCCACTATGTTTTGGTGTTTTTTTTCAAGCCCCCATCATCGAACACTATGTCAATCTGTTCAACAGGAGTTATGAACATACTTTGAACACAATAGATTCCTATTAAGATTGGAATCATTCTCAATAGCTATTTGGAAATCATGCATTGCAACTACAAGATTGGGATCTTTATGCTTATCGGTTTTATTTTGAGTTTTCCACACCTACCAAAGCAAATGTAATTTTTTTTTGGTTAATCTATATTATAATTTTGATTCCATTTTACAAACCTGTGATTTGAAATCCAGATTCAAGTTCATAAATTAGCATATGGTAAAACAAACAATTCGACTTTAACACATAAGAGACCAATGTAAATTCTCCACAACTTGAATGGAGTCATGAATTCAGGCTAGATTCATAGATGAAGTCTTTCATTAACAAAAAAAAAAAAAAAAAAAAAGAAAAACAAGAGTAGATGAGCTGTCCACCTTTTTAAAATATTTTTTTTAAAAGCACATGTAAGGATCAAGAATGGAATAAAATAGAAGAAGATGTTGGCAATCAGAGCTTATGAGTTATCAAAATGAAATCAAAGTGATAAGTTGAGTGATCTATGAGCCATCATGTGGTCCTAGCTGTGGCTTTGTAACTTATGTTTAAAATTTTCAATCTTAAATCCAACAATTTATAAAAGACAAATCAAACATGGGTGGCAGGTTTTGATACAGATTTGATTTATCCGAATCAAAAGATTCCTTTTTTAAAATAAGGTGATGGTTGCTGATCAGATCTAGCTAGTAGCTTAATGACAGCTCATGAATCCTATATGAATAATTAAGCCCTGAAGTACTGATTTGTATTATGAGTTCAAGTGGGGGTCTTCACTTAGTTTTTATGTATAAATAACTAGTTTTCCAGCATTGATTGATATCAGTTTCATAAAGGTTGTTAGCAATTAAACTGAACTAACTCTTCTTGATTAGAGAGTAAGAGCCAGAATGGGATCTGGGAATGCTGAGAATGTGGCTGAGGTAGTAGCAGTGGAGGCTGAAGCCTCTCCTATCCCACTTCTCACACCTCACACTATGGGAAAGTTCCAACTCAAGCACAGGTTTGTTATGGTCTCCTAAGCTCTTCTCAGTTCCTTAATTTTCTCTGAGTTTGGTCTTTTGAGCTCTTCTTGGATCCATTTTCTTCTCTATACATGTTTAACTACTGGGTTGTGTTTCAGTGTTCATAAGTGTGTAATAAGTCAATGCTTTAATGGTTTCATTGAGAATTCTTTCTTGGACTTGAGGATAAAGATTCTTATTGACTCTACTTATGATCTTTTTCAGAATTGTTTTAGCACCATTAACAAGACAAAGATCCTACCACCACATTCCTCAACCTCATGCCATTGAATACTATGCCCAAAGAACCACTGAAGGAGGACTAATGATAGCTGAAGCCACTGTAATTTCCAAAGGCGGTCGAGGGTAAAGTTGTCCAATAACGAAATTTGCAATTAAGTTTGTATACTTTTTTTCATATTAATTTGCTAATTTCTACTGTTATCTCTTTAATTTCTATGAAGGTTTTCACATACACCTGGTATCTGGTCAAAAGAACAAATTGATGGTTGGAAACCAATTGTAGAAGGTGTTCATGCAAAGGGTGGGATTTTCTTTTCCCAAATATTTCATGTTGGAAGAGTTTCCAACAAAGGTACATATCCTGTTAGCATTTTTAGTTTTTCTTTAGTTCTTCTAAGACTCATAAATTTTTTCTCCGCACTTGATGATATTTTACATGTACTAATTTATTTACTTTTGCAGCTGCTCTTGATGGGGAGGATCCAGTCTCTTCTTCAGAAAAGATATTGAAGCCAATTATTAGGGCCAATGGTGTTGATGTTGCAGAGTTCACACCTCCTCGCCGGTTAACAATAGAAGAGATTCCTCAAGTTGTCGAGCAATATAGGATTGCTGCAAGAAATGCCATGGAAGCAGGTAAAAGATTATAATCTAGTATGGTAGGTAGTTGATCAGTGTGTCAATAGCCCTGGGGTTGATTAAACATGTTAAATCAAAGCCTTTAACAATGTCTTAGGTTAGCCCAATCTAGTGCTCATACACTAAATAGAGTCACAGAATATATGAACATTGAAGACATTTTGAAGAAAATTGAAGTTTCAATTTTGAATTGCTGTAGGTTTTGATGGAGTTGAAATCCATGGGGCTCATGGATACCTGCTTGAACAATTCATGAAGGATGAAGTGAATGACAGAACTGACAAATATGGTGGAAGCCTTGAAAATCGTTGCAGGTTCCCACTAGAAGTAGTTGAAGCAATTGTGAATGAAATTGGAGCTGAGAGAGTTGGAATGAGGCTTTCTCCCTATGCCGGTTACAAAGAATGTGGAGATTCAAAACCAGAAGCTTTGGGCCTTTATATGGCTCAAGAACTAAGCAAATTCGGGATCGCTTATTGCCATATGGTTGAACCAAGGATGATTACATCTGGAGAAAAGCATGAAGTTCCTCACAGTCTTCTACGTATGAAAATGGCTTTCAATGGTACTTTTATTGCTGCTGGTGGTTATGATAGAGAAGAAGGTAACAAAGCTGTTGCTACTGGCTACACAGATCTGGTTGCTTATGGTCGTTCTTTCCTAGCAAATCCTGATTTGCCAAGGAGATTTGAGCTTAATGCTCCACTCAATAAGTTCATTAGAGAGACAGCTTATATACAGGACCCAGTTGTTGGTTACACTGATTATCCTTTCCTTGAAGAGAAAGCTTAGAGCTGCAGTAATGGTCACCGTGGATTGTTCTAATGGAGAAGCTTTGATGAAGGAGATCTCAGTCACACTAGGAAGTTTCTCTTTGAAGTTCTTTCTCTCCTTGTATTTTTGTTTTTGATGCAGATGGGTTTCTGTTTTGATTTTATCCTATAATAATAAAGGGTGCCTTTATCTTTGGAAATTAAACCGAACTCTTTAGCCCAATTGTCTGAGTTGCAAAATGGTACATACAACTAAAACCCAATGGGCTTGTTTTCTAACCTTTTTGGGCTTTCTATTCATGTTAAAACTTTCATGGGCCTTGAACTTTGTGGTCTGGAAACAAGACTGAAAGTCCAACTTCTGTCAAGTTAGTTTGAAGGCCTCTAATGGGTTATTGTAAATCATCATTTTCAGAACCCTATGGATTTGTTTCCTCTGTTGAATTTTGGATAGAGCACGTTCAGTTAAGTCCAATTGTAGTTCGGTTATAGCCCGCCCATTTATGATAGCCCAGTCACAATTCAGACTCATGGGCCCAAAATGGGCCTTGGACTGGGTCAGACCATATGCTAAACAGGCTGTAGTAGCTCCAGCCTGTAGGAGCAATAGGCCCAATTAGGCCTAACTAATTGACACCCCTGAATTCATGTCCTTATATGGAGCCTGAATCAAGGTTTAAAGTATCGCAGCATCGGCAATGTGTCGGTTAGGCGGTTTTAAGAGACATTTCGGTTCCTATCGTATCGTATCGTATCGTATCGAAGAGACATATCGCTAGGTGAACAATAGAATAGAAATTATAAAAATACATATGAAAGTAATCCAATTTAAATAGAAAAAGTAGACTCTATCTTGAGAAAGAAGGAAAATGGTCATAAGAACAAAAAATCATCTTTCAATCAAGGTTTAAAGTATCGGTATCGAGTATTGTATCGGTCAAATGATTTTAAGAGATATATTGTATTGTATCGAGTTTTGTATCGCTCTGGCTAATATATTTTAGTGTAATTCAATGGTAACATGTATTGAGATATATCGTATTGGTTTGGTCAAATATGGATACGTATCAGCTAGTATCGTATGGTATCATATGATACTTTAAACATTGCTTTCAATTGAGAGGCTCATATGTCCAACCCATTATTTTGCAACTACTAGTCATGTGGCTTGCAAATTGCCTTAAAAATAGTTCATGCCTTCAAAGATTCAAGGTTTCACCTCACATCTTTGCTCAAATTGATGTCAAACTCATTTTCTAGTGTATGTCTAAGGCCTAAGGGATTTGAAAGTTGTTCTCTTTGACATAACACATTCTTCAATCTTAACATTAAGTTCCTTTAAATTTTTTAGCTCTACAAATTCAGGAAATTTCTCTCCATCTAAAAGATTCAGTGTCAATCAACAAGCAAATCACAAATAGTAAGAAATGCAAGAGTCTGCAGCTCGTCACGGGACCAAGCTTTTTCCCTCTTTTAAGCTAGATCTATACTTATGGGTATGTATCATTTTGTATCACATCGTATCGTTATGTAGCGGTACGTATCCGCCAATACACTTAAAGACTTGAAAGACGATTTGGAAAAACAGAAGTTTAAATATGTATCGTTCTGTATCGTATTGCAAGCTTGCGATATAGATACGTATAAGTCACTATCTGCACTCCTTTCACTTTTTAACCACATATAGTAGTAGGACCCACCTATAAATATTGAAAAAATAATAAATAGTAGAAATCTCAGTAGGTCTCTTGTGGACCCCACCCTTTATTGTGTAGTTCAAAAGCATTAGGGGAGCACATTATTTTCTCCATTGCACACTCCATACAAAAGTGTCCATTGTGACATCTCAAAGTATAAATTAGGCTAAACTAGAACCATCCCAAAAAGCACAAATTGTTGGTCAAATGAAGCATCTATAAGGCTAGCAAAAGCCATGCCAACACATCTCACCGGTTTCTTTCCTGTGAGTTCCCTAATGCCGTTTTCTTGCTTTTGGTTTCTCAACGTGCAAACTATAGAGACCCTGCACACTAAATTCTTTTGTATGAATTGACAATGAACAACAAGGGCGTTGTTTTATAAATTTGAAAATTTTAGTTAGAATATAGTTTCAAAGAATTATAATTATAACTATAGTTTCCCATTTTGAACCATTTTAATTATAATTTTGTAAATTTGAAATTTTAAGATCCTTATTTTCATCGCACTAGCTAAAAGCAAGGCATCTTGGACTGTTTAAGAAAGTCAACCTAACAACACACCAAGTTGCAATGAAACAATCATCAAACCTTGTGATCAACTAATCTGGATCATCGATCCCACATCTGAGCTCCGACTCCCACACGACTATGAAAAACACTCTTTGGAAAAATTTAAAAAAACTTCCCCCATTGGATCCCCTTCCCGTTCTCTTATCCGGTTCCACCGATCAGCAACTCTCCCCACCCACTATGGTTTGGTAGTTGTTTTCCAACCCCGTCAACAAATACTTTTGTCATCAACAAGTTGTCAATATCTTCAATAGAGTTATGGATCTAATTAGAATACGATAAATTCCTATTAAGAAAGATATGAACATTCTCAATACGTATATGAAAATCATGCATTGAAACTACAAAATTCTGGTTTTTAAGCTCAAAGATGGTTTAATTACGAGTTTTCATAGACCTACCAAAGCAAATGTAATTAATTAAAAGTGACTTAAGTCAACAAGACAACATGATCAATGTTTTTGAAAGGCCCGTTTGATTGATTCAACTGAACACAATGTCATGTCCTAACCCTCCAGCGGTTGATCCACACCCTCCCTCCTCTCTCGTCCTTTGCAGCAAACCTACCTCCATCAACACAGCTGCAACTAGACCTTGAAATTCTCTTTTCCCCCTCCTCATCCATATCTACTCCCAAAGACTGATAACCCATTCCCCCCGGACCCATTCCGCTTCGACTATCTCGATGCCACCGTCTGTCTTCTAGATGGTTGCATCCTACGACTGGCAATCAACAATCATCGGGCCAAATCCTTGGTCCCTGCTCCTTTGGTCATGACACCACTAACTGCTCCCCTGGATTGCTTGTTGCTCCTCCTCAAGTCCTCCATGACTCTCCACCGGTTGAACACATGTCGATCATAGCTGCCCCTACTCCCTTCCTTGACATCCTGGAAGAAATTAACCACTATTCGATGACTCCTCTTTTGTCCCTACAGTCGCCACAGAATCCACTGAAGCTATTGATGATTCCCCCGCCTTTGCCATGAATCACTTCTTCACTGCTCTTGTTGATGAAGTCTCCATTCCTTCCTCTATAGCTCCCATAGATGCTTCGCATCCTTCTGTCTACTCTCGCTACCGGCTTAACCAGGAGGCTTCGGCTAGCTTCTTCAGTGGGATTCAAATTGTTTCTCCCACCTTGTAGTCTTTGACACTGTTGTCTCTTTTGCTACCTCCAAAGACAACCTCCAAAGAAAACGCCACCAGCCCCCCCCCTGTCTGTCTAGTTTCCCCCCCAACTTTGCACTGCTCCCACCCAGCCACGCGTTGAACAACACATGCCTGCCACGCCACGGGGCTCCCATTTTCCCGTCCCCCCCCCCCCCCCTCTCCCAGTGGGACATCCATAACACCCCATCTCTTGTCCCAATCCAAGCATACTCTCTCACCTGAATCCACACCCCTTCTCTCCAATCTTTCAATTCCTTCCTACTCGGCCCACAGGCCTAATTTTATTAACCCCTCCACCTCACCTCACTACACTCTCCCCATCCCTGTTTTCGGCCTCTTGGCCCATTCCTCTAATCCCTCCCCTCATTTCACCTCTCACCCTCCCACCCCTAGTCTCTCTATTCCATCATCAGCCATTGCTTGCATTGCCAAACCTCTGGCTTGCGATATAAACCGTACAAAGCATGGTTATGGTTCTCCTATCTCCCCCCGCACATGATCTTGTTAGGCCGAGTGTAGGAGTAATCGAACTATTAAAATGCACAACCCATTTGTCGACGACGGGTTGATCTCAAGTCCTCTAAGAGGAAGAAGAAAGACAAAAAAAAAAAAAAAAAAAAAAAAAAAAAAAAAATCCACAAAATAGTTTCTTTTGGGACTACTATTTGGCCCAACTTTCTTTGGGTTCTACCTGGGTTTGCAATGTCTGCGCATTTAAGTTTTGCCAAATTTCTGCCTTGACGTATGTGCGATTGTTCTTTTCTTTTTTATTGAATTTATTAAATCAACCAAAAAAAAAAAAAAAAGAGTCAGAACTTAGGTCCAAATGAAAATTATCCTTTTTTTTTTCTTAATATATTTTTTAATTCTGATTCCAATTCTAAACTTAGATTTCAATTTATGAACCTGTGACTTGAAACCAACTAATTCAAATTCATAAATTAGCATATGATAAATGAACAATTTGAGCTTGACATAAGAGATCAATGTAAATCCTCCACGACTCAAATGATCCTAGCTGTGGTTTTAGTACTTTTGATTAAAATGTTCAATCTTAAATCTAACCAACAATCTATGAAAGACAAATCAAATATGGGTCTAGATTTTGACTTGATATATTCAAATTAAAAAAAAAAATCCTTTATTTTGTTTTATCTTTATTATTATTTTTTGAGTAAGTTCCCATCCTTTATCTAATTAAACACAAAGGTAAGTCTCAAATTTTTTTTTTTTTTCTTTTTTCCTCCAAAGAATCCTCTACTCAAATATCATCCTTGTTATAAGTAGATCTCACGTTTTCAAAATAGATAGATAGATAGGTAAAAACACATGCATGATGAAGTGGTTCCATTTCTATAAATTTATCATCTTATTGGTTCGATTTAACAAGTCAATACCGAACGGTCTATCTTGTTTGTTGGAAAGTAATACTAATTAGATGAAAGAGACTATCTGTCTCAACAAATCATCACGTGTTTGTAAGTTAATCCTGATCTTGGTCCTAATTCTAGCCCTGATACTGGACCTGATCTTAACCCTGATTCTGGCCCTAATTCTGGCATTGATCTTGATCTTGATATTGGCCCTGATCTAGGATCATGATTTTGGCATTGATCATGGCCCTGATTTGTATCTGGATCCTCTACCCATAAGGAGATAAAGTTAATTCTAATCCAAATAAGTGAATACTTGACACGTGTCAAATTTTAAAAACATGATCATGTTTTGTAGAAAATTAATAAAAATAAATTATATCTTCATTACCAATGTAGTAAGTCATCCATTTTATTTTGGCCCTGATCCTGACCTTAATTTTGGCTCTAATCTTAATATTAGTTTGCTCTGATCATGTACTAAATTATTACCCTAATCTTCAAATTAACATTGATATAACCGTAAGTCTCAATTTTGACCTTTAATCATTTTGATCATATTAAACTACTAGTTAACTTTTTATGTTATTTTTAAGGTAATTTTTATTTTTCGAAGTAAGTCACTTTCAATTCCCAAAAAACATTGACTTTTTTCTTTTTGGGATTAAGGCGAGATAATATATTATAAATAATAAAAACTAATATATAGAGAATTAATATCTAATAAATCTACACCTCAACTTCTCATCATGAATATTGACATCTTTCTTTAGCCTTCAACAACGTGATATCTTAGAAAAACTTATTCAGGACAGATAGTTGTGTTTGTAACTAAAATATCATTTTCTTTAACTACGAAAAAAATACCGATACTAAATTATCGTTGATTTACTTGTTAACAAGGTTTTGAATATGGATTTTTTTTGTTGAATAAGGATATAATGGGAGAGGTTTTCAATTTCCATCACCAAAGCAATGAAAGACTTTCAAAGCTCAGTATAGAATTATGAACTATAATTAATTTATGCTTAAAGCAACACTATCAACTTATTAACTATTTTATCATTTTGTAGGAGCTTGAATCATCTTATATTTCTATGAATTTTATTTTTGGTTTACTTATGATACTCTAATCAATTCTGGATCAATTAGGAGAACATTTTGCTAGTAATAATAGTAGAAATAGTATTTCTACCACGTCGAGATTTTAAGGACTTGTGACAAAATTCAGAGTTATTGTCACTTTACTGTAGCCATCATATTCTAGATTTCTGGTACAATTTTGATTCCTTAGCATGTATAAGGAACTTTAACTTGGACACAGCCAGTTTCTCATGTATAATAACTTCATCATCAATGGTATCAGAGGCTAACGTTCATGTATAATAACTTTATCATCAATGGTATCAGAGGCTAACGTTCATGTATAATAATTTCATCATCAATGGTATCAGAGGCTAACGTTGTTATTTATTATTTTTTGGGTAACTATTGTTTCCCATCCTTTGTCTAAGCAAAGATCTTGGGATTTATGAAAAAAACAAAATTATCAAGTGATGATTGTTGCTCAGATCTATAGCTTAATGACGGCTAATGAAATCCTCTATGAATAATTAAGTCATGAAGTACTGATTTGTATTATCAGTTCAAGTGTGGGTTTTGACAGCTCAGGAATTGATCAATCTTCACTTAACTTTCATGTATAAATAACAACGTTTCTAGCATTGGATGATATCAATTTCATAAAGGTTATTAGTAATTAAATTGAGCTAACTCTTCTTAATGAGAGAGTAAAAGCTAGAATGGGAGCTGGGAATGGAGAGGAAGTGGCTGAGGCAGTTGCAGTAGCCTCTCCTATCCTCCTTCTCACTCCTCACACTATGGGAAAGTTTCAAATCAAGTTTAGGTCTGTTATGGTCTCCTAAGCTCTTCTCAATTCCTTAATTTTCTCAGAGTTTGGTTTTTTGAGCTCTTCCCAGTTCCATTTTCTTCTCTGTGCATGTTTAACTACTGAGTTGTGTTTCAGTGTGCACAAGTGTGTGATCAGTTTCAATGCTTTAATGGTTTCATTGAAAATTTTTGGGCTGTAATATAACACATTTTTATAATTTCTACTTATCTTTTTCAAAATAGTTTAGCACCATTGGCAAGAGATCTTACCACCACATTCCTCAGCCTCATGCCATTGAATATTGTTCCCAAAGAAACACTGAAGGAGGACTAATGATAGCTGATGCCACTGTAATTTCGAAAGGTGGTCGAGGGTAAAATCATCCAATAACAGAAATTTTCAATTAAGTTTCTATACTTCTTTCCATATTATTTTGCTAACTTTTGCTGTTATCTCTTTAATTTCTGTGAAGGTTTTCACATTTAGGAGTGCAAGTTTGGCCCTGGAGGCCCTAAGTTCGCCCTGAGCCCAAATAGGGCTTGGGCTAAAGATTTTGGCCAATAGGGCGGGTTAAAGCAAAAATATTATGGCCCTGAAATAGGGCCAAGGGCGAGCCTGTGATTACTCTCTGGTCTGTCTAGCACGTCCCTGATTTTGACCATGATCTTAGCCTGATTCTGGCCATGATATTCGCCCTGATACTGGCCCTGATTCTGGCCCTGATTCCGGCCCTGATACTTGCCCTAATACTGGCCCTGATTCTGGCCCTGATCTTGGTCCTAATTCTTGTCTTGATTCTGGCCCTAATACTGGCCCTAGTTCTGGCCCTGATTCTGACCTTGATATTGGGCCTAATCTAGGTCCATGATTTTAGCCCTAATCTAGGTTCATGATTTTGGCCCTGATCTTGGCCCTGATTTGAGTCTAGACCCTCTACCCATAAGGAGAAGAATTAATTCTAATCTAGATAAGTGAAACTTGACACGTGTCAAATTTTAAAAACATGATCATGTTTTGTAGAAAATTAATAAAAATAAATTATATCCTCATTATCAATGTAGTAAGTCATCCATTTTATTTTGGCCCTGATCCTAACCCTAATTTTGGCTCTAGTCTTAATGTTAGTTTGCCCTGATCATGTACTAGATTATTACCCTAATCTTCAAATTAACATTGATATAACCGTAAGTCTCAATTTTGACATTTTGATCATATTAGACTACTAGTTCACTTTTTATATTGTTTTTAAGGTAATTTTTATTTTTCAAAGTAAGTCACTTTTAATTCCCAAAAAACATTGATTTTTTTCTTTTTGGGACTAAGGCGAGATAATATATTATAAATAATAAAAACTAATATATAGAGAATTAATATCTAACAAATCTACACCCCAACTTCTCGTCATGAATATTGACATCTTTCTTTTGCCTCCAATGTGATATTTTAGAAAAACTTAGTGAGGACAAATAGTTGTGTTTGTAACTAAAATATCATTTTCTTTAACTACGAAAAAAAATCGATACTAAATTATCGTAGATTTACTTGTTAACAAGGTTTTGAATATGGATTTTTTTTTTTTTTTTTTTTTTTAAGGATATCAATGGGAGAGGTTTTCAATTTTCATCATCAAAGCAATGAAAGACTTTCAAAGCTCAGTATAGAATTATGGAGTATAATTAATTTATGTTTAAAGCAACACTATTAACTTATTGACTATTTTATCATTTTGTAAGAGCTTGAATCATCTTATATTTCTATGAATTTTATTTTTAGTGGGCCAAGAACAGCCAATCAAGGCCAACCCATCCCGATCCAATCCAATTAGGGCAAATTAGGACGGGAATGGACTTGGCTTGGCCCTGTAGGGCTTAGGGCTAGGGACAATAATCCTTGGCCCTGAACAAGGGTATGGGCGGGAATTAGGGCTGCAACTGGGCCGCGCTAAGCCAAGCTTTTGCAATCCCAAGCCCAACCCTATATGTTCTAATCTGAACCCATTCCCATCCTGACCCTAGTTTAGGGCCAAGGATTATTGTCCTGGCCCTAAACCCTATAGGGCCAAGCCAAGCTCATTCCCGCCCTAATTGGGGCCGGGTCGGGATGGGTTGGCCCTGACCCTAATTAGCCTTGTCCCTGGCCGGCCCTAGCCTTAATTGGTCCTATCATTGGACCTAAAATATCAAATGTAAATTCGTAAAATAATAATAATAATAATAATAATAATAATAATAATAATAATAATAATAATAAAAGTATCATAAATAAACTAAAAATAAAATTCATAGAAATATAAGATGATTCAAGCTCATACAAAATGATAAAATAATCAATAAATTGATAGTGTTGCTTTAAACATAAACAAATTAATACTCCATAATTCTATATTGATCTCTGGAAGTCTCTCATTGCTTTGATGATGGAAATTGAAAACATCTTCCATTACTTTGGTGATGGAAATTGAAAACCCCTTCCATTGATAAAAAAAAATTCAAAACTTTGTTAACAAGTAAATCAACGATAATATAGTATTGATATTTTTTTCTTAATTAAAGAAAATTATATTTTAGTTACAAACATAACTATATGTCCTTAATAAATTATTTTTTTCTCCTCTAAAATATCACATTGGAAGCAAAAGAAAGATGTCAAAATTCATGATGAGAAGTTGGGGAGTAGATTTGTTAGATATTAATTCTTTATATACTAACTTTTATTATTTATATATTATCTCGCCTTAGTCCAAAAAAAAATCTATGATTTTTTGGAACTAAAAATGAGTTAGTTCGAAAAATAAAAATTATCTTAAAAATAATATAAAAAGTGAACTATAGTCTAATATGATCAAATTGACTGAAGGTCAAAGTCGAGACTTATATTTATATCAATGTTAATGTGAAGATTAGGGTAAAAATCTAATACATGATTAGGGTCAAATTAACATTAAGACTAGAACCAAAATTAGGGTCAGGATCGGGCCAAAATAAGGTGGATGCTTCCTACATTGGTAATGAAGATATAATTTATTTTTATTAATTTTTTACAAAACATGACCATATTTTTAAAATTTGACACGTGTCAAATATTCACCCATGTGGATTATAATTAATTTCTCTCCATATGGGTGGATGGTCCAGACTCAAATCAAGGCCAAAATCATGGGCCTAGATCAAGGCCAAGATTAGGGCCAATATCAAGGCTAAGATCAGGGCCAAGATAAAGGTCAGAATCATGGCCAAAATCAAGGCCAAGATCAGGGCTAAGATTAGGGCCAATATCAAGGCCAAGATTAGGGCCAAGATCAGGGCCAAGATCAGGGATAGAATCATGGCCAAAATCAGGGCCAAGATCAGGGTCAAAATCAGGGCCAAAATTAGGGTCGAGATCAGGGTCAAAATCAGGGCCAAAATCAAGGCTAGAATCAGAGCTAGAATCAAGGTCAGAATCAGGGCCAAGATTAGGGCCAAAATCAGGGACGGGCCGGGATGGGCTAGGCGGGCCAGAGAGTAATCCCAGGCCCGCCCTTGGCCCTAGTTCGGGGCAGAATATTTTGGACCTAACCCACCCTTAGGGCCAAAATCTTTAGCCCAAGCCCTATTCGGGCTCAGGGCGGGCTTAGGGCCGCCAAGGCCAAACTTGCACTCCTAGTGGGAATGGGCTCAGATTAAAACATATAGGGTTGGGCTTGAGATTGCAAAAGCCCAGCCTAGCCTGGCCCTGTTGCAGTCCAATTCACATACACCTAGTATCTGGTAAAAAGAACAGATTGATAGTTGGAAACCAAATATTGTAGAAACTGTTCATGCAGAGGGTGGGATTTTCTTTTCCCATATCTTTCATGTTGGAAGAGTTTCGAACAAAGGTACATATCCTATTAGCATTTTTTGTTTTTTGCTAGTTCTTTTAGAACTCACAACTTTTTTCTCTAATGTTGATGATGTTTACATGTTTTAATTTATATACTTTTGCAGTTGCTCTTGATGGGGAGGAGAATCCTGTCTCTCCTTCAGAAAAAATACTAAATCCAATTATTAGGGCCAATGGTGTTGATGTTGCAGAGTTCACACCTCCTTGCCGGTTAAAAACAGAAGAGATTCCTCAGGTTGTCGAGCAAAATAGGATTGCTGTAAGAAATGCCATGGAAGCAGGTAAAAGATTATAACCTAGTATGTTAAGTACTTGACTTGTGTACCAAAAGTTTTGAAGCTCATGGAACATATTAAATCAAACCTTTTGACTTATCTCATACTAGGCCGACCTCCATACACCCAAGGGTGGAGCTATGAAGGGGCAGAGGGGCCCCCCATATTTTTTAAAATTTTATAAGAATTGCCTTAATTCGGTTAATTTTTTCAGTTTTTTCTCTTCCTACATGTGAAATGTCACTATTTGGCCCCCAATACTGAGAACAAATTTTAAAGATAAAATAATGGGTGTAAATGTCATTCCTAATTAAAAACTAATTTTTCAATCCCTATTTATTCTCCCCTCTCTTTTCTCTCATCTTTTCTTCTTATTTATTCTCTTATGTTTCTATAACGTGAGTTAAAGGAAATTTTTGAAAAAAAATCTTATTAGGTATTCAAAAATCAAATGTCATTCTTAATTAGAAAGAAACTCTTCAATCCCTATTTATTCTCTCCTATCCCCTATTCCTCCCTTTTTTTTCCCCCTATTTATTCTCTTCACTTTCTATAAGCTTAGGTTAAGAAAATTTGGGGGAAAAAAAAATCTACTCCATAATTAGGTACTCTTTCTCTTTCTCAATTTATTTATCGTTCTCTTTTTCTCCTCTTTTTATTTTTTATTCTTTAATTTTATATTCTATGTTTATTTATTTCTTTTGTAATTTTTGTTATTTGATTTTGTATTGTGAATAAAATGTCCATAGTTAGTAGGTAACTAACTACCATTGGTATGCATCTCTTACCTAAAAAAAAATTTGGTTTACATCTCCTACCAAAGAAAATGTTGGCTTACATCTAACTTTTTATGATTGAAATCATGTGTGTATGTATATATATATATTATATTGTTGCTTTAATTTTACCTATATTTTGTTGAAAAAAATATCATTATCAATAATTTACTTTTTTTTTCAAATATGTGTGGGCCCCACAAAATATGTGAGTCTATTCATTAACATTCATTAATATAATAAAATAATTTAGAGGTGAAAATGGGTCTTATAAGGACTCACACAATGTGTGCTAAAAAAGCATTAGCGCTTCCCCAATGGGAAGGTTATTTGGTTTTCATTTTTCGGCCCCCCCAATATTGCATCCTGGGTCCGCCCTTGCATACACCAAATTGAGTCCCATTAAACAACTAACACAGTATATATGAACTACTTTTCCAAGAAAACTGAAGTTCCGGTCTTGAATGGCTATAGGGGTTTGATGGAGTTGAAATCCATGGGGCACATGAATACCGCTTTGACCAGTTCATGAAAGATGAAGTGAATGACAGAAGTGAAAAATATGGTGGAAGCCTTGAAAATCGTTGCAGGTTCCCACTAGATGTAGTTAAAGCAATTGTGAATGAAATTGGAGCTGAGAGAGTTGGAAATGAGGCTTTTTCCCTTTGCCGGTTACAAAGAGTGTGGAGATTCAAACCCAAGAACTAAGTAAATTGGGGATCTTATTGCCACATGATTGAACCAAGGATGATTACATCTAGAGAAAAGCATGAAGTTCCTCAGAGTCTTCTACGTGCAAGGCTAGCGAAAGCCATGTTCACATCTCATGTGTTTCTTTCTTGTGAGTTTATTCATGTGTTTGTACGTTAACAAAATTGGGAAATAATGGCTGGTTTTACCAATTCGACATCAACGGCTTGAAAGTTAACTTGATTTATTCCCTTTGTGAAACTGGGAAATAATGGCTAGTTTTACCCATTCGACATCAACGGCTTGAAAGTTAATTTGATTTATTCCCTTTGTATTGTTGCCGTGTTTATGGGTCTTTCATATTTAATCTGCATCCATTGGCTTCTGTTAAATCTTTTTTGGAGTAGTTCAACTGTAGATAAAACGGTTCTTTCTTATTTTGTTGGGTTTGGGTGTCTTGTATTCTATGGGTCCATGTAATTATAGTTTTGGTTGTATTTGTAATTGAAATAGGGTTTGGGTCAATTACTAGTACTGGGTTAAACTTGTAATTATATTGAAATTAGGGTTTTAGGTTTCCCTATAAATAGTCTCTGTGGGATAACTTAGTAGACACGGAAGCAAAGGCTAATATTTTGTTGGTGTGAGGTTTCTTGGAAATAGTGAAACTCTTTTTCTCTTTGGTGGACGTAGGCGAGGTTTTGCAGAACCACGTTAAATTCCCCTTGTGTGTTTTGTTTGTATTCTTCTCTGTTCGTGGTTGTGCATCCATTATCCCTAACAAGTGGTATCAGAGCGAGGTTCGGTGGATCGTCGCCGGAGGTGTACGAAAATCCAAAAAAGAGAGGATATGTGCCAGGAGAACTGAGAAGGCTTCAACAGATTGATCGAAGGTACGATTCTGGATCTAGAATCGTAAAGTTTTTTTTTTTTTATCTCTTTTTCTTGTAGTTTGATTAAAAAAAAAAAAAGGAGAAGAAGGAACACGTGTTTGTTCGATTGCTGTTCAACGGTTTTGTTGAAGTTTTTTTTAACTTTTTCTTTGGTTTGAATGTAATCATCATTACATTCGTTTGACAAAAAAAAAAAGGTTGTAAAGCTGAGTTTGAGTTTGGCGTGAAAAAGTGGGAACGGAAGAGTTAAAATAAATAAAAAAATCGGTGGTGAAAGAGACGGAAGATTGAATTATTTTTTTTTATTTTTTTGTTGTTGTTGTTATCTAATCATACCATACAAGTTGTTTCCACAGGATTTTGTGTCAAGGTTTTTTGTACGGAGTTAAGTGTTCTTAATGTTTTTGGGTGTTCTGGACTCGGTGAAAGTGACGGATCGAGGAGATTTCACTCCGTTGGTATTGATTTTGTGAGTTTCTACGGAGATCAACGAATAGGATTTTTAGGTTGTTGACAGGTATGAAGGGCACAAATCAAATGGCGGTGAAGAGTTCTAATTTCTCCATAGAACTTTTTAATGGTCATAACGATTTCACCTTGTGGCAACAACGGGTGAAGAACATCCTAACGCGGGAAGGGACTATTAAGGTTCTCAAGAAAAAATCAGAAAAGCCAAAGGCGATGATGGAAAACGATTGACAAGAGTTGAGGGATTTAGCAAATAGTACGATCCAATTGTATCTTGCAGATAATGTTCTTCATGAAGTCATCGGGGTGGTAGATCCAGAGGAAGTCTGGGAAAAGCTGGAGAGCAGGTACAAGTCCAAGTCGTTGACAAATTGGTTGTTTTAAAAGAAACAGTTATATGGCATTCATTTGTTAGAGGGAGCAAATTTTGACAAACACTTGGATGAGTTCAACCAGATTTTGACGGAGTTGTCGGCTCTTGATGAGAAGATTAAGAAGGAAGACAAGGCGTTACTTTTGTTGGCATCATTGCCTCATTCGTTTGATCACATTGTGACCACATTACTTTTTGGTAAGGATACTTTGAAACTTGACGATGTTATTACTCCATTGTTGATGAATGAAACACGGCAAAAGGACGGGGAAAGTGATGAATCATCTATTGCTGTCTTATTGAGCGATGATGGAGGAGATGATGTCCTTCTGACTTCATCATCAGGTTTGAATACTTCAGATTGGATTTTAGATTATGGGTGTTCTTTTCACATGTGTTCAGTCAGGAATCAGTTTGCTACATATCATGCATGTGAAGGTGGTACAGTCAAGATGACAAATAATGTGGAAAGCAGGGTTGTCGGAGTTGGGACTGTGCGGATTCGCATGTTTGATGGGATTGTGTGAACTTTGATTGGGGTTAGACATGTGCCAGATCCAAGAAAGAATCTGATTTCATCTAGATTCTAAAGGTTTCAGATGGTCATTTGAAGGTGGAGTTCTCAAGGTTTCAAGGGGATCAATGGTTGTGATGCGGGGAAAGATGATTGGTAAGTTGTACAGGCTTGCAGGGAGTGTTGAAACAGGTGGAGCTCCAGTTGACACTTTGGCAAGGGGTATAGGTAGACAGAATTTGGAGGTTGTTTAGGCCTAAAACAGGGGCAAATTTGGAAAGAAGCGAGTGACTTTCGCTTTGGATTTGGAGAGTGGCAGTGATCTCTCGGAGCCGGCTGTGACAGGAGAGATGGAGCCACGTCACGTCGTATAGCGGCGAGCTGTACGAGACACCCCAGGTGGAGGGTGTGCGCCATGCAAGTTTAGTGAGGGCGGTAACAAAAGCATTCCTAGAGGGGATGTGTACCATGTGGTAAGATGTGGTGGATACACAGAGACTGGTGATTACAAAGAGACATTATCAACAGTTTTCTTCAAGGTGGTTTGCAGAATTCAAGACAAGGTGAAGATTGTTGGGTTTAGGTGTCTTGTATTCTGTGGGTCCATGTAATTATAGTTTTGGTTGTATTTGTAATTAAAACAGGGTTTGGGTCAATTACTAGTACTGAGGTAAACTTGTAATTACATTGGAATTAGGGTTTTAGGTTTCCCTATAAATAGTCTATGGGGGATAACTTAGTAGACACGGAAGCAAAGGCTAATATTTTGTGGGTGTGAGGTTTCTTGGAAATAGTGAAACTATTTTTCTCTCTGGTGGACGTAGGCAGGGTTTTGCCTGAACCACGTTAAATTCCCCTTGTGATGTTTTGCTTGTGTTCTTCTCTGTTCATGGTTGTGCATCCATTATCCCTAACAAATGGTATCAGAGCGAGGTTTGGTGGATCGTCGCCGGAGGTGTACAAAAATCCAGAAAAGAGAGGATAGGTGCCAAGAGAATGGAGAAGGCTTCGACGGATTGATCGAAGGTACGATTTTAGATCTAGAATTGTGAAGTTTTAATAGTAGTTCAATTCAAATTGTTTGTTGGGTTATTGGATACTCAGAGATATTTCACCCATTTTTGACTCTGTAAGATTGGGATGGTATTTATATTCACCTGCAGAGTAGGTTTTGTTGTAGTAGCAGAGCTCAAGTGGGTTTTTGAGAAAGAGTTCAGAGAGTGTTTTTTGTTGGTGTTTCTGTACTCTTTCTTTCTGTTTTCTAATGGGTGAGGGAGAGGGTATCAAGGAACCCTTATTGGAGAAGGTTTACCATAAAAACTGCCATGGGTGTTGGACAGAGCGTATGAAAGCAGCTCCAAAGGGTGTGCCTTTCAAACATTTTTCCTTCATTTGGCTCTGCTCCTTATGCACTGTTTGAAAGGCACACCCCTTTGAGCTTCTATAATATGTTTGGTTCTACAGCCTGGGCAGTTTTCATAGTAAACCGTCTCAATAGTTGAGGATGAAATACACTTAGAAGAAAAGAGACCAGAGAAAGAACAGAACATTCAGTGAGAGAGGAAGAAAGAATTATCTCTGAGTTTGATCTCCTGAGCTCTTCTCAGTTCCATTTTCTTCTTTATGCATGTTTAACTACTGGGTTGTGTTTCAGTGTGTCATCAGTTTCAAATGCTTTAATGGTTTCATGGAAATTTCTTGGGCTGGAAGACAACACATTAGCATTTTTTTTGTTTTTCTTTAGTTCTTCTAGAACTCACAATTTTCTTCTCTGATGCTGATGATGTTTACATGTTTTAATTTATACACTTCTGCAGCTGTTCTTGATGGGGGAGGATCCTGTCTCTGCTTCAGAAAAGATGCTAAATCCAATTATTAGTAAACAAAGAGAAGCAGATCTGGTTGCTTATGGTTATAAAAGAGAAGAAGGTAACAAAGCTGCTGCTATCGGCTACTGGCTACAATAGATCTGGTTGGTTATGGTCGTTCTTTCCAGGCAAACCCTGATTTGCCAAGGAGATTTGAGCTTAATGCTCCACTCAATAAGTTCATTTGAGAGACAGCTAATGTACAGACCCAGTTCTTGGTTACACTGATTATCCTTTCCATGAAGAGAAAGCTTAGAGTTGCAGTACTAGTCACCATGGGATTGTTCTAATGGAGAAGCATTGATGAAGGAGATCTCAGTCACTAGGAAGTTTCTCATTGAAGTTCTTTCTCTCCTTGTAATTTTTTTTTCTTCCTGCAGATGGGTTTCTGTTTTGCTTTTATCCTATAATAATAAAGGGTGCGTTTATCCTTGGAAATTAAACTGAACTCTTTAGCCCAATTGTAGAGTTGCAAAATGGTGCAACTAAAACCCAATAGGCTTGTTTCCTAACCTTGTTGGGCTTTCTATTCCTGATAAAACTTTCATGGGCCTTGTACTTTTCTGATCAGTAAACAAGATGGAAGGTCTAACTTCTGTCAAGTTAGTCTGAGGTCCGAAGGAGTAAATATCCTTTGTTGTGCACAGCAGTTTACATGTATACTAAATAAAAGGCTGAGAAAATAAAGGAACTAAAAAGTTATTTTAGACTTTTTAAAATTAAAATTAAGCTTTTCATCTCAATCTTTTATTTGGTATAAAATAGTGCAATGTTGTGCCCAACAGGAGATTTTTTTTCTATCCCTAATATGGGTTATTGTAAATCATCATTTTCAAAAGAATTTGTTTCCTTCATTGATCATTTTAAGTCCAATTGTAGTTTAGTTATAGCCATTTATAGTAGCCTGGTCACAACTCGAGACCAGCATGGCCCGAAATGGCTTTAGACCAAACAAGACCAAATACTAAACAGGTTGTAGTAGGTCCAGCCTTTTTTGAAGCAGTAGGCCCAATTAGGCCCAGCTAATTAACACCCCCTAAATTCATGTCGCTAGATCACTTCCTCATCAGGGAAGAACACTATGCTCCCCTGACGTTTTTGAACCACACATAGTGGTGAGGCCTACATATAAATATTGATAAAAAAAATGAGTTAAAGCCTCAGTAGGTTTCATGTGGATCCCACCCCTTATAGTGTGGTTTAAAATTGTCAAGGGAGTACATTGTTCTCTCATAACAAGGAGCTGATTCGGACTCCATACAAAGATATTCGTGGAGAAGGAAAGTAAACAGGAACCATCCCAAAAGGCAAATCTTGTTGGTCAAATGAAGCATCTCAAAGGCTAGCAAAAGCCATGTTACACTTCTCTCTTGTGAGTTTTCTAAGGGCTTGTTTGGTTACATGAGTCTGGAAATTTCAAATATTTAGAGATTTGAAATTTATAGATTTCAAATCTATGGAGTTATAATTTATAAAATTAGATGTTTGGTTGTGGAATGAAATCTGAGGATTCATCCTAAAAAATTATTTGATCGACGTGATTTTTTGTGAATGTGTAAATGTAAAGCTTTTTTGAAATCTCTGAATTTTACCCCTTACCCATAAATCTACAGATTCACGTTTTTAGTGTAAAAATGTGAATATTTAGATTTCATGAATCTAGAGATTTTACAACCAAACGGGTATAACTCTCAGATTCATGAAATCTCTGAATTTGTGTAAACGAATTTGGTTTGCAGGTCTTTTGTGTATTTTGCACATTGAGAAAGCAAAAGCAAAGTTGATGATCGGAAGATCATTGACAATGACACACTATGTTTTCTTTCTTTTTCCAGGTAAAAGATAAAGACATTTTCGCGGCCAAAAAAGAAGTGAACTTTTCTATTAAGATTTCTATGAAAAAAAGCTCTAGAGATAATTTTATGTACAATAAAATAAAAGGATTTAACCCTTACCCGTAGGTCCAGATTCACGCCCAGTGGTAAAAATAGGACCACCACGCTACTTGGCTGTGGGCTTCTTGTCTGACATATTAATTATTATTAAATTATATATACAACTTTTATATTTCTAAACTATTATTACCTTTATGTCTTTTAAATTGTTCTTATTACCAAGGATCGAAATGTCGGATTCGTGTCGGTGCCGGTGACAAGAATAGGCCCTAAACGACATTTGGATTTTTTGATCGATGAGTCTTTTGTGTATTTTGCACATTGAGAAAGCAAAAGCAAAAGCAAAGTTGATAAGCGGAAGATCATTGACAATGACACACTATGTTTTCTTTCTATTTCCAGGTAAAAGATAAAGACATTTTCGCGATTAAGAAAGTGGTTAACTTTTTTATTAACATTTTCTATTAAAAACAGTTCAAGAAATAATTTTATGTACAATAAAATAAAATGATTTAAGAGTGGTCCAGGCCCAATGGTACTTAGGACCAAACACGTCTACTTGGCTGTGGGCTTCTTGTCTGATCAAGATGGTTTTGATTTCAAACTTTCATCTCTTCACACTTTCTTCTATTCTGCCCCTGATCCTTCAAGCCTGTGGACCTCCAATCCTTGAATTTGTCTCAATTGTTAATGAACAATATCTCGTAAAGGAGGTTTGGGTTCGTTTCACCCTGGTGGCATACTTAACAATTTCTATTTTACCTGGTAAATTGTTTAAACCTTTTAACTCGAAAAAGAAAAAAATGTTGCATAAATTTTTTTGGAGTGTTTGTGAAATTTTAATGAGAGACACAATTCTATAAATTTGGAATTGCATAATGCTCCTTGGAGTGTTTGAGAAGTTTCAATGAAGAGCACAATTTTATAAATTTGAAAATTTAAGATCCTCGAGTATAAAATTAAGAAATTATAATTACAACTACAAATTTATATTAAATTATAATTAAAACCTAATGGTGAGTATGTAATTTGCCCTATCAAATATTTATATTTATATTTAATAAAATAATAAAAAGGAAAACAAATAAAGCGAATTTGCTCAATTTTCGTGCTACAGCTACAAGTCCAATTAGAAGAAGGGAAAAAAGTCAAGGAATGAATCTGACGGATGAGAGACAAGAAGTGGACTAAAAATGTTTAATGTTAGTAATGGAAAATCTAAACAAAACCCAGAACGATACACAAAAAGGATCGCCTCACGGCCTCGTTTCCCCAAAAAGGTGGTTTTTTTTCTTCACTCTGAGCATCTCTGCGAGCATCAAATCATTTTTATTTCTCGAATATTCTGCTCATTCTCTCTCCGAATCTTATTTGCAGTAGGTGATCTTGGTTTTGATCGCTTCCATTCCATTCTAAAGAGAAGCTCAATCCTTTAAACTCAGAAGTAAGTGTGTACTTGTTGAAAGAAGAGAAGACAACAGCACCACACCATGGCTGCTCAAGTATCGATGTCTCTTTTCAATCCATACAAGATTAGTGTCGGTCCGTACAAGAACAAGAGAAGATCAAGGATTTCATGTTCTGTTCAAGAACCCATGCCTCTATTGACTCCATACAAAATGGGCAACTTCAATCTTAAACATAGGTCTGTTTCATCTTCATCTGTTGTTCATCATCACTTTGATTCCTTCCTTCTTTTTGCATGTTGATTTTGATCATTTCGTAATATTTTACTTCACTGTCTGGTTTTTGGTCGAATTGTTGGTTTTGTATTAGCTCAAAGATCAAGAAGGTTAAGCGGATGAATTGGAAAGAGCAAGCAGATGCATCAATAGCCCTTTTTATTTTGTGAAATTGTTTTCTGTTTTGGATTAGAGATCAGAGTTGTGAGATCAATCTGGGTTTTCCTTTTGGAAGAACCATTGTTAGGTTGAAGAAGGATAAGTTTTCAAAATAATAGAATACCCCCTGCAATCAGTAGTTATGCACTTATGCCTTGAAACTTATTTCTGTTTTGCACCCTTTTATCATTAATATCTCATATCTGTCCTCAATTATATAACTAGTATACTCTGAAGTCCTCTTCTCTTCCCAATAATTCCCATACTTCTGCTGGTGAATTACTGAATTGCCCTTTAGCCATTTTGAATTCTTTGTTTCAACAGAGTGGTTCTGGCACCTCTGACACGACAGAGATCCTATGACCATGTTCCTCAACCACATGCTGTCTTATATTACTCACAAAGAACCAATGAAGGAGGACTTCTCATAGGTGAAGCTACAGTGATTTCTGAAACTGCTCAAGGGTAAGGTTTCTGAAAGAAATTCAAATTCTCTTCTCTGTTTGGATTTTGGACTGTTAATTAGCATTCAAGTAAAAAAAAATTTGTTTTCCCCCTTCAACAAGGTTTCCACATACACCTGGTATTTGGACAAAAGAGCAGGTGGAAGGCTGGAAACCTATTGTGGATGCAGTTCATCAAAAGGGAGGAGTCTTCTTTTGCCAGATTTTTCATGTGGGCAGAGTTTCTAATAAAGGTATACCCTCTTTCTCTCTTACACGTAACACAGACACACACACATATGTATATACTTCAATCTAGTCATAATTAAATGTGCTTTTCTTGTTTCATTGGTTAAATAATAGGTCATTTGATGGAAATCAAAATACTAATTCCTGTGCTGATTTTATTGAAACCTGTTATTCTTGTCTATGATCGATATACCTTTCACTTATTACTCAACTTTTGTGTGCAGCTGTGCAACCAAATGGGCAAGCTCCTGTGTCATCTAGTAACAAATTTTTGAAGCCAATCATCCGTGCCAATGGAGTTGATGTAGCAGAGTTCACACCCCCACGCGCATTAAGAACAGATGAAATCCCTCTAGTTGTTGATGAATTTAGAATTGCTGCCAGAAATGCTATGGAAGCAGGTAAGGCTACTCAACACAGATATAACTTTTTTCTTTTTGGTAAAATCTAATTTTTATCCTTTTATATCTTTAAAAAAATAAAATTAAAGGCCTGGTTAATTGAAAAAATTAAAATAATATGGGGCAGACTACGGTGAACATCATTACCATACATGGGTGAGAAACAAAAATTTCTTTCAGACTGAAAGAAGTTGACACAAATAGCTAGCATTATAAGGGAGAAGCATTACTGTAAAAAACCAGGTTACAAGGAAAATAAGGCACAGTAATCTTGAAAAGATATTTTCCAATTTCAACTTACTTTCTGTACCTGGAATCTTAATCATCTGAGCTAAACTCACAGATTCTAAATTTGACAACCCCCTCCCACCCTCTCTTTTTTGTTTTGTTTTAAAGGATATTGATTAACATTACTTCAATGGATATTTTTTACCTATCCTTTCTTTTTGGGGTGGGGGGAGGGGCTTGGGCTGTATTGTTACATGTAGATTCCCTTCTCATTCTTTTGCCCAAATAGCTCTGGAATGTTAAATGTGCCTTTAAGGGATGGAATTGCTCTTCTTGGGATGGAATTTCTGATATTGACCAAACTCCAAGTTAAAGGTTGTGCTTGGCATGTTGTTCATGTGTTCCCTTGCAGAATTCTTGGTCTTGCTGTCAAGTTAAGAGATGGTTTGCCAGCATTTGTTCCTCTCAACAGATTTCAACTTCAACTCCATCCTCTTTGATGTCAAGACAAAATGTTCCACACAGAAATTGACTTGATTCCTGAAGACAACAACAAAGCCTTCTCCCAACCAAATGGGGTCTGCTACATGGGTATTTGTGTTCCAATCAGCTCAGTTTGTGGTCATTCTTGATTCCATAAGCCAAGCATGCCTGTCCTCATCATGGCTCCTAAGATCATTTTAGGTCTGCCCTTGGCTGTTATAGTCCTTTGATCTGAATCAGATCAGTCCTCCATACCATGACATTCAAGGCCTCCATGGACCATGGCTATGCCACATCAAAGGACTTCTCATAGCTTATTGTGTGTCATAGCTTTTCTAAATTTAGATCTAAATATGACCATTCCTTTAGCTTTCCTAGTTTTGCCACTCTTCCATCTCAACATCCTCATCTTTGTTACACTTGAGTTTATCTATATGATGCTTCTCATCACATGTCATAGTCAATCATATGACTGTCCTACAAAAATTTCTTTGTAGAATCCATGTAAAAGGGTTTGTACTGAAAGGACTTTTTTTTTCCATGTGCCAGCTGCTGACTGGCACACCAACCCACCAACCCTCCTTTACTTGGGCTTGGTACTGGCAGCATTCTCTGGTGGAATAATTTGCAGCTTCAATGATGGGGAAGAAAAATCCTTCAAATTTATAATAACCTGATAAGGTTTATTCTTCTACTTTTTATATTTTTATTGATTAAAAGTGTCTTTAGAATTTAGGTTTCTCGAAAGTGACATTGTTGAATGAAACTGTCCACTAGATTTTGGCAGTCCTGTGAATCTCATATTTCATTTTGGTTATTAGTCATTACAAAGTTGTCTATCCATAAACTTCCAAAATATATCAGAAAAGGGTTTGGGGAGAAGGGGGGGGGGGGGGTGGATACAGATTCTCATGATTGATCTGATTAACCAACAACAATGTCAACAAGCCTTTTCCCAACTAAATGGGGTCTGCTACATGGATCATTGCCTTCCAATAAGCTGATTAACCAACATATTCATATTATTTTTATAACAGATTTCCAAATTTCCTATCCTTTTTGTTTGTTAAACAGGGTTTGATGGTGTAGAAATCCATGGTGCACATGGCTATCTTCTTGAACAGTTCATGAAAGATGAAGTTAATGACCGAACTGACAAATATGGTGGCAGCCTTGAAAACCGTTGTCGTTTCCCTTTAGAAGTTGTTGAGGCTGTTGTTAAAGAAATTGGAGCTGACAGAGTTGGGATGAGACTGTCACCCTTTGCCACATATAAGGAGTGTGGAGACTCAAACCCAGAAGCTTTAGGCCTTTACATGGCTCAAGCTCTTAATGAATATGGGATAACTTATTGCCACATCATCGAGCCAAGAATGGTAACTTCTGGAGAGAAATGCGAAGTTCCTTTCAGTCTTCTGCCAATGAGAAAAGCTTTCAAGGGTACTTTTATTGCAGCTGGGGGATATGACAGAGATGATGGCAATAGAGCTATAGCAACTGGTTACACAGATCTTGTCGCATATGGTCGCTTGTTCCTGGCCAACCCAGACTTGCCTAAGAGGTTTGAACTTAATGCTCCTCTCAATAAGTTCATTAGAGAGACAGCTTACATACAAGACCCAGTCCTTGGTTATACGGATTATCCATTTCTCGAACTCTCCACTGTTGCTTAGGTTCTGCCCGTGTTTGAAAGCTACATCAACTGTAAGCTATTTCTAGCTCCAGAATCCTTTAGATATGCTTATCGAAAGGAACAATAATAACAATAGTCTGGCATTCATAACAACTGTTCTGGCGTTTTCTACGTCAGAGTTGGGCATGAATGTTAAGTACTTCTTGTAGATGTATTTATGACATGATTTGTTAAGTTAGGAATGTATGAAGTGTGGGTATTTGGTGGTTGAAGATGAACTAGGTACTAAGCTCATAAAAATGAATCAGAGATTCTTTAACATTTAAGAATGGTCTGCTTATTGGATGAAAGAAAAAACTCAATCAAACCAAAAAAAAGTGCAAATCATGTCCATGAGAAGCACAACTTATTGGAAAAATTACAATCATCTCACTGGTAATATAGTTTAACTATAATCTGTCTTTTCTCTACTAGTCTCACAAGTGAAACCTTCAAGGTCAATGATGAACTAGGGCATGCTTTTGAAGTGTCGCACTTGCTGGCTTTCAGAGTTCACAATCACCCCACAACTTATTGCAGAAGTGCAAGACTTGTTCACCATTTCTGTGTTGGATGATTCTATTATCCATCTGCCCAGGGAAGAAACAACACAACTAATACTTTGCATTTGGAAGGATTCAGTATACAGTGTATGAGCTATGTCAAAATGGTTGTGAGTTCTTTCTGGTTTGGAGTCCTGAATTCTACTTGACAAGCCATTCACCATGTTTCTTTCCTAATTTAGAAAAATAGTGCAATATGTGGTGCAGCAGGGGAATCATTGGGAAGTTGATGCAAGAGAAAAGATAAAGCTATGCAACCTGATCTCATCTGTGACCTTTATTTTCAGATACAGAACCGTAGGCTTTCACAATTACCTGGTAAAAACCATTGAGCTGAATTACCACTTGCTCTTGTACATATCAATGACAATGATGCTTGTCTTTATAGTCTTGGAAGTTAGAAACAAGCAGAGTGTGAACTAAACTAAACTTTCTCCCAACACATGCATTTGCTAAAGATCAATGGGAAGAAGAAATGTCCCAATGTAGAGGAAGACTGGAAATAGCTCTTGTCCAAGTGTAGTTATGGAAGTCTTCCCAATTTGCCCCATTCATATAGTTGAAACTTTGCCTGTGAATATTTTTCCACTCTCAGGATGGTTGGTAAGAATGGCTTAAAGATCATCAACACCTCAAACAAAGAAAACCAAATGATTAAACTGTCTCTGTAGAAAACCTGATTATACTGTCCAACAATATCAAGAAGTTGGATTTTCAGTTAAATATTTCAGTAAATAACTTTGCTCAGCTCTTTTCTCCAACTACCAATGCACAATCTGAAGCAGAGCCTTTAAGGTTTCTTTGGCTAAAGTCCCTGCAGGTTATTTCATTGTGTGGGTAGAACTGCTTGTGAACGATCTGGGCTTGCAATCTCCTTAATAAATCAAGTATGAGTTGGAGTGGTATCTTCAACAGGAGCTTATTTATCTCTTGCTTGAAAGACAAAGCAACAGGAGGCTGTTCTTGGAATAGGCATATGAGGTCATCTACTGTCACCATGATCATCTTTGGTTCAGAGAGTTGCTTGGATATCTGGTTCATGTCCCTCAAAACAGTTTTTCAACTATACCCAAAGATGGGCTGTCAATTTTCCAAGTGATACTTCAACTTCCAAATTTGAATTTAGATTATCAGGTCTAGAAAATGGGAATTTCACCAAGTTTTTCCACTAGCAGAGCAATATGGGACTTTCACCCTACTGATATCTAAAAAATGGTTAAGATTGTTTTCATACATAGGTACCTATCCTGTGGTGGGAAACTTTCAAAGATCATATTTTTCAAAGAAAAATCCCTATTAAAAACATATTTTGACATTTTTCCTCAAGCCTAAAGGAGAAATTCCTTCAATAGTTATCATTTTGTTTGAATGACAGAGAGGTTGTATATGATTTCATACTGTTGGAAAAAAAATTTGATCTTCAAGTCAAATGAAAAGACTTTCAATAAATGAAAGATGAAATTTAATGGACTCTGCTCTCATTTGTCTGTAGGTGCATGCAGGAACCATGTTTCCACATAAAATTTCATTCTAATTACTTTTGAAATGATTTTCTAGGTAATTTCTAATGTATGAGATCATGCTGAGAAAACAATGAGCTCATGCTGAAAAGTCAACCATTCTAAAAACAATTGAACAAGAGTAATAAAATTCTCGATACCTATAACAATGAAAGAAAATTTTTAGTTTAAAAAAGAGGCACCTAACAAATGAGGATTTTAAATTATTGAAAGGAGTTTCATTTTCTTCCAACTTCAAAAGGAATTTTCTTATTTTCCAAAATACTGAAGCCGAGCAATACAGAAATCCGCTATCCTAACCAGTCAACAATTTTTGGATTTGGATTCTCTCCTACTCCCTACCTTCCCAATTGCTTCTTAACCTTAAACAAACGAAAATAAAATTATTATTATTTTTTATTTTGAATTGGTAACTTTTTTATATTATTAATGAAGAAGTAAAATGACTCTTCTACCCCTACTCGAATAGCTATACCAAATAGGAGAACTGGAAAGGAACCTATAAGAACTGAAATAAAAGATTTCTGACGGAATTTTCTTCAATATCTTTCTCACAATTGGAAGCGTTTAATTTATTTTGAAATTTAAGGAGAGTGTAATACAATTATATAGTTAGAATTACAGGGGAATACAGTTGAGTTTCAGTAAGACTCAAGTTTGTGAATTTGGGTGTTTGAGTTCCCAACGTTACTAACTCTATCAACGAAACATTCAAAACTTTGTGAAACCCATATTAAAAATTCTAGCGGGTCTTATATGGACCCCACTAAATTGGATGGCGGAAAGACTTTGAGTGAGCAATATGAGCCCTCTTTGCGGGGAAGTGATTTAGACTCTCCTAACTTATATACCCATACATTAATTAGGCGATGGTAATTCTCTTATATTTTTCCACCACCATTCATTTAGAAAAGAAAATTATTTCTAATCTACATGTTTACGACTTCTTCTTAACTAAATATTGAAGAGATGACAAGAGTGTGAGACGAACATAATCCTTTACCTATATTCGTAAGAAAATTTCTTAGATATGAATAAATATCTTTAAAACTTCATTCTTCTAGAAGACAATGATGTGACAGTGACATCTAGCTTTAGTTTTTTCTATATGATTTTAAATTTCATATTCCTTCTAGAAGAATTTAAGAAATTAGTGGGAACCACTAACTTAACACAAGGTAAGGTTGAAAGTATCCACTCTGGAGAGCAATTAGAGTCCCAGAATGTTTAGAACTCCTTTGCCTTGACAATGTTGATTTAGTTCTGGAACTCCTTCTCTCAAACTGGTCACTCAGAAACTCTTACTATTCTTTAATCTATGGAGTCTAGATATGCTGTTGATGCATCTCCCTTCTTCCTTTTCGAAGCAACTGGAGATTCTGAGGTCGATGTTGACGGCGGGTGCAAGACTCCGGTGGCCGACGATGATGCAGAGTCTTGCAGTTATGACTCTAATTCTAGCACTTCTGAGCTGATCAATTACACTTCTGATCAAGATTCTGAAGAGGTGGATAAAGATAACTGTGAAAAAAGAAAGATGAGATCACAGGACTGCACAGATGAATCAACACCCACCAGAGAGGAAGAGGAGGAAGAGGAAGAAGAGGAGGTGATGATGATGACTGAGGTGGAAAGGAGTAAGCTTTTCTGGGAGACTTGTTTGGCTAGTTAGAAAACTCCATTATTATCATGAAACTTATAGGTCATAAAAATAAACGCTAAAATCATGGCAAAGCCATCCCCCTCTTTCTGCAGGTCTCATGTTTCTGAGTTTTTTTTTTTTCTTCTTTTTGTTTGGGTTGTTTTTTACTCTGAAACTTGTGATTTGAGGTGATGAAAACCCTAGCAAGGTAGCTATGTTGATATGTTATGATTCTCATAAGAAGGAAATCAATGAGAAATACCAACCCTAATGGGTTTTTCTATTTCTTTCTGATTTGATAAGTGCATTCGATTGCTCGACATATATTTTGATTTATTTTTACCAGTTTCACAAAACTGCAATTGAATTCATCGATCTCAAATGATTTTTTTTTTCAATCTTTGAAAATTTATATTTAATTATTTGTGTTAGCATGGAGTGGAAAAAAAGATAGGTTTATGATGTGAATCATCTACCCACATTGAATGCCATTTCACTTGAACATTGCAAGACCACTCGAGTGTGGATATTCACTCTTTTTAAAGTAAGATGAACATTCTACTTGAGGGTCTTGCACTACGTATTCTTTTGATAGACACTTTTTAAAATTGGATTCGGTAGAGAAAAGATTAACATCACTTGCACCATATACAGTGAATTTGATCATTCAAAAGTGTAAAAATATGACTAAAGTTGGATCCACTAGTGTGGATTTTGATTATGGGGTTCTCTACCTTTTGAGGATTGTGGTTTTTCCAAGGTCCGAAATGTTGGACAGTGTCGCCACCGATATAGAGATATTTTGGCGATTTTTAGCAAGGGTGTCGATGAAGATTTGACCCCTAGTTTCAGGGGTATTTAGGATTGTTTTGGCTTAAATTTTTTTGTATAACTTAATTTGAGGCCAATAAACACATTGAGACCATTATTTTGACCTAAAGGTTCACGTAATCTAAAGTTTCTGATTGGCACATGCCATATTATATACGTGACAAAACTGAAAGTTTAGAAAACTCATATTAATTAATGTAAATATGTAAAGAATACATAAATACACAACTAGTGAAGAAATGGATTAAAGTCTACAATTCATTATACAATTATGTTGAGTATGATTCATGTTTCACATTCTATTGCCGACGGACAAAGGTCCGGTGTGCGGGCGGGGTCCGGGAGGCCGCTCGTCAACATTTGGTATATATCGTGTCGATGGGAGGGTCGAGTCTCCCCCAGCGACAGAGCGATATATCGCCGACCCTTTGTACTGTGGTTTTCTCTCATTTTCTTGTATTATGTTCCTTTTTAAATATGTGATGGAAGAGTATAAGGAAAGCATGGTTATCTACCCTATTTTTAAAGATTTTTAAATTATGTACTCATATAAGATGACATCACATATGATAAAAAAAAATTGAACCTAAGCCTACAAATACATGCATTTTTTTTCCTGACACATAAACAAGTTATTGGTGGTTGATAACAATGTGACTTTGACAAAAAAAAAAAAAGAGATAACAATGTGACCATGGAGTCAACTGACTCAAAAGTAAGCTTTATATTTCAGTTAACACCTTTCAAAATATATACATAGGCCATGTTGATGGGTTTGGGTTGTGGCAATTAAAAAAGAAAAAAAAAAAAAAAAAATCCGACCTGCCGGATTCGAACCAGCGACCTAAGGATCACCTGACGGGTTAACCCACTACAGTCCTCCGCTCTACCAACTGAGCTAAGGTCGGTTGATGTTAAGAGAAGGAACAAAAATATATATATTAGAATTGTATCAAATTTCCATAAAGATTGGATGTGCTGTAGTAATCAAGGTGTGTCGGCCAACATTTTTTTTATCCGATAATTGTGTCGGCCATTTTTTTTTTTTTTTTTTTTTGGTAAACCGTGTCGGCCACATAAATTAATCCAGAGAGAGTTGTATTAAAGTGGGAGGCAGCATTGGCCTCAAGATTTGATATCTAAACCTATTTTCTGTTTTTTTCCCCCTTCTGGTGCAAAAGAAACTTAACCTCTTACACGTACGTATTGACTAATGGTGAGGTGGCAAGCGCCTCATGCAAGGTGGCTTAAGGCCGACGTTGGCGTTGCAGGTCCAGGAGTGGTGATATAGCCAATACTAGTGATGTCTTCTGTGATTCAGAGGTCGCTTTAAGGGTAGTTTTGTTAAGAAGATTCAAGCTGGGCAAGTGCTTGAAGCATAATTGACTGTCATTTGTGAAGGACTGAAGGTGGATTTGAGCAACAACTTCTTGTCTCTTCGGTTTGAGTTTGATTCTCTTAAGACAATTGAGCTTTTGGACCTACCTCCATTATTTGGATAAAGTAAGGTTCAGTTGATTCATTCGAGAGACGGGATCTTACCTTGAGGGTATGGACTGCACTCGTCGTGTTCACGTTGAACGTAATGTGAATAAGACTGCAGATTGGATGTCTAAAGTTACTCTTCATTTAAAGTGTTCTTGGGTGCTCTTCTTCGTAATGTTTAACCAGGATTGGAGGTGATCCCTCAAGCTAATGGTGAAGCACATCTCAATTAGTTTTTCCTTTGAGTCATTGACCCCCACATATTTGTTGGGAAAAAAAATATACAAGGCAAGGCTTTGCCGTGATCCCGAGAATGGACTCAAGTTCTTGACTTCCTACTTAATAGTGTTGGTTTATTTTTGCAAAGAATCCCCTCAAAGTTAATAACAGGTTGTTTGATTGTACATCCAATCTATCTGAGGTGCTTTTTTTAATTAATCATAATCTTAAAGTTAAGTAAATTTTCAATTTTATCACTTTCAACCACCTTCACCTACCCTCCAAACTTTTTTTATTTTTTTTATATGTTTTTTATTATTTTATTTTTCATTTTATTTTATTTTAAGAATCTCCAAAACCATTGTTGCCATCACCTTCACCCCCAGCCTAGTATAATTGTATAACCCCATGCTTGGTGTCTCCTTCACCACACCCCCAACCCATTTACCGTTTAGGGAGGATATGAAGTGAAAGGTATTGAGCTACAGGGACGATAAAATTAGGGAGGTGTAGTGATGATTGGATTAGAGTGATAAATTTGTTCATTTGTACCATCTTAGAGTATATTAATTAAATAAGCATCTTTGGGGTTGTATGGCAATGTTTTTACTTCATTTTCATGTTTTTTTCGTTAGAAATAATTTTTCATGTTTCTAAATGTTTTCATTGTTTCTCAATATTTTTGGGTACTGAAATCATGTATATACATAAAAAAAAAAGTTTTTGTGACTTAAAGAAAAAAAATGAAACAAGAAAAACAATTTAAGTTTTTTAAGGTTTCAAAATAGGATGTTATGTTCTGACATAAAAAACAAAAAAATGCCCCTTCATGTTTTCAAGAGATACCACTTCCTTCTTTTTTTTATTTTTTTTTTATTTTTTTAAAGGGTATGAAACTCATTCATTCATCAGGCAATCGAGACAAACACGTGGAGATGTCAAACAGAGTTATCTAGCCATAGAGTGGTAGAAGGCCATGATGTTGAGCTCGAAATCAAAAAAAGCCACCTTTGCTAGTTCATCTACCACAACATGGTCATTCTAGGAATATAAGTAAAATTACTACTCACAAATTGAGACGTCAAGAAGAAAACATCAGAAAATCAGTGGTTGTGTAGATAGCGGATCAGTCTTGGTGTTATCCCTCAATAGTGAAATCAGCTCTTTGCTATTTGTTTTGACCAGCACATTAAGAAAGCCCCCATCTTTAGTTTCTTTTAGTGCTTCACACATAGCTAGCGCTTCTCTATCAATAATGTCAAGAAAAGAGGACGGAATCAACTTGGCAAGTATGTGCTGACCACCATCATTTCTAATGATAAAACCAAGGCTAGCTCTATCTGAAGATTTGTTGAAGGCTACATCTGTGTTTATTTTAAAGAAGCCAAGTGGTGGGAGGGTCCATTGGATTAGTGTTGCCCCTTATTGTCCCCTATTTGTTATAATTTCCACCCTCTTGCTATTCTCCATAAATTCATTAGCCATTTGAATTGCTTTGGTAATAACCTCCTTAGGTAGTAGACTTGCACCATTGAATACTTTCTCATTGCGTGTCAATAACAAGTGCTGTTAGAGTATAAAGGTGGCTAAACACTCTAGTCTCTTTTCTTCCTCCTTCCCTTTAGCTGAGAAGCCCTTGCAAAATCCATTAAACAAGTGTAATCTTTGAGTCATTACCAAGGTTAACTGGCAATGCAAACCATGTGGCTCAAGCAAAAGGTGAATGAAGCAAGATATTATCCACTTTCTCAATTGTTTCTCAACAGTAGTTGTAAATTGGATTTATGTTCGTCATTCTCTTCAAGAATTCTTCACCACAAGCCACGCCATTAGCAACCGCTCTCCATAGAAAGGATCTAATTTTTGGCAAATTGTGGCAATGCCATACCTTCATCCAAATCTCTGAAGGAACCTTAGTCCAGGCATCCCTTATAAAAGATGATGGTTGTTGTCGTTGTATCTCATCCTTCTCATTCATGAGGAGGTGGTATGCTGACTTGACATAAAATAATCCTCCCTTATCTGCTTCCACAAACCATTTTATCATCCACGGGAAAGAGAGGTAAGTGGATTCTCAAGATTGCAACAACTACTTGAGGTTCGAAAATGTGTTTAATAAGCTACCTTCTCCATTTTCTCTCTGTGGGGGTGAATTAGTTACTCCACCTTTTGAATGAGTAAGCCCTCAAGGTTATTAGGTATGATTATCTTTTTTCTATCATTTTTAGGTATCCATCTTAATCCACAAATATCCATTTTGTTCCCTCTTCCTATTTTCCATTGTAGACCTTTCATGAGAACCTTTCTTCCTTCAAGTATGCTTCTCCAACCCTACGATGGATTGCTTCCTAATCGAGCTTCCGAAAGGATGTGTGCGGGTAGTAGATAGCCTTCATGACTCGACCAAAGAGGGAATGTGGATTTTGTAAGAGTTTCCATGCCACCTTTGAGAAGAGCGCCTTGTTATGAAGAGAGGGGTCCCTTAATCCAAGTCCACCTTTCTCCTTCGAATGAGTTAAATTTTCCCAAGAAATCCAATGAACTGCTCTCTTATCCTCCTTACCTCCCCAAAAGAGTACACTCGCCAGTTGTTTGGTTTTTTCGTGATATACCTGAGGTAAATGTTGAGTAGCATAGTTAAACGAAGGAAGGGCTGATGCCTTTAATAGTATTTCCTTCCGTGGATGAGATAGTAGTTTCTTTGCCCACCCTTTGAATTTAGTTGATGTTCGATCATTTAAATCATGAAAGATATCCACCTTTTTTCTTTCTAAAAGAACAAGAAGGCTAAGGTACTTTGATGGATTTTTATTTGCAGCAGCTGCTGTTGGCAGCTGCCAATGGCCTTGATTGTGCCACACAATCAAAATGTAATCCAATGGTTGAGAATCAAACAATATGATTTTTTTGTAAATATAATTTTTTTATTTTTACATTTTAAAGATTGAAAGTTTGCAAATTTACAAAAGTAAACCCATTTCCTCCTGTCTCAAGCATCGTAGAAGATCTCCAGCTTGTCATCGCTTGCCAAAATATAAGGCTTTCAAACTGAAATAATTAAATCTAGAAGTTTGTTAGCACCTCTCCAGTTCAGCCTTCCAACAAATAACCCTCTAAGATGTTGAACCCAACCCTTCTCCTCCGCCTCACCTTCCAACCCGTAATGTCTCTCAGAGAACTTGAACCATTGACACATACAACAGAGTACAACAGAAAACCACACCAAAAATGAGGGGTCAACAGTTTAGAGTATAGGTTTCTTTTGATTCTTTCGTTTGAACCTCCAAAATCTTCTTGCCTAACATCTTATTTCTGTAATTTCCAGGTTTTCCTCTCTTCCCTCTTCAATCTGGGTGAGAAAATTTGAACTTACGAAATTTTCTGAATTGGGTTGTTGAATGAGTCTCTGTAACAAAAAAAAAGCTTTCTTTAATTTTCCCTAGACCCCCTTTACCAACTGTTTGCACCTTTCTTCGTCTTCATTCCTCATGGGTTCTGCATCTAGAGCGAAACCCAGGTGGTTCTGTTCTTTTTCTTTTCTGAGATTTTCTGCACACAAAAAGAAATAGGGTTCGGACGGGGAATGGCTCCAAACGCAGACAGGACGCAAACAGGGTTAATCTCTGATTCTTAAGGTTGGGAAAACGAAGGGTTTGATATTGTAAATTAGTAACTTTAATCCTTTCAAATGTAAAAGCAAAAATTTTATATTTACAACAGAAACCTGTTATTTGATTTTCAGCTGTTGAATTACATTTTCAGCTGATGCCATTGGCGCTGCAAATAAAAATCCGTACTTTGATGGGGGCATCACCGTAGTGGAGTTTAAGTATTTGCAAGAACCATCTCTTCATCTTTGTAGGGGTATTCGGGCTAAAACAAATCGAGGATTTCTTGGAATTTATGTTTGTCTCGAGGCCTTGCAATATTTGTCGAGAAGCATCTTGACATTATGTATTACCTGCGATTTCACCTATGAAAAAATTAAACAATTATCAACATATAAGAGGTTGAGAGAGATTCACTTCTACTTCTTAACTTGATACCTTTTATCTACCTTTTGCTTTCTCCTCTTTTCAGTAGGGCACTTAGAGCTTAAGCACGAATCACAAACAAAGCTGGTGACAAAGGATCCCCCCATCAAATGCCTCTAGATGGCTTAACTGAACATCTTTGTGTTTTCAAAGAAGTGTATACCAAAGTACTTATTTTTTTTGGTAACCATCAAAGTACTACTTTGCTTCAAAAATTATAAGACACAAGAAAAAGGGCAAAGATCACATACATGATTTGGATTGTTTTTATTCCAAAAATATTAGAAAAAAAAACATAAAAACAAAAAACAAGAATGCTACCATAAAATCCTAAATATTGGGCAACTAATGTATAAGTGCCCTAACCATTTTTTTCTTTGATAAAAATAATAAAGAGGGCAAACTCAGTGCAAAAGGCTTCGCACATGCAGAGACTAGGAGGACATTTTTTACATACAAATGATATTTTACATAAAAGAATCCCCTTATTATTTTTGTAACAATAATTGTTGTCGTTTTGCCTTAGCATTGCAAAATGGCGACAGTTTACAAAAAAAAAAAAAAAATGGCGACACCATTCAAATGGAATTTAAAAAAAAAGAAAAAGCAAATTTAATGTGCATTTGTTAAACCATTCATAATTCTCACCGGAAAAGGAAAACAATACCCAACAACAATGTATGTGGATGGTAACATTTCTGTTCTAAGAGACCAGTTCTTATGCAAAATAATTTTTTAATGTTTCTGTGTTAAAAGACTTTTCTTTGCTTGGAAATGGGCGTTTGATAAATTTGTTCTAAAAATATTTTCAAAATACTATTATAATAAGTTGGTGTTTGATAAACTCGTTCTAACTTCTAAGGTTTCAATCGGCCCAATTTTAGCACTTTTATTTTTGTTATTCAGTAAAAACAATTTTTTTGATGTTCTGCTAAATGTGATCTATAAAAAATTTCTAACCGTTCCGTTCTTAAAGAACAGAAAAACGAATCGTAACAAATAACGCCAAAAACGTTTTCTAGGATCAAACGCACCACTTAACCATCAACCGAAATCCCTCTTTTTTTTTCTCACACAAAGCCTTCACCGTAGAAGTTGAGCCAGCTGCAGCTGCAACTGATGATGGACTCCCCTTCTTCTTCTGGTCCAGCACCAATTATGGTGGGAGATGATCAATCTCACGAGCAACCTCGGTCTCTGGAAACCCTAGATACAGTTAACAATCCAGTTTCTTGTCAAGAGACTGAGAACCTGTCCGAGCCTTCCACCTCCAACGCTTCCAATGTTGCAGAATCTGATGTCAATCATAAGCCTTCCACTTCTACCTCAGCTTCCAATGTTGCGGAATCTGATGTCAATTTACAGAGTTCAGAGGCCTTGGCGAAAGGGATTTCTTCTTTGCTTGGTTCGTTGATTAAAGATTTTGACTGTAAAGCTGAGAATACGGCTAAAAGCCAGGAGCAGCTCTGTTCTGCGATGGATCGACTTACCAGAGGTATTCATTCTTCTCTATATCTTTGATTTTTAGACCTGCATGTTTATTGTTTTGACCAAGTTTGAAGGTTTCTGTTTCCCCCTTAATTGACCTTTCAATTGATTTTGTATTCGATGTTTAAGATGGTTAGTAAATTGAGACATCTCAAAATAGAGGGGGCTTTGATTAATCTGTATTGTCTGTTTCCCACACACAAATGTATTTATATTGTGTTTAATAAATGGTTTGAAGTATGACATTCAGTGGTAATGCAATACAGAAATTAGCTTAGTTTCTTAGATGATTCTATGCTTGGAAATTGCATGTTGATTTTTTAGGTGGGCTGCACCCAACTTCTTGTACTAAAATTTTGAATGGAACAAGAAGGCTGGAAAACAAGTTAATTCCCAACTTCAAGCTCACTTTTGAATCGTAAAATTCTAATATATGCTAAATAATACCTGCTTAGGTTTGTTTATCCATGTGGCATAATGAAAGAAATTTTGGAAGGGGGTGTGAAAGATTATTTTGTGAAGTAAGTATGCTTTTTGGTGGAATTTAGCATAAGATTAGTTCTGCTTACTACACATGGGATGCATTCTTGTCAGTGCAGGCGAATTCAGATATATTTGGATAGTCAGTACTCTTATTTTATTTCATTCTTCAATAAACAGTTTAGTTACCATTCTTCAATTACCTGAAGCACCCCTGTGGCCTTCATGGCAAGCCTTTCGCTGCCAGTCCCTCCTTCCTCTGCCATCCCTACTCTTGACCCTCTTCACTGTAACTTCATGTCTTATTACCATAACTTTATGGTTACTGAGATGTAATTGTGACTTGTCTGACATAGTCCTACTTTGCGTGTTGGCAGAGCTTGATCAACTGTTAGAAGATGCACCATTGCCATGCATCATGCAGCATGCAGCCAGGATTTCAGGTGTTCGTAAGAGAGTGTCATCATTGAACTCAGTTTTAAAATCAATACAACGGCGTATTGATAATATAGATCAGATGTTGTCTGCAAGCTCATCTCATGGTATTCTGACATTTTCTATTTTTATTTCCCTTTTTCTTGTGTTTCTTTCCTTATAAAGTATGGCACACATGCTTTTATCTTTTCCTCTTTGCTACAAGTATATATATCGGGTAATGCTCAGCTCGTATAAGCTCATTTAAGTTGATCCTACATTGGGTCTGTTTCCTTCTGGTTGACAAACTAGATGTGGTTGGTTACATTTCATTAAGTAACAAATTTGAAAACTAAATCTGACTCACCATGGCCCTAAAACTATTTTACATATTTGACACAGTTACCACCCTAATGACTCCTACTGGGTGCCTATGATTAAATATCCTAGAATGACCTGTGACAACATGAACCATGTAAAGCATACAGACTTTTTCTTTTTGGGTGGAATTCATAGCCCCTGGATTCCTATCATTTTAAGCCTATATATGACTTCTGCTTCTTTATCCAACCTAGTAAATACTAATTACCCAATACCACTGGCCACCTATTGACTGTTGTATAGTTCAATAAATTTTTTTTTTTAAATAATAGTGGCAATACAGGTTGCAGCAAGTACACCAAAGCTGTTGGCTCGACATATTAGATGATTGCTTGGACAAGAGATGAAATTGATTTGATGATTTCCCTTAGATTTGTGGTCCCTAGGAGATATTTAGACATGAAATGGTAAAGCACAAGGCAGAAGAGTTTAATTTAATACATTTGAAGGTCTATTATATAATCCATTATCTTTAGACAGATTTTTTGATATCTGCTGGGTTCCAGATATTCTAGATACGTCTTAGAACAAAATTCTGTGAGATAGCTTGCTTCAGCATTAAGAGGTGATTTGAAAGTTCAAAAGGAGCATGGGTTGTTCCATTTAGAAGCGTCGATTCTTTACATTTATTGTTGAACCATTCAATCATCATTGATCATGACTGTTTCAGCCGTTTCTCCCATTAGCTTAAACTGTTAATAAAGGTGTAAAACAATGTATGGTGACTATGTTTAAAATAGGTTTGGGCCATAGTCCATGGAGGAACATTACATCTTTAAAAGTTATTTACTTATTGAGAAGGCTAATGGAAAGATATACAGATGGCAGAAGGACCTCCAGACAGTCTTTGTGTTGACCTGGAAAAAGCTGATGACCGAGTCTCTAAAGAGTTCATCCAGCATGTTGCAGTGGAGAGAATGGTGTCAGTAAATGTGCGGATGAAATTAAAGATTATGAGCATGTTGAACGTGGTGACTGTGTAATCTGTGGGAGGTCAGGGAGAGAATGGTGTCAAGTAAATGTGCGGATGTAATTAAAGATTATGAACATGTTGAACGTGGTGACTATGTGTAATCTGTGGGAGGTCAGGGAAAGGAACTCACAGTTACGATTGGTTATATCAAGGATCAACCTGGAGCTCTTAAACTATTTGCACTAATCATGGATGACCTAACCAAGGGCCTTTAAGATGAGGTCTGATGGTGTATGCTTTTTACCAATAAAATTATTTTGGTGGATGAGACAAAGGGTTAATGTTAAGTTTAGTGGTATGGAGATCAACCTTAGAAACAAGCAGCTTTAGTATTAGTAGAACATAAGATAGAGTATATGATGTTAACTTTAGTCAAATGGATACTGGCCCGTGGTTGGGAAAGAGAGATACGGCAAAGTGACTAGTTTAGTTGGATGACATTTCACAAATTCTTTAACTGGGCTGGATATGAGATATGTGTCTTGATTGTTGTATTACCAACTTATTCCTGTAAGCTGAAAAAAATTTCTATTAGACTATTGTATCACCAGCTATGATTTATTAGACTATTAAGAAGTGTCATATTGAGAAGCTATCAAGGTTTAAAGTATCAGCTGATATGTCTCAGTATCATAAGCCATCTAGATGATATATGCTGATGTGTCTCTATAATTTTAAAATTCAATATTGTATCTTATGTATCCCATTGTATTGGCTGACATGTTTGTGATATGATATGATAAATTGCGATACAGACATTCTTAGTAAAAAATGTATTTGAAAATTTAAGCCATATCATATCACAGACATGTATTAGCTAATGCATGTCAATATGTATTGAGCAATTTTAGAAAAAAAATTTGAAAAATTCCAGAACATGACCAACTCGTATCTACATGTAACTGCATGTATTGATATGTATTGGCATGTATCTACCATAACTGAAAAATCTTGTTTTTCAGTTATGTTTCTCATGAAACTCGACGGAGATGGATAACCAGGTTCCATTGGTGCCAAAATCCAAATTTTAAGGCCTTTCTTGCTAATTTCTTTTAAAGATTTGTTGGAGCTTCACACTTGGTCTAGAGTAAACTTTTTGTTCACTTTGTTTACCTACTTTGGGTGAATATATCTTGATGAGATCCTCTTATCACATCGATCCACCCCTGCTTCCCACATGGTAGGTCATGGAGCACTAACCATCACTATATACTATGAGGTGTGAAGCTGGTCAAACTAGTAACCAGTTAATTAGTGGGCAGTATAATATGCTTCTAGGTTTCCACTCAATGTATTTTCAGATAACAGAAAATAAAGGTGGCAACCGAGAACCATATTTTTACTGCTGTTAATTAGAAGAATAATGAGAAGCAAATATATTGAAAGTTAAAAGTGTTCTTAGTTAGAAACATGTTTAAGGGGTTTGTTTCATAAATCTGATCAATAACTCCTTAAGGAAAATAAATAGGACATCGAAACATACGAAAGAGTCCACATATAGTGTTGTACCTCCCCAACACTCTCACTGGTACTATACAGACATGTGAGAAACATCATTTTTAAGAACTAACAATAACTTCGGTTTAACATGCTTGTCTTACGTATATAGTATTCTATGTTTAATTGTTTGTGTAAGTTGGATGACTATTTATTGGTTGTACCTATTATTTTTTGTTTAAATTTAACCATTTCCATGCAAGTTTGCACTGTCAATACATATTTGAGATATGATATGATTCGAAAAATAACTTTAACCACCCAACCAATTCACGATACTTTAAACTTTGGATGCTATATGTTGCATAGATGAGGATGTTAATAGGGATACTGACTATTAGAGCTGAACTGGGAACTGGCCCAATCGACTTTTAACTCCAAGAGTCGTTTGAATTAGTATGGTGATGTTCAATGGGGGCCTAGGGATGTGCTAGTAAGGAGTGATATGATCTGACTGAAGGAGCTGAAAGAGTTAGGGGCAGGCCTAAACTGACCAGAGAAATCCCGAGGAAGAACATGCATATTCTATATCTTGTACCTAAAATAACCTTAACTGATCTATTGAAGGGCAAAGATCCATGCACTGGATCCCATTCAGCTGAGTTTCTCCTGACTTGATGGCCTGTGCCTCTTTCATCCTCTGTTTTTCTTCCTCCATCTTTCATTTTTCAGTTTCCATTATGCATTTCTCATCTCTTTTCCTCTCCTCTTTGTTTTATTTATTTATTTGTTTAGACCCAACTTTTCCTTAATGTGTAGTTTTGATGCATGTAGCCGGCACTTTTTTTCAATTAAATAGAAATCCTTACCTTTTCACAGATTCGTTTTGAAGATGTCCTGTGATCTATCTATTACTTTTTGGACATCTTTCTCTGCATTTGTAACTTACAATCTTGTTTCTAATCATACTTTACAGGAAAAGCAACTGCAGGAAATGGTACAAAACATGAATCGTGAATTCATGACTGGGTATTACAGGTATTTTTCTTTGATGTCAAGTATGCTTATTTTGGGGAATTGGCAGATGCTTCAATGTGTGTACTATTTTTGAAAATATTTTTAATAGAATACTAGAAAGCACAACAGAATTATATGTTACTTGAACTGAATTGCAGTCATATCAATAACCAAGTGATTGCTGATAGGAAGAGTGTTATTATCATTTATACAAATGGACATCTCTACGTATAGAATTTTTGGGTATTTGATGTTCAACATGATGTATATCTGAGATAAAGGAAATGTAAATGGAAGGAAAGGGAAAGGAAAGCAAAAGGGTTCGCAAGTGCAGTTTACCTATCAGTCTTTTTTGCCATAGACTACAATTTGCTTGCAGAGGCATCTACCAATAGACCCTGCTTACTTAGCAATAAGATGGACTTTCTATTCGAGATCTTTCCAGTAGATTTCAGATTCCATCTGTCTTGACATCACAAGCAACTTGTCCATGGCAACCTTTTAGACGTGTAGATGCTCTGAGAAATAAATACATTGTAATCTCTTGGAAACCTCCCGTTCTCCTTCTAATGTGGGCTTGATTTTATTTTATTTTATTTTTTTGTTTGTAAACTTTGCTTGTATATTCTTCCCCTTATGGACCCCTCATCTCTTCGCTTTTTGGTAATAAACTGTTATTCTCTCTCAAAAAAATAAAAAAAAAAATAAATAAATAAAAGAAAAAAAGGAAAAAGAATGAGAAAAACTTCTCTTGCTTAGATATATCCAGAAAATATATTCTTTATTCAGATAGTTTAATATTGGATTAATTAGCAGATGTTAGTGCTCTAATTTTAGGAAATTGCTTAAATTGCCAGGTCTAGAGACCAATGCTGGATATAGGACAGTTCACATTTGTGACATACATTTTGCTGCTACAGATTTTATCAATATGATGGAGAGATTCTTGCTGAAAGGGTTTGTCAACCTGGTTATTCATGTAAAAGTGAAGAGGTGTCAATCAACTTCCAAATCAGAAGCTCGGGTCATTAATTTGTATAGGAACTAACCTTATTGTCTGTCTATAGAGACTGATCCTTTTTGTTGCGACTTTTCCTGTGTGGTTAATGCAGCGAATGTTGATAAATCTTGTCTTTCTAAGCAAAAGTTTTGATCTTACTGTTTAACAGGTAGTTCTACATTCTTCACTAGTTAATTTTTAAAAGTGAGGTTTGGGTGATATTGTTTAGTTCCTTTTTTATTTTTCGGGAAGAATGTTGTTTATTTCCAAGATCCCCTCTAATTGGTTTGTGCTATTTGTTTGACATACTGTTTGAATCCAACAAAATAGAATCAGGTTGTGACAATTCTTCCATGACAATATCATCTGTTGCTTAATATATCCATTTACTCATCAAATTTTGAGCGAATGCAACTATGTTTCTAGTCTCATAGACCATAGCTATAGTGTCTGTGCAGCAGTTTCCCATTTGAATATTACTTGAATACAGGACAGATAACCCTTTGAACAATCCTAATGATGCAGCTTTTGATCATTTGTGATGTCAAAACTTATACAGGATAATGTGATCTATCAGAGAATTATGATCATTTCAAGTCTCTTTTGTGAAAGCATTGGAGGATTTCATCTTTTCAACTCTGCCCATACACTGTGATGACATTTAATTGCGCTTTAGGACTTTTAATATTCTTAGATCACCTAGTATAACTCCTGAAAATCTTACGAATTTTCTGTTCACTTTATCACTTAAGGTATCAAAACATATTTTGCTGCTATGAAGTGTTTTCATCAACAGATGTCTTGTTCAGCACACACACACAGCAATCTTCAAATTAAGCGTTTTCGTCTTGAATTTATGATCCTTTACATACTCAAAACATACCCTCATTTTTACTCTCTAAGCAACATTAAAAGAACTTGCAGCACTCTCAACAAATTTCCTTGCTCCCTTAAACCACCTCTTGTCTCCTGCTTGCACCTTGCATATATAGAGCTTCCCATCCGACACTGTTGCTGAAATTAGCTGGTGTTTACCACCTTCATCTCCGTCGGCTGTCCTCGTCAAAACAGTCACAAGGTAATAGGGTTTTCCACCAACCACTGGAGTTGCAGTCTCCAATATATTTGCAGTCGCAACAGCATCAGGATCAAAGCCACCCTAAAAGATTCAAATATACCCAAAGATGTGAACAATTTGCAGTCATAATTGTTTTAGTTGTTCATCATCTGTAGATGTGATTTTACTATAATCGATCTTCTAAGCAGAATAGCAATCAGTTAAATTTTTTATTTGCAATTTTACCTCAGATTCAGTTTTGCCAAAGTAAGCTTGCTTTCCCAGCAAATAGTCCACCTGCACAGAGTCACAATATAGCCTAGTAGTTAACAAACATCACTTTGCAAGCTTATATAAATGCATGTTTGGTTTCTACAACTCATTTTACTTGGAAACAAATGGCAGAAACATAACTAAAAGTGTCTCAAGATTCATAACAAAATGTATAACCAATTAGAGACTTGAAGGTTGTGTTTGGTATACATTCTTTGAATGCATTCTAGATTGATTGATTTTGAAATCATAAAATAACAAAAAAATTACCTTAGAGAGGAATTCCTCTGGTGGGCCAAAATCTGTGATTGTCTTCTTATCAGTTGGTTGGACAAGGACTGCAAGGTAGCTATTGGCATCAAAGTTATCTTCGTATCTGAGAACCTGTCCAGGGTACTCAACCTCATTGCTAGGGTTCCATTTTGCTGGAATCAACAACTTGAATCCATCTCCATTGTAGGGTAAGAAGTCAGTGTTTGCCTTTGGCTTACCAAACACATTGGCTGCAACATTAGCCAAATCCATTTAATCATGTTGAAAAAAATTAGAAGCCCAGATTTTAGAACTTACACTTAAACCAATACATCACATTGTAGAAATGGTTCACAATTTGCTTCAGAAGGATATCAAAAGTGAATTTTGCAGAACATATTGAAATGATCATGAAGATGAACTAAAATTTTGAATTACCAGCTTCCCCATAAGCAGCATCGGCCGGAGAAACTTTAGTGGCGACGGCGGCAGCACCAATGAGAACTGTGAGAGCCAACCGGCGGGAGACGGCATCATTTCCATCGGCATCATTGATGGCCTGTTTTTGGGCCTTGCAGACTAGCTGGGTTGGCTTGGAGATTGGCACAGAGCGCTGTGAGGAGGAGGTGGATCTAGTTGGGGTGGAGAGTCCATGGTGGTGGAGAAAACATGAGGTAGAGGCCATTGATTCACACTCACACAGACACTCACTCTTCTCCCTTAGTTTCTTTCTTATCTGTACTAAACCAAACAGATTTGAAGGATGGATGATTACTTGTGATTGGAAGAAAGAAAAGGTTCTTTTGTGATGTGTGATGGAAAATGGTTGGTTTTGGATTTGGGATGTGGAAGTGGATAACAAAAAGATGAGATTTTGTGGTGGATAAGGTTATAGATAGGGGTTTCAATCGGGTTATCTAGGTTCAACCGGTCCGGTTTGATGCGGTTTATAACTGAAAATTTTATTTTTAAAATGCACATTCTCTCTAGGAATTGGATAATAACATATACATTCTCTCTTACTTGGTACATGTGACAATATATTCCCGATTGTCAAGTTTTCCTCGGTTTGGTAGATGAAATGTCAATTTTACCACTCACATTGTCAGATTACAATGCTCTACCCCTTATGCTTAAAACTAATCAAAAAACAAAAATACTCATAGAAGTAAATTTTTGCCAAAGTTACCATAAAAGTACTATTGAAGTTCCAGCTGCTGTCGTCTTCTTCAGCGGCTACTTACAAAAGTTAAAGACTATGGCTACAGCAGGGTCAGGCTGGGTTAGGTTTTTGTAATTTCAAAGTCCAGGGTTAGGTTTTTGTAATTTCAAAGTCCAGTCATATATATTATAATATAAGTTCATTTTTGTCTTGGCCCTAATTTAAGGCTAAGTATTAATGTCCCAGACCCTAAGCCTTACAAGGCCAAGTCAAGTTTATTCTTACCTTGATTTACCTTGGCCCTGGTCCTGATGGCCCTATCTTTGGCCTTGATTGACTTTAGTCCTAGTCTAGACCTTGGCCTTAGTCCTAATTGGCCATCCTTGACCCTAGCCCTGATTAGCTCTATCCTTGTTCATGTTTTTTCTTCTAATTCATTGAGATCAAACATCAGAGACCAAATTAGGGCCATTATCATGGCCATAATCAGGGTCAAGGTTAGGGCTAAAATTAGGGACGGGTCGGGATAGGCTCGGCAAGCGAAAGAGTAATACTAGGCCCGCCCTTGGCCCTAGTTAAAGCCATAATATTTTAGACCTAACCCAACCTTAGGGCCAAAATCTTGAGCCCAAACCCTATTCGGGCTTAGGGCGGGTTAGGGCCATCAGGGCTAAATTTACACCCCTAGTTAAGACGATCTAGCCCAAACCCATTTTAAGGAATGTGGATCATCTCCACTGACAGTATTACAACAAAAAATTATGTGGGGCAAAATAATAAAACATTTGAAAACAATAAACCGATCCCCATTAGGGGAGACAATCCGGACTCCACTTCAAGCACTAATCACATGCATAATATTTATATTTTTTCCATTTCATTTTTTTTGTCCACCAATCACATGCAACCTAATGTAGTTCTCTAGAACGTGGAAACTCATTCTCATCGGCAACCAGAGCAAAACTTGGATAATGTTTGATTCAATGTAAGAGACTAAATCAAATCCAATCCAATAAATAGAGTTGAACGCTAATAAAAGTTACCAACAAGTCATAACATTAAAAAATAATAATAATAAAAAAAAAAAAAAAAAAAAAATAATATAGTTATCTTTGAATTCTCCATGATACCAATCCAACGATTAGCAACTCAATGCTGCCAACATCCACCAAACTTTCAAAATGAGGTCCTTATCTCAAACCATAAAATGAGCAACGGTCCACAAATGACAACCTAAAAGGAAAGGGCCTTTCCCGGCAAAAAAAGAAAGAAAAAAAGAAAAAAAGAAAGGAAAAGGGTCAAGAAAAGAGTCTTTAAACAAATCATCATCTGTGTTGTGTTGAGGACGGAATTCCAACTTTTTAAAATTTTATTTATTATGTATTAGATTCCCACGTGCTTCATTCTTCTGCAGGCATCTCTGATCTCCCCAGTCTATTCGTTCTGGAGGCGACAGAAGTCTTATCAGTTCCAGTTGGGCCCACCACATTCTCTAACCACATTTTTCACCTTCAACGGCTTAGGTGTGCTACAATACCTTAACTCTGGAAAGAACGATTGCAACAAAATAATAATAACCTCCAGATTGGCATCTTTCAATCTAACTATAAGCATAGAGAATTAATTCATTCATTTCAAGATGATAGATTTCAATCTAATGGTTATTAGATTAACCAGACTACCAACTGCAAAACTTATATTTCTGGGGATTTTCCTGTGATTTTATAAAAGTCAAGGGTATTTTTGGGTATTTACCAACTCGTTCGATTATTGATTATTCCGTCCACGCACGCCATCGGCCACATCCACCAAGCGGTCTTTGGCTCTTTGCTTCCCATGCTCTGCGTGTGAGTCTCTGACGTTATTAAGTTCGAATAAACTCTCTCTCTCTCCATCTCCATCTCCATTTCGCGCTCCTAAATCCCTGATCGAAACCCTAATTTCTTCAACTGGTTAGTGTTTCCAATCTTTTCTTCTCTACTTCTATAGTTAATTACCAGCTCAAGTAACCATGTTAGAGGAAAAATGATAATGTTTCTCATTCTTTGAATGTTTGTGCTTCGTCTCCTTCTTGGTTTATCAAACTTAATTGTTTTCATATGATATAGGTCCTTTTTTTTTCCTTTTTTGTTCTTTTTGTGCTGTCATTCTTCTTGCCGTTTGCTGGATTAATTTGTGATGCTAATGTAGTTTGAACTGCTTTCAGTTCTTATCTATGTTTCCAGCTAACTGGGTTACTGGGAGAACTTGTTCTTACTTTACAATTTTGTTTTCGGATTTGTTTTGTGTCTTGGGCTGTTGGTAGCACCGGTGGTGTGTATACTGTGTATGTAATTGTGTATGAATCAACTACCTTGATCACCTAATAAGGAAATTATTGTTTCGTTTGGGAAAAAAGGGCCTTTGTGTTTTGATCCTTCTACTTTGTTATTACTTCAGCATATGGCGTTTGGACTTCACTGTGCAACATGCTTACTTCTTTTTCTGTATTGCTTGCTGTCCTTTCCTAGTGAATCAGTCACATGGAGAGTATTTTAAAGTTACAAGGTCTCATATGGGATTGGGGTTCTACTCTTACGGGTTTTTAATGTTTTCATTTCTTTTTCTGGTTTTATAAGGAGTTGGGATTTGATCTAGCCTTTCGGATCTTCAATCTTCTCCTTTTTCTCAAGTTACTTAACCAGTGCATTGATTTCTATGGGATTATTCTCATTTCCACCTGCCCCGACTCAATAACACCCAATGGTAGTAGATTTGTAATCGTAAACCCCTCTTATCAGACAAGAAGGCACGGCCTTGGCATAATGTTTGGTGGACTGCAATTGTAGCAAAAGGTCAAGGCACCAAAACAGCCTCCGAGCAAAAATTGCTAGGGTAATGCTGCATAGCAAAATTACCCTAACCCCCCCCCCCCAAAAAAAAAAAAAAAAAAAATCTGCCTCTTTGGAAGCCTTCGGCACCGGGTTTGCAATTTTCTACAAGTGAGTTTTTCCTTAATATTGCTTTCTTTCCCTTTGTTTACTGTGTTTTTATTTTTTATTTATCAGGTTTCACGGTATACAAGTTACTTGGGTCCAAAGAATATAGTGGAAAGAACGAATATGTTGAGGCAACCTGGATTAATGAGTTTTTGAGTGATGAGACGTTTATTTGTTTTCTTGCTGCATGCATTTATGAGATAGAAATATATAGATGAATTTTATGACATAAGTATTTTAACCTCCCCATGAATGCTTACAGTGAAGATTTTATTGCATACGTGGTCATACTCCTACAGATTTGGAATTTTCATATAAATGAGTAACCAGTGGTCAAAAATTTCTTGCTGCATGCATTTATGAGATAGAAATATATAGATGAATTTTATGACATAAGTATTTTAACCTCCCCATGAATGCTTACAGTGAATATTTTATTGCATACGTGGTCATACTCCTTCAGATTTGGAATTTTCATATAAATGAGTAACCAGTGGGGAAAAAATTTTGTATGACCTGCATGGCAAGTCCTTCCAGTGTACTCCATCCAATTATGCCATGCGGCAGGGTGATTTGATAACTTAAACTGTTGGATAGGCAGTGAATGGCCTTGGTTATGTATATGTGAAATTTCAAATCTAAATCTCATTATATTCTCCTCCACTTAATGGCATTTTTTATCCATCTATTTTGAACCAGCAAAAGTATTCCTTTTCATAGTGGATTTCTGAAGCTTTATTTTGCAACACGACCAGCTTCTTTGGGGCTGAAGCTTGAGATGAGTGAGGAGGCCTGTGGCCCCAAAAAATGAAAAATAAAAAATCCGAGAGACTATGAACCATTGGCAAAGAAACCTTAAATACTCAGTTCCCTTGCCTGAAAAACACAGAATCACAGCATTTGATGCAAGAATCATGGAAGTGGAGCTTTCTCAAAATACACTTGTGGTTTTAAATGTCTCATTCTAAACTTGAGTAGTCCACAGTAACTTCCATTTCCTTTTCAGAATATTTGGTTTTCTACAGAAAGGATTTGATGATTTTTTACAGAAGTACTCAGTTTGTCCAGAAAAATACTCTCTTTTCTAAGAGCTGTCCTGATATTTATAGGAAAGGAGATTTATATCCATAATCATTTATGCGCCTGGTGTAATCTTCCTTCTCTCCTTTTGGGTGGGGGGGTGGTGTGCCGCGGCCATGCCCCGCGAGCTGAAGCCGACGCATTACTGTTGTTTCAAACTCCTTCCAGTTGTGATAGCAGCCATATGACATGAGTCAGGGTTTTTGGATCAGCAGTCTATTCTGCAGTACTTATCACCCACCATTTGGCTTTTCCCATCCCTTCCCATGTTTTGTCAAATTCATAAAATCATGGAATTGTTGTTTTTAATATTTCCTCATCTTCTGTATTAAAATTGACTTATCATCCTGTCCTTGTTCCTTGGATGGATTCATGGTGTTTTGTTGGACTTCTATATTGACATTGGGCCTATGTTCATTTCTAAGGTTACTCTCTTGCGAGTATTATATCAAGTAGAATAATGGCCTTATGATGGTGTGGATATCACACATCATGGAATAATGATTCTGTTTTTTGGTCAATCTTGGAAGATGTGTACATTTCAGACAGCCAGTTGTTTTAGAGTATTTATGCTGTTGTGAAATTCAATATGTTTGTACATTTATCTCATGATATCTGCATGCATTCTATATGATGTAATTTTTGTTTGCTTCATATTCTTCAAATGACATCCATTGTTTCCTTGAAGATAAAAGGAAAGATGCCTGAGGAGATTACTGCTGAGAAAATCCTGGGCAACATAATGGAGACACTTACAGATAGTATCCAAAAACAGAAGAAAGTGTCATTTTTTGAGGAAGACAAATCAAATTCAGTGTCTGCTCAGATGAATAGGCTATTTGGGCGCCAGAAAACTATTCATAATATTTTGGGCGGTGGAAAGTGTAAGATGATGTTCCTTCCATTCTTTTTCCATTCATTTTATTATACTTTTTGCACTCCCTCATCCTCTTTCTTTATCCTTGACCATGTAGCTGCTGATGTTTTGCTATGGAGGAACAAGAAGATATCTGGGAGTGTCTTGAGTGGTGCAACAATAATCTGGGTGCTCTTTGAATGGCTTAATTACCATTTTCTTTCTTTGGTGTGCTTTGCCCTTGTTATTGGCATGGTTGCTCAATTTGTATGGACTAATGCTTCTGGTATGATGAACAGGTAAATTGAAACAAGATTTTTTTCTTCTCCTTCTCTTTTGGTTTCTATCTTTTCCTTTCTCTGGTTTGTATACTGTTGATGTTCCGGTCTTTCTGCTGCCACAGGTCTCCATCTAAAGTTCCCCGTTTAGTTTTGCCTGAAGAGATTTTTGTCAATGTTGCTACATCTATTGGCGCTGAAATCAATCATTTCCTGGGATTTCTTCAGGATGTTTCATGTAGAGGCAGTTTGAAGCAATTTGCCATGGTATGCATTTTATTGGGTACTAAATACTTGCTATTCATGCTCTGCCTTTCACTCTATTTGCAGCTTGGAGTAAATTATTTTGCGATTACAGAAAAAGTGAAAGCCTAGGTTGAAAAATTAGCAAAGATGAGCATCGATGATAAAGTACAAGTATCAAAATCTCTTGGTTTTTTCCTGCCAATTTCTCATTGAACACCATTTTCCTTTCTTGCCAAATGAATCAAGAAAAGAAAATGTTTGAGTTTCTGATATTTCTTGGAGGTGATGTATTTTTTCAAAATTTTGGTGTACCTTTGTCCTACTTTTCCTTTTACACTGTTAATGATTTTCCAGTTTGTCATGGATAAGGCGTGAGAATCGTCTGTATTTTGGATCCACTTTTTACGTTGGAAGACAAATATGACATTTGATGGATTGTCTTAGTATTAATGCCACCATTGAAATATTACTGTAGATAGAGCCGGTTAGCGTCTGTTCTTCAAATGCAGCTTGAAAAAGTATACAATCCTTAAAATATATAACCAGATAAATTTTTACACATCAATAATTGTTGCAAATTTTTATAGATTAGCTATGGTTCCAAAAGTTTTCCTTATGTTTTATTCTACTGCTATTTCAAGAGTGGTTATAATCCATTGTGTTCTCCGTAGACTCATTTGTACTTTTAGTTTTCTTCTGGCAGAATAATAATGTTTATCTCCTCAACAGGTTGTGTTTACCCTGCTTGTTGCTGCAATTATAGGAAGCTGGTGCAATTTTCTGACTGTTTTTTATGTCGGTGAGAGTTCTTTCTTACTGTCTTCCATAATTACCAAGACGAATTTCTAGTTCCTTCTGGATAGATTGACTGTATGCACAAGACTAACCAGCATTGATACTGAACCTAGCATTGCATGACTGACCTCTGTTAATGGATTCAGTTATATCTCGCAGCCCAAAACAGATGCAAATTAATTTATTAACTATTAAATAACTTGTGATATACTTTCTGGTCACCCATTTGAGTTGATTCTAGAAAGGGAGATTCTAGACATCAGATCTGTGGTTTCTTGTTTCTTCACCTTCATTCATAAGGTTTAATCGACTTTTAACCATATGATTTGGTGTGTTCAGGATTTGTTGCTGCTCATGCTTTGCCAGTGCTCTACGAAAGGTATGAAGACCAAGTGGATAACTTTCTTTATAATCTGCTAGGGCAGTTTCAGAACCAGTACAGTAAATTTGATGCTGGCGTACTTAGCAAAATTCCAAAGGGAAACCTCAAGGGAAAGAAGTCCGAATGAGTAAAACGTTCTTATCCCAAACCTGGGTGACTAAAATCAATCAACTTTCATTCTTGTATGGAAATTCTTGGAAATTTTATTTACTTTGCTACCATATATCAGATGGAGAACATTGTAAAAATAGAATATCATTAATATGTGAGCAATGGATTAGACATGAGTTGGTATTTAAGGTCGACCTGTGCACTTCCTTTCTGAAGATTGCTGCATTCATCATCCAAAAGAAAGAACTGGATCTATTTAGTTATGGCTGAAACATCTGAAATGGGTGAGGATAATGTTTTAATTAAACTAAATTATCAATTGAACCTCCATGCTTGCAAGCTTGAAAAAATCATCTATTGGTAATTGAATTCAGCGACTGATTAGCTGTGTAACAAAATCTCTCCACTTCATCCACTCAGTCTTGGATCCAAGGAAGCATTGCTTGAGTATCAGCATAATCACAGTTGAGCAATAGAATGAGAGACCTGTACAGGTTTTCGTAGTTCTGTATTGTATCTTTTTTTCTTTTCTGAATTCTTGGTAAATGATCACACAGGTGAGATAGCTCCCTTTCCGCAAAATAATGAGCTTGAACACAGATATTCTAATGAGGTTATTCCTATGAACAAGGACAGTTTCTCTGTACGTACTTTGCCTAATTGCTGATGCTGCTCTTCATCTTCAAATAAGTAAATAAATAAATATAAATAAAGAAGAAGAAGAAGAAGAAGAAAGGCCAGTTCCACCTCGTAAATTGTAATTTTTCACAACCATTGAGGGCTTGTTTGGTTACTTGAGTCAGGAGATTTCAAATTTATGGAGTCATGATTCAGAAAATTAACTGTTTGGTTAACCTGAATATGTAGAATGAAAATCCTAGAGAGCTCTTCATTCTAGTTCGAAAGTTGAAGTTCGGAGAGTTCCGTCAAAATGTTTAGCTCTTTTATAGTAGACCAATAAATCTACAGATTCACATTTTTAATATAAAAAGATGAATCTCTAGATTTCATGAATCTAGGGATTTTCACAATCAAACGGGTATAAATCTTGCATTAATGAATCCAGAGATTTCATGTAACCAAACAAGCCCTTAGGAGGTTCTTCCAGAATTAGGCATAGAAAGAATTATAGGCGGTTCTTCCAGAATTAGGTATATAGAAAGAATTACTGACCTTGAAACCAAATTTCATGACTGCAAGCAAACACATGATAATGACTGATTCTCAATCTATAGAGACCAAAGTCTTGTTCTAGGCATGTGATGGATTTGTTAATACTAGTCAAAACCACCAAAATTGATCAAGAACAGCTGTAATTTGTAGAAACTAATCAGAAATAAACTATGCAAATGGGGCGGTAGAAACTTGGTTATATTTTAGTATTTATTGGTTGAAACCATGAAAACTTTCTAAATACTGTCAAAACCTGTCGAAACAAGTGACTTTTCTAGAACTTTTTCATGGTTGTCTCAATTCCTTACTGAGATTTAACCAAAATTTCCATCCATGCAAGTTAAAACTTGAAGAATGATTGACTAATTATTATTCACAAGATCATCTCTATTTCCAAGTCCAGCTCTAACCGACACTTCACCTGCATTATGCTAGAAAACTGAAATTGTTTCAAAATAAGATGATCCACTTCAGCTTCATTCCTTCTTTCATCATTAATCCTTAGGTTTCAATTAAACCATACAGATTCTATGCAGTTTCTGCACTAGTATCTTAGAGACTTCAGAATATAGATAGTCTATGTGATCTGCAACACAGCACCCACCAAGAACCAACAAAACCTTTTTTTGGTTAATTTTTCTGTTGAACTAAACTGAAAACTACACACATTCATGCTTCACCCTCCACTTCCAAACTTCTACATGTCCAAAGCTAGACTAGCAATGTTAGGTTGAGAGCACACCCACTGTGAAAGCCACAAGCATAAAGCACCACCTGAACTATTCATTCATAGCTATCAAACTTGAAACTCTTTATCTCTATCTATGGTATCCAATATGGTCTTCCCTAGCATACACTTCCTGATTTTCTCCTACATGTTTCTTGTGGCATCATGTCGTCTGCTAGATGATGACCAAAGCAGAGTGCCTGATGATGCTAATGGCTCCTTGGTCCCCATTCCCCCCACATTCCCTTCCCCACTTGAATCAATTCCCTCCCATGTCAGGCCTTTACTCCCCACACCCTCATCTCTCGACATACCCAATCCGCCACCAAGCGAGAACTCAAACCCAAGTCTAAGGTCAATGAATAACCCAACCCAAAGTGAAGCAACACTATATCCAATCTTCACATTGACTGCAATTTCAACCAGTGAAGCACTTGCTCCTGTATCTCCATTCCTACCATACAGAACAATCAAACCGTTCTTTCTACCTGAAGTTCAGATTCCAGGGTCTGTCTCATTGATTGATGATAAACAGGAGATGCCATGAAATTTACATTACTTATGTTGTTCCTGTGGTGATGCTGGTTGTTAAGTTTCTTTGCTAATTAGATGTTTATGTCTTCTAAATCTATGAATCTGGCAATATATGTAATAAAGCCAGATCTACCAAGCACTCTGTATGGTACCCAAGGTGTTCTGTAAGCTGAATGTAGCAGTGTGTGACTCACCACCATTAATGAATTCAGTTATATCTCCCAGCCCAAAACAGATGTAATGAATATATTAACTATATATAGTGACAGAATTTCTGCCACCCATACCCATTTGAGTTGATTTTAGAAAGGGAGATTCTCTACATCACATCTGTGGTTTCTTGTTTCTTCACCTTCATTCATAAGGCTTAATCAATGGAAAACCATATGATTTGGTGTGTTGTGTTCAGGATTTGTTGCTGCTCATACTTTGTTTGGGCTAGAAAAATGTTGAGCTAACATTGGGCATAAAAATCTATCCATTAATGTCCCAGCCTGGCCGACATGACTTGGCAAAGAGACCTATGTTCTAGACCTGAATTATCTATGCTAACATTGACTTTTGTTCTCTTACCCAAAAAACAAGAAACACAGATTTTTTTTTTCTTCTTTTTTTCATCGAAGTAGATTGTGGTTGTTCCAGAATCTTACACATGGAAAGTTACCTACACGAGACAGAGGAACCTGAGAGTGTGCAAGGACTGTTGCTTCCACATGTGGAATGTGCAAGGCAAACAGCCTCCATGAGCAACCTTTAAATGGGGGACCCATATGGAAAATGCATGGAAGGACCTCTACTTCTCTTCTTTTTTTCACCACAATGTGCTTGAGAAAATGAAAAATGGAGACAAGACCAAGCAGCCAAAATGGAATTTTGGATGAAGAGTGTAAAGCCATTTCCGATCTTTCAAGTATATATAAAGGATGACAATGGCTACGTTTGTGTGTAGCCTACTTGTAGTCCCTCCTTGTTCTTCACCTAACTTTTCTAAGACGATGGTAGTTGTCAAGTGCATGAACCTGGAGTTCAATACAGTCGTCATCGGCGCTGAATTGGTTCATCGCCGTTATATTTACAAAGAAAACGGTGATGGCGATGATGATGACGACGACGACGACGACGATGATGGGAAGTCGATAGCGCCGGCTGCATAGCATTATGATTACGGATTAGGGGTTGCCTTCCCAGCTAGATGGAGAGGGTTGAGAAATGACTAAATAGGGGGAGAGTAGTAAGATACTAGATATACATAGAGAGTTCAAACCACTATATATATGTGAAAGTCTTGATGCTTTCCTGTGTGAAGGTATGCAACCATGCTTTGTATTAAGTTTTAGTTTAATGGCTTTAAATATGGATGTCTCCCTTTCTCTATCTGTAATTCTATGACTACAATGATATACAATAAGACAGTTTATTCTGGTTAGAATGGTTGACAATATCAACAGAGCTCACTAATGCAATTGGATTTGTGGCTACACAGTAGCAGTTCTAGAACTTACACAAAGCAAACTGGCCTTGGGGAATCATTAAGATTATTGAATAATGCTTTTGGATGGGGAACAACCCCTTTGATGGGTATCTTTCTTTAGGTTGGGCTTATGATAACAGCAGGTGTTTTTCCAAATCTGCTCTTTTATCTGAAGAAATCCATGCTGGGTTCTCTAGAGCAACTCAAAAAATCTCTTCTTGCTGCCTCTTACAAGGGTCAAACTTTATCTCACAAAAATATGGCTATTTAAGGATTTAATCCCCCACTGTGGATGGCATCAACCTCTATGCACTGCACACTTGCCAAAAAGCATCTTATATGGTTCATTTGTTTTTTTTTTGTTCAAAAGCAACTTTTCTTACTTGGTTCTTTTTTTGCCATTTTGGGACTCTATGAATCCCACAGAGTTATCCAACTTTCCCAAAAGCATAATTTGCAGTACCCATCTGTTAGTTTGCTCTCATCAGCACAAGAATAGGATGAAAGCAATGGCCCTGTCAAGATCAGAAAAACAACTGCAGTGTTCAAAAAGCTGTACCATATCTTGGTTGAAGAGTACCACAAAGAGTCTCATCTAGGAAGGTTTCTAAATGGAAATTTATATGAGAACAGCAGCAGCTTCAACTGTCTAAGATTGATTTCAGATATGAATATGCAAATGGTTTTTTTTATCTTTTTTGGAACAATAAGTTGCAAGTAACTTCTAAGTTGGCACATCTCCGTTTCTTCATATCTAAATGACTAATCCACTAAATTCGAAACAAAGATTTCATATCGTGATCATGAAGGGTGGCTCAATTGGTAAAAAATCAACACCTTTATATGGGAGGTTAGAGTTCGAATCCTTCGAGGTCAGGGGTAAAGCCTGACCCGATATTATGCAATACCTGCATCCCAATATGACAAATTGCCAATAAAAAAAACAATATATCATATCCCAACTTCCGATAGTCTTTAAAATGGATATCTTTTGTATTTGTCATTCCATGCGAAAACAGTGAAAACGTATGGTTACAACAACATATGGTTCACATGCTGTTGGGGTATGTTTGTGAATAAGGATAATTCAGATGAATTCAAATAGTCAAGATTTGAATTACCCATTGAAGATGGAAGATGTTGAGGTAATTTCCATAAATTAAGTAAAGTCTAATCTTGTCAAGATAGTAATTTGGAAAAGTTTATTTAGATTGAATACAATTTGTCTTTGTGTTTCAATGTTTGAATGATGCATATAATTGAAAAGATTTCTTGTAGTGTTTCTTAAGCATTCGTTTTGAAAGTGTAGGGAAATTTCTATCATTATTCATTTGAAGTAGGTTTTAACGTGTAACTATAATTAGTCTCTTAATAAGGGTTGAAAAGGAGGTGAGGGTAAATGATTGTGTTATATTCATATTTCTCCACACATATTTAGGAGAACGATTCAATTGCTTTGATGATTTCTGATCTGCTTTATTAATGCTCAGATGCAGAATCTTCCTGAATGTATGGTGGAACTCAAAAAGTTTGATAGAAGAGTAAGAAAGAGATCTATGAACCCAAAAAAAAAAAAAAGAAAGCGTAGAGACTTTCCTATCACTTCGGGTAGATTTATTCGAGTCCAAATCCTTTCACGACGCTCATATGAGTAGGAGACCCACACTCACAAGGTCTGCTTGTGTTAAGCAAAACTGTGCAGGACCTACAATTATGTGAGTGTCGCTTTATGGTGGAGGGTTAGGGTGGGGAGCATCTCCACTAGGTTTACCCAAGCCCGAGTCACCAGATTTCTGAAACCCAATTCCGAGTCAGAAAACCCGGTTTGCAAAGCAATGCACTGGTGCAATTTTCCCCACGCGGTACGTCGATCATAATAGCCCTTCACGGTTTTCTTCCCAACCCTGAAAGGCACCCGCCGGAGCAAATTACTCTACCGGTCTGCCCAGCCTCTGTTCCGCCGCTAATTCTCGTCGGAGTTGGAGCGTCGGATTAAGCCGTCTGTCTCTCTCGCCGCTGCCCTTAATCTTGGTTGTTCTACTGTCAGAGAACACAGCTGTCTGACCTGATCACTCCCAACCCTGTTTCTCACTCTGTAACTGAGAATGTTGGCATTGTTTTCTGCATTTGATAAGGCAGCAGTACAAATTCAAGGCTACCAACGACTAATTGAGCCATGAATACATACTTCCTTCCCTGAGATTCATTTCTGTTCTAATTCCAGCCATTTCCTTTGTCTCAACTTTCTGTCTTTTTTTAGATGGCTTGCAGGCGCAGCATTTCCACCAAGGTGACCTATCTCAAGCAAAGGTTCCACCCGTCCTTCAGTTTCTTTCTTCATGATGAGGATGGGAAAGACCAACCTTCTGTTGCAACTCCTTCCCAAACAACCATTAGTCATTTTATGCGACATGGGTCATACCACCGGAACCTCAATGGTTCAGCTTCTGGTTTTCATGCTCTGTTTCAAGAGAACAGAAGTCCTTCAATTTATGCACTTTCAGGGCTTGGGTCGTCATCTTTTAGGCATATGTTGAGTACCATTGCAGATGATTCAGATAAGATTGAGTTTACAAGTGACATTGCCGATGTCTTCACTGAGAACAATGTGGAAGTGGCAGTTTCCCAGGCTCCTGTTGTGAATGAAGTGGCTATTGCAGCTGCTGATTCTTTCTTTCCTGTTGCAGCCTTGCAGTACCTAATTGATGGTGTTCATTCTTTTACTGGCTTGAATTGGTAAAATGTTGTCTCCTTTTATGTATTTCTCTGTCTATTAATTTAGTTAGTTTGTTTTCCCTAAAATTTATATCTTCCATGTCTTCTTTGAGGAGTGGGGAGTTAAGTTGGTCATGTTCCTCAGAAAGCAATTTAGTTTTTGTGTCATCTTCTGATTGTATGTCTCACAGAATGGTGTTGTACACTAATAATGTTCTTAGTTATGATCTTCAGTGATTGTTTGGACATTTGGTATTTGGCATGTGTTTGCACTTTGTCAGGTGTAACAATTCTCCTGTTATTGCCAAAGTTGGTAATGCGTCTTTTGAGTTGTGTTCGTGTTATTTTATTCATGTAAAGTTTAATTTTTGGATCTTCTTGCTTTCTCTATATCGTGTCAGTTTTAGATTTTCATGATGCAACTTTTATGATTGTACACATGAATTATGGTCGGTAACAAAATTATTTCATTAGCATTTATTTATCTGTCATTCTACTATTTTCTATTTACTTAATTTTGCATAGTTGAGGAGATATGATACTTACATAGAAAATGAAATCTTAAGGGGTGAAGCGTAAGTAATATGGAAAATGAGGAAAAGAAAAGTCAAAGAAGGAATTCATCATTCTGGCACATCATTATAGGTTGCCTATTTTAATTTTGAGATATAATTCTTTGGCAAAGGCTCTCATTTGTCTTTAGCATGCCTTGGAACTGGAGTGTAGGTGGTCATTGTTGATTTTGAGTTCAAAAGAAACCTTAATATATCTTATAACAGTGTTAAATGAAAACTTGAATCATACAGAAATTAGGACTTAATTGTACATGCGTAGTTAGGGAAAAATTTAGTAAAATGAAACTTGGATGGGGGTGTGTTTGAAGGTTCCTAGCTGTAGGTGGAAACTCAAGTGTTCTGTTTGCAGAAATGATATGATTTTGGTACAGGGCAGAATTGTTGAGTTTGATAACTCAGAACATATAGTCCAGGTTTGACTGAAATTTAGGTTCAGTGGTGTAATTAAAGGGAACATCCACACCTCAAATTGGCACGGGGATCAGTAATGGTTTGTTGATTGCTATCATGGGTATGTTTGGTTATTATTTGTCAGATTGGGGGCAGTTTTTGGTAGGGTATGAAAATAGGTCCAATACTAGGGTTTTGCAGTAGATTAGGGTTGGGGGAATGGTTCAACAGGTTAGGTGAAATTTTCGTGATGTGCTTCTAGCACTATGGTGGCAACTTCATAGGTAGAGGCTGTAAGTCCAAGGAGGTCTTTGGTTCGAACCTTTGTGCCTGTGGGCCTTAGTCCTTTTGACTGGTCATTTGAAAATAGACCCCCCAAAAAAAAAAAAGAAAGGTAAGGTGAAATTTTCAGTGAATTAAGGACCATAAGGTTAGGTTGAGATAGTCATTTGAAAATAGACAATGGCTGGAAATAGGACTCTGAACAGGGTCCGCAGGTATAGATTAAGGATATAGAGTGGTCTGCAGGTATAGATTAAGGATATAGAGTGCTAACTGTTGATTTAAGTGTCTGATCTCAGTAGGTGGGAGTGAAGGAGCAAAGTTTGAATAGCTACAACAATAGAATAAAAAGCACCTTTGTGGGGTCCTAGGAATCCCACCCAAATGACCAAGGAGAATCCCCTCGGGTATTAAACTGAGTAGCATACCAAATATTACGAACAAAATATACCTGCAACCATTTAGAAATAAGTTTTGGGACAATAGGCAACATAATTCCAGAATATCCTTTTCTGATGTCGCCCCTTATCAGTTAATATATAGTAGATAACTAGGTATAAACTCATAAAAACCCACATTACAAACTTGTTCTGGATAAGATACAAAAAGAGCAATTCTGAAACTGAAAAATGCAGAATTTAAGTGATTTACATATTATAGCCGATCATATTGTGAAGCCTTAGAAATCCACTTGATCTGATTGCCAGATTCTAACAAAGTGCTAAAGTTGATTCTGGAAAAAAAGGGGTACCGCTGCGGTGATTTTCAGAAGAAAGGGGTGTGGGTTGGCCTTGAACTGAGATTGAAGAAGCTTACCTTTTGACCAGTAGTGACAGACAAAATAGGCTGACAGATGAGGAATACCTCGAGATATTGGTTCAGCATACCAAACCCATGAAACAGGTTATCATCGGGAGAGAACAATCAATTATTTTGACTTAGTTTGCTTCTTGTAGATGGATAACTCCATGAAGTTACTTCTGCTGGGAATCTCATTCTTGTAGATAGTCTATCCAAAGAAAACCTTAATATATTTTGTGGATAAGCATCAACTATGTTCCATTAACTGGTAGCTATGGCAGCACAGGTTGCTGCAATAGAAACAACGGTTTTTTTTTTGGAGGGTGGGGCTTTTTTTTTTTTGGGGGGGGGGGGGGGGGGGGTGAGGGTTGGGTGGGTGGTGGTGGAAGATTAGAAACAGCAGGTGAATATCAGGTGAAGTGAATTGAAGCAGTTTCTCCTGACTGCCCTGTTTGTTTGTCCTGTCATCTTCCCATGAGATTAATCCTTTTGGCTGTTTTGGGATCGCACCAGTTTGTTGTTTTATTCTTGTTTAGAGCTAGGTTATGCAGTCAACCTATGGTAAAATGATATCTGAGATATTTGTGACTTAGTTTCTATCACCATCAAGATATTTAAGAGGTGATTTATTTTGAGTGCGTCAAGTATGGCACATTCTTATTGTGGTTTTGCTCATCTAATGCAAGATAACTCTTCTAGGTGGGCATCCATTGCTCTAACAACCATCTTGATTCGTGGGGCTACATTTCCTCTTCTAATAAATCAAATCAAAGCTAATTCAAGGCTTAATGTAAGTTTGATTTATACCCCTGCCATATTTATACATGCCTAGCTCTATGTTATATCCTTTAATGCCATTTAATAGGTGAATTAATCTGCAATGCTTCCTGTGTAAATTCTGAAACTGATTTTTAGTTGGTTTTTAAGATGGTTGTCAAGGACATAATTGGTTGTGCTCATTTAAGTGCAAATATGTACAATTAAGCTTGTCTTGGAAATATTTGGTGAGTTTTTCTTTATTTGAACATGTTAACTGCAAAATTTTTTTTATCCTTTTTTACAGATGTAGTCATTTGTAATTAGATATCAGAACATTCATATAATTTGCTTCCTCCTGTTTTTCTGTCAATTGTTAATTTGTTAGCTTCACATGGAATTTTATATTTCATTTAGCAGCATCAGAACACTCATATAACTTGCTTCCTCCTGTTTTTATGTCAATCGTTAATTTGTTAGCTTCACACGGAATTTTACATATGGTCTACAGGTTAAAGTGGTAATCCAAGAAGTAGATATTAGCAGTCAAAACTGCACTGTGGCTATCTGCCGGAATGTAGCATAAATATCTTTGTTTCCATGGGAACTTGCCAGGTTAAAGTATATGTGTGGTAAAGATTTGTTTTGGCTTGGGATGAAGAAGAATGCCTGTGGTAGTCTGTCTTGGAATGGGTAGAGGTACCATGGGCCAGTTTCACTTCCCGGAGGGGAAACTGAGAGTAGGGTAAAAAACAGGTGCGGGCGCTATATAAGGAGTAAGCAATTTCATCACCAGTCAGAGATTAGCGAGGACAGATAATTTTGGCAGTTTCTCACACCTCAGTTTCTTATGAGTTTGAAATGTGAAGCGTTCTTTCCGAAGTTATTATAGCATTTAAATAATGGAAGCGATTTGGCATGCTGCTAGACGGAGAGAAGGGGGTTCTTTTCCCCAAGGGGGAGGAGAAAGAGACTGACATGCTGGGCACGATGGTGGCATGCCCAGCTTTTTTCTTTATATAATTTAATTTTGGTTCATCTATGATTAACAGAAACCCACATGCTCAATTTCTTTTGAAGAATTTGAAGGTTTGAGTCATATGATCTGTAATTGCCAAACATGCACCAGATGATGCTCATGGACATGAAAGTGGGACTTTCCTTTGGGTTTTAGACATCCCAAAATGACCTCAGTTGATTTACTCGATTCTTTAATTCTTTTAAATTGTATTCATCATGATAAATGCAATATGTTTCAGAAGAAAATATATCTTCATGTGTGTTTACAACTGTTACAACATATAAATCAAGAAAGTCCTTGTTTTCTGCAGTTCTTGTAAAGTGAACTAGTTTTTACTGTTTTATTGTTACTCTGTATTTCTTACAATTTTCATTGTTTTGTTTCCTTTGGTTGCTGCAGGTATGGAGTGACTCCGTTCACTCTATTAAAAGGAATTTTAATCCAAGGTCCTGTTTCTGTAAGATCGTTTGTGCATTTAAGTGTCACATTAATCAGTAATTTTGTCTACATTTTGACCATATTTGTGCCTCAATTAATTTTTCCATATGCTGTGCAGATTTCAAATATGGTGGAGAAAGTTCCCTCTTTCAAAGGAGGTGGTGCATTCTGGTTTACCGATCTCACAACACCGGATACTTTATACATCTTTCCAGTTCTGACATCATTAACCTTCTTGATAGCTGTGGAGGTAAATACAGACATCTCAGCGCCAAGTGGTTTAGACTTCTTTCAAGTACTGACAGCATTATCCTTCTTGATATCTGTGGAGATACATTTGGGCATGCTAGTTAATTTTGATTAGCTTTTTCTTAGAAGCATCATGACACAGTTTTTGTTAACCTTTCAGTTTTTTTATTTTTTTATTTTCTATGTATCTTGCATCTTATCGATTTTTTTTATTGGGTTTTGTTTTGAATTATGTTGTAGTTTCTCAGCTAATGTTTATGTCCAAGTCCTTGCAACTATTGGTCGTTTATATTTTATGTATGTTGATCTCCATGTTGGTGTTATGATTTTGTTCTAACTTGCTGTCAACTAAATTGTGCTTTAGTGCAACATGCAAGAAGGTATGAAAGGTAATCCCATGGCTGGTAACATGAAAAACTTCTTCAGGATCCTTGCTGTTCTCACAGTTCCATTCACCATGAGCTTCCCTAAAGTATGTTTGTATTGCCACCATTGACCATTCAAGGGATATAATACTTTTTTGCTGGATCATATGTTTTGATATTTGTGTCCCAGCCACCTGCATCCTTTTTGGAACTGGTGAGCCTACTATGGTTGCAAACGAGCTTCCCTAAGGTATGTTTGTATTGCCACCATTGACCATTCAAGGGATATAATACTTTTTTGCTGGATCATATGTTTTGATATTTGTGTCCCAGCCACCTGCATCCTTTTTGGAACTGGTGAGCCTACTATGGTTGCAAACGAGTTTTTTTCCTGTTATTCTTTTATTACTGATTTAGGGGTGGCCCTGGCGCAATGGTCGGTGGACCAAAGTTTTAGCCTGAGGTCAAGGAATTGAAAGCCTCTCAACAAAAATTGTTGGGGTAAGGCTGCAAAGGAAAACTGTCCTTGGACTCTGCTTGTGCGGAAGCCTTTGGCACCTGGTTCACATCCTATTCTTTTATCAATGATTGCTTGACAATCTTTAAGAATGTGAGTTATCTACTTACAACAAAACTACAAGGAACTTAAATAACCAATTTGTTTTGGATTATTATCATTGCAGGCAATATTTTGTTACTGGCTAACCTCCAATTTGTTATCTCTCATGAATGGACTAGGTGAATTCCCTACCATCAAGAACTGATCCATGGTGAAATTGTATTTGCTATCTTTTCGAACATCTATTGCTTACCTTGTGGTACCCAAATTCTGTTAATCTGACACATATTTCCAGGGGAAATGCATTTTGTGTTGTTGTAGAAGTTTCTCTCTCTCGTCTTGCCTTTGATTAACCATGATCTCTTTGATGATGTTCCAGTACTAAGACAACCTGCAGTTAAAGAGTTTTTGGGTCTTCCAAAAGTGACAGTTGCACCTACTCCATCTCCACAGTCTGATATTTCTTTTTCTTCGATATTAAAACCTTCTACATCAGCTACATCAGAATCAACTGCGTCTCCTGCTGAGTCTTCGAAGTCTACAGAACGGAGAATCTCTTCATCTTCTGTTCTCAGTCAAAGACTGAGGAGTTTAGAGAAACAAGTGAAGGGAAGAAAGAAAAACAAAAAAAGTGAAAATGCAGCACTAAGTCATCAGTTCCAGATTGCTCTACAAGGTCCAATTGAAATTTCCAGTGGAACGAATATGGCATTTGTTCACTCGAGGATCTTTGAAGCAGAAATCACAATATATGGCTGTAGTAGTATGGATCCTTGTAATTCCTTTTTGTGATTACGGAAATTTTGATGTAGAGGAGAATTCTTTGTTCTGCTGATTTGCTGAATGCCTACAGACTCTGGGAATCTTGAAAAGTTGTAATATTTTTATTTATTATTCATACAAAAAAATTGTAATAGTTAGCATTTTGGGTTTTAGATTACTTGCATGGAGAGGTTTGATATCATCTCATCAGTATTAACAATAATAATTTGATTATTGTTATTAATTTAGAGTTTCTTTAGACATTTTTTCTGTGTAGTTGAAGGAGATGAACTAACAAAAACAAATAATTGATCAACCACCCCAACAAGATTTCAAAGTGATCCAAGGGACTGGAACCCCCATCAATTGGTACCTATCTGAATAAAGAAATCTAAATTTCTGCTACCTTTCTTACTATATATGCCACCCCAACTTTGTTGCTTCTCATCATTCAACAGAAATTCTCATTCTCCCCTGTTGTGTCTCTTCCACAAGGCCTTGTTTCTCAAAGTCATGGCTTCCAAGAGCATCTTCATTCTTGTGCTCACACTAATCTCACTGCAAAGCATCGACGTGTGCCTTAGGTGCTCGTCGTCTACTTCAAACCACACCTCCTGTGCCAACCCTACCATTCATCCCCACATTGCCAACCATGCCTAACATACCAAAAATTCCTATGGTCACATTAGCCTCCAATGCCTTCCTTAACAGTGCCTACCATTCCTTCTATCCCCCAAATCCCTTCCATTCCAACAATCCCAACTGTGTCCATTCCAACAATCCCTTCTATCCCCTTCTTTTCTCCACCAACTTCAACTTCAACTAATAGCCCATAAGATCTTCATGCCATCTGGTACTTTTCACCAACATGCTTTGCACCAGAACAACTTGATCACGAGGAGACAGCCATGGAACACCTGGTTTAATTTCCATGATATTAGATAATATATTGTGTGAGCATATGAATGTGTGGTTTGTCCACTTGTTTTTCCAGATTTTATAACCCCTTCACCTTTTCTGTGCATTGTGTACTCTTCATATTTATAAGAAAGTACTTCTATCTTTTTATCAGTTTCATCTTTTAAAATAATCTTGAACTTGTTTAAGGTTTTGTTTCCAAATGGTTTGGTTTCAGTTTCTACCCTTTAAGCATGTTGATCAATTCGAGTTGGATCATTTATCTAACATTGAACTAAAAAACACACCCTTAGTAGGAATATTAGAGAAACAATTAATGCTTGTCATGGTGGAAGGTTTTTAGGAGCAATAAGCAATATGAAAATTACAATGGACACCGAAGATGTAAATTTAAGTAGATTGATGCGTAGTGTGGATCATCTCCTCTGACTATGTGCTCCTGCGTTACAACCACAAAGTAATGTGGGGCCCACAAGTTAAAAAAAAATTTAAAAAGAAATCTCATCATCCTAATTTTGTGGGTTCCTTATAATTCGAGGTCAACAGCGGATGAAGACGATTTGGACTCATTGATATGTAAATAGGGTGGTATATCAAATTAAATGGGAAAAGAATGTTGTACACTTAGCAAAATAATCACATTTAAATACATAATTGACTTTTGGCACCTTTGAGCCCTTTGCTTGTAAAGGTGGAGGGTAACATTATATTCCCTTAAAGAGAACGTTAGCCCTTGATCGACTAACAAGTGTCCATGAGAGAAACTAATAAAACCCTTTTGCATGATCTATAACCTAGGTAGTTTAGGTAATTGAGATGCGTTTGGTGTGAATGCTAGACATGCAAAATTATCCTTTATATTTGACATGATGTTAAGTTTTATCAACTCAAAGTAGAACATGATCACAAATGTGTTGATAAAAATAAGAGAAATGAATCATAATCATAATCATCGAACTTTAAATGGAATATTAAGATATTGGAAGAAAACAAAAATCAAAACTTACCTAGTAAGTTTCTTTTTTATTTTTTAAGATTTGAATTTTGGTTGCTCAAGATCCTGAAACTTGGCTAATAATTTATAATGAATCGTTACCTACAAATTTTTGGAAATGATAGATAAAGCTACAATTTAAAATAGGTATAAGGAATGCTAACTAGTTGTGTTGGTTTTGCAGGAACGTGATTGTCAATAAGACTGAAATAATTACAAAATTGCTTTCGATCTGATTCACTAGAGATATAATAGTCCTATTCAGTGTTCCAAATGATTTTGAATAACAACCATGCAACTTACTAGCGTATTTAAATTAAAAATAAAAACTTTGGAGGAGTCCATTTTACTTTCATACTAAATTAATTAAAATAAATATATTAGAAATTAGGTGCTAGAAAGAGCTTTGTTAGCTACCCAATCTCCCGGATTTTTATTTGCGGCAGGCCCAAGGTGTAGATTTTGCCACGGTATAGATTTTGCCACATATGCAAAAAACAATCAAACGGTGTGGAGTTAAAGGGTGAGGGTTTAGTTGTAAATATGATTTTTTTGTTTTTACATTTAAGGGTTTTAAAGTTTTTAAATTTACGAAATAGAACCCCTCACTCAAACCGACTCTAATCCCTGGGATTTTGCCCTTCTCTCCACCTACTCCTCTTGCAGTGTCAATGGAGGTCGACGGCTGTGCTACTGCTGGAATGAGCATCGTAAAGGAATTTCAATTGTACTGGGATGCGATCCTGAAAATGGATGTTGAAGCAGGAATGAGCATCGTAAAGGAATTTCAATTGTACTGGGATGCGATCCTGAAAATGGATGTTGAAGCATTCTCGATTTCCATCTGTCGGTGAAAATGGACGTTCATGAAATTAGGGTTACGGAATTTAGAGTAATCTCTGATTACGCACCTGAATTGCCAAAGAGTTCTCACAGCTAAACGAAACAAGATTTAATCATTGATTTCAATTGGGAGATCAACTGTAAGTGTTTGTAGCAGAAATTTTGCACCTTAGCAAAACAGTTCTCACAGCTAAACCGAATTCCATTAGGGTAATCATTTAAAGTATTTGTAGCAGAAACCCTCTTCTTTTTCCTTGGTATGTCATCAACTTCTCCCTATTTCTTCAATTCTTTTCCAACTTTGTTGTTGTTGTCAACCTTATTGAATTACAGTAGGAGGAGAGGGGAAAACAGCTTTTCTCAATGGCAATGGAATATTAATAGGAATGAGTTAGAAGGTGGTTTGCCAAAGATGAAGGTCTTTAGGTTAAATTGTTTGGTACTCCCTTCTCCATTGACGCCGCAAGAGCCCACCAGAGGAGTCGGTGGAGAGAAGGGCATCTCTTTTGCTCTTCAGGGATTGCAAAATAGGAATTTAACTAGGGTGAAACCAGAAAATGGTTCACAGACGCCGGGTAGAGTGAGGGATTCTATTTCGTAAATTTACAAACTTTTAAAACCCTTAAATGTAAAAACAAAAAAATCATATTTACAACTAAACCCTTGCCCTTTAACTCTACACCGTTCGATTGTTTTTTGCTTATGTGGCAAAATCAACACCGTGAGCAGCTGCGGCAAATAAAAATCCCAATCCCCCAACCCTCCATGAAGGTCTTCCCGCATTTGTGATTAACCTGACCTTTTCAAGGATGATACTTAGTGGTGTAGGACAGAGTTCTTAGTAATAAATTTTCCAGTTTTGACAGCATCAACTTCTTGATAACTGTGGACGTAAATGCTTACCTTGTGGTACCCAAATTTTGTTAACCTGACACAATTTCAAGGGAAATGCACTTTGTGTTGTTATCGAAGTTTCTCTCTCTTGTCTTGCCTTGATTAACCATGTGTTTCTGTTTTTCCAGTGCTAAGACAACCTGCAGTTAAGTAGTTTTTGGCTCTTCCAAAAGTGACAGTTGCACCTATTCAATCTCCAGTCTGCTATTTCTTTTTTTTTCGATATTAAAACCTTCTACATCAGCTACATCAGAATCAACTGCGTCTCAAAATCTCTTCATCTTCAGTTCTCAGTCAAAGACTGAGGAGTTTAGAGAAACAAGTGAAGGGAAGAAAGAAAAACAAAAAGAGGTGAAAATGTAGCAGTAAATCATTCAGTTCCAGATTGCTCTACAAGATTCAACTGAAATTTCCAGTGGAACGAATATGGCATTTGTTCACATGGAGGATTTTTGAAGCAGAAATCATAGTATATGGTTGTAGTAGTATAGATCCTTATAATTCTTTTCTGTGTTTATGGAAATTTTGATGTAGAGGAGAATTCTTTGTTCTTTTGATTTACTGGATGCTTACAAACTCTGGGAGTCTTGAAAAGTTGTAATATTTTTATTTATTATTTATACAAAATTTTTTTGTAATAGTTATGGTTTTGAATAATCGTACTCCATTTTTTTTGGGTGGTTTCTTGGTTATTGGCATTCTTGATAACATTCATATTTTAACCCGATCATAAGAATCATTTTTTATGAAGATGGAGCATTTTGAGTTTTAGGTTACTTGCATGGAGAGGTTTAATATCATCTAATCAGTATTAACAATAATAATTTGATTATTGTTATTAATTTAGAGTTTCTTTAGACATCTTTGCTATGTAGTTTTTTTTCTCGCTAAAAAGGTCATTTTATAAAATGAAGAAGAAAAATAAAAAAATACAGCTGCGGAAGCGGCGGGCGAGGGCGCGCGGTGACGCAGATTTGGATAGAGACGCGAGTGCGATGGCAATGGTCGGTCTGGTATCGTGGGATACTTTAAACCTTGGCAATTAGAACCTTAGGAGGAATCAGCCTCGCTCACCCGCAACAAAAATTACCCCCAATACACCCTTCCTCACTAATTCCTACTCATATTTAACCCATCAGAATTGGGCACTTATTGACATCTACTTTTGGTTCAGTGACTCAAAAAATATTTGGTTGATGAGTCATTAACAAAAGTTTAATAATGCCACGAATATTCCAAAAGAAAAGCTTCATAGTTACATACACAGCAACACTATCTTCTCCCAATGAGAGATTCTTATTTATTGTAGATATTTTCTCTAAAGCTGCATCTACCTTCTTGAATTCCTCCGCCATAAAACTCTTTTTACTTGTTAACACAATCCTCACTGTGTGAGCCTTCTTAGGACGACCAGGCTTTCGACGAGGAAGAACCACTTCCATTGTAGCGTTCCATCACTTTCTAGCCTAGCCGAACTCTAATGGGTCCCACTAGATTCCAAATCATCCTCCCTAGTTTATCTTTTCAGTGTAGTTGAAGGAGATAAACCACCAAAAACAAATAATTGATCAACCACTTTAACAAGATTTCTAAGTGATCCAAGGGACTGGAGCCCCCATCAATTAGTACCTATCTGAATAAAGAAATTTAAATTTCTGCTACACTTCTTGCTATATATACCACCCCAACTTTGTTGCTTCTCATCATTCAACAGAAATTCTCATTCTCCCTCTGTTGTGTCTCTTCCACAAGGCCTTGTTTCTCACAGTCATGGCTTCCAAGAGCATCTTCATTCTTGTGCTCACACTAATCTCACTGCAAAGCATCGACGTGTGCCTTGGTGCTCGTCGTCTACTTCAAACCACACCTCCTGTGCCAACCCTACCATTCATCCCCACATTGCCAACCATGCCTAACATACCAAAAATCCCTACCATTCCTATGGTCACATTGCCTCCAATGCCTTCCTTAACAGTGCCTAACATTCCTTCTATCCCCCAAATCCCTTCCATTCCAACAATCCCAACTGTGTCCATTCCAACAATCCCTTCTATCCCCTTCTTTTCTCCACCAACTTCAACTTCAACTAATAGCCCATAAGATCTTCATGCCATCCGATTCTTCTCACCAACATGCTTTGCACCAATTTGGTAGCATTAGATGCACCAGAACAACTTGATCACGAGGAGACACCCATGGAATACCTGGTTTAATTTCCATGATATTAGATAATATATTGTGTGAGCATATGAATGTGTGGTTTGTCCACTTGTTTTTCCAGATTTTATCACCCCTTCCCCTTTTCTGTGCATCGTGTACTCTTCATATTTATAAGAAAGTACTTCTATCTTTTTATCAGTTTTATCTTTTAAAATAATCTTGAACTTGTTTAAGGTTTTGTTTCGAAATGGTTTGGTTTCAGTTTCTACCCTTTAAGCATGTTGATCAAATCGAGATA